>NC_042617.1:396870553-397199691 GCF_901001135.1 Rhinatrema bivittatum | reverse complement strand
TCATCAATTAGGGGTAGATTTTAAAACCCCTGCGCGGGTAAATCCTCCTGGATTTACCCGCGCAGGGCACTCGCGCGCCGGCGCACCTATTTTGCATAGGCCGCCAGTGCGCGCAAAGCCCGTGGCTTTGTAAAAGGGGCGGGAGGGGGCGTGTCCAGGGGCATGTCCGGGGGAGGTCCGGGGTGGGTCCGGGGGTGTGGTGACAGTTCGGGGGCAGGCCAGGAGGGCAGTCTCAAGTCCCCCGGCACTGCGGCCTGTGCCGGCGGATGCCGGGGCGGCGCACTCAAGTTACGCCTGCTTCAAGCAGGCGTAACTTGCCCAACAAAGGTAAGGGGGGGGATTTAGGTAGGGCTAGGGGGTGGAGTAGATAGGGGAAGGGAGGGGAAGGTGGGGGGACGTGGAGGGAATGGAGGCAGGCTGCGCGGCTCGGCGTGCGCAGGCTGCCGATTTTGCGCATGCCGAGTTACGCGCGGCTATGCAAGTATCTTATAAAATCTGGTATACTTTTTTTCACGCCGGTGGCGCGAACAAAAGTACGCGCACGCGTATGTTTTTAAAATCTACCTCTTAGTGTATCAGGTTTGGGTATGTTCCCAACATCTTCACCTATATAGCCCAAGACAAATAATTCATTCAGTTTTTCTGCTATTTCCTTGTCCTTTCTGAGCATCTCTTTGCCCCTTGTTCATCTAGTGGCCAGCAGACTCACTCACAGGCTTTTTGCTTCAAATGAAAAACTTTCTATTAGTAGCATACAGCTTATTGGCAAGCTTTTTATCAATGTATTTCTTGGCATGTCTAACTACTGTTTTACATCTAACTTGCCAGTGCTTAAGTTCTTGCCTATTTTCATCATTTGGGTCTACTTTCCATTTTTGAATGATGTCCTTTTAGCTTTAACTGCCTTATTTACCTAACCATTAAATAACAGTGGCAGTCATTTTGTCTTCCTTTAATCTTTTTTAATACATGGAATACATTTTATCCAGGCTTCCAAAATGGCATTTTTAAAACAATGTACATGCCTCATGTACATTTTTAACCCTTACAACTTCTCCTTTTAGTTTTTTTCTAATTTCTTCCAGTGATGTCAAATTTGATTACATTGTGATAGCTGTTGCTTACCTGCTACTCCACAGTAACCCCTCACACCAGTTCATGTGTTCCACTGAGAACTAGATCTAAAGTAGCTGCTCGTCTCATTAGTCCTAGGACCAGCTATTCTATGAAGAAGTTATTTATAGCATCTAGAAACTTAACCTCTCTAGTATGTCCCAAACAGACATTGATCTAGTCAATACTGGGGTAGTTGAAATCTGCATTATTATTATGTTTGCCAAATATATATTTTTTTCATTTCAGCTAGCAATTCATAGTCTATTTCTTCACTTTGCTAGGTGTCTGGCAGTATATACTGCTATATTCTTACTAGAGATGTGCATCGGGTGCCTGATCGTTTTTGCTTTCAGGTTTGTGTGACCGCGGGAAAATCTTGTTTTCCCGCAGATCAGTGGGGTTTTTTTCATGAAAAATTGGTTTTCAGCTTAGTGCGTGGTAATGGGCTAATTTGGGGAAAATGTAATCTGTTTTCTATATTGCTGATCCATGACGATTTAGGGAATTTCGTATGAAATTCATTATCGTCAAAAAACAAATGCACATCCTTAATTCTTACACATCACACATGAAATTTTTATCATAAGGATTCCACAGTGCGTTTTCTTTCCTGCAGGATTTTTATCATGCCTTATTCTATGCCATCTTTTACTTAAAGTGCCACTCCTCCATCAAGTCGATCTGCATTATCACACCAATATAATTTATACCCTGGTATCACAATGTCCCATTAGATATCCTCCATCCACTATGTATCTGAAATGCCTCTGTTTAATAACATTGCATAATGCCATAGATTCTAACTCACCAAACTTACTGTTCAGACTTCTGGCATTCACATACAGACATTTTAAAGTAAGATTTTATTTGAATTTTCATTTCTTTTGTATTCACAGCTTGCTTATTAACAAATAATGCAGTCAGTTTAGAGTCATTCATATCTAGAGGCTGTTTGTCTACATCCATCTGGGCTACTTCAGCTTTAATCACAACCTCCCTATTTGGATATTATAACTTCCCTGTTTTGCAAATATCTTTGGAAGATACATCTCTCTGAACCATTTACTTCTGAGTAATTATTGGTTTTCCCCCATGGTCTAGTTTAAAAGTAGGTCTATCTTCAGTCCTCTATTTCAATATAGCATGCACTAAAAATGAAATAGCATGGACTAAACCTATAGGGGCAGATTTTCAAAGGGTTACACGTGTAACCCCGAAAACCTGCTCCTGCATGCGCCAAGCCTATTTTGCATCCTCTCGGCAGCGCGTACAAGCCCCGGGACGTGCGTATGTTCCGGGGCTTTGAAAATGGGGCGGAGAAGGGGTGGGGTTGTGGGCAGGGCACCAGTCCTGGGGCCGTCCGGGGGCGGGACCGAGGTCTCTGGCACAGCAGCTGTTCCAGGGGATGGCACGCCAGCAGCCGGCTGGCATGGTCAAGTTACGCCTGCCAGAGGCAAGTGTAAATTTCGAAAAAAATGTAGGGGGATTTAGGTAGGGCTGGGGGGTGGGTTAGATAAGGGAAGGGAAGGGAAGGTGAGAGGGAGTGGGAGGGAGTGGAAGGAAAGTTCCCTCCAAGGCTGCTCCGATTTTGGAGCGGCCTTGGAGGGAACGGGGAAAGCCATCGGGGCTCCCCTAGGGCTCAGCACGCGCAAGGTGCACAAGTGTGCACCCCCTTGTGCATGCCGACCCCGGATTTTATAACATGCGAGCGGCAACACGTGCATGTTATAAAATCGGGTGAACATTTGTGCACACCGGGAAGTGCGTACAAATGTACCCCGCACGTGATGTTTCAAAAATCTGCCCCATAGTGTACACTGTTACATTTTTGCGCATGCTATTTTGAAATTTTGTGTGTGCTATTTCATTTTTGTGCATTCTATTTTCCAATAGCACAATGGTAAAGTAAAATTCACCATAATAAAATGCTAATCTCAATATAATTTAAAAAGATGATTTAATAATTATCATTTTAGTTTTATTTTATGTGTTTTCCTTCAAAACCACGTATTGAAATGCTATTTCATGGTTCTTGAGGATGTTAAAAATTCTATATTTATTGATTCTTTTGGTTTGGTGTCAAAACTGAATACAATTGTGCACATTCACATAGAAGTTCTATACATGTGGTGTTATGCCAGTTGCATGGGTGCTGCAGGTGCAGGTAGGCAGGCATTTGGGCACTTGAAAGAGGGGGAAAGACCCAGGCACTTATCACCATGATTCCAGCTGACTCTGGTGGTACTCATTGCCATGACCCCTCAAAATTCTGGGAGCCAGCAAGGTAGTGACTAGGATACACAGTTGACTAATGCCTCTGGCTACATGGCATGATGATGCAGTCATCCCTAGTCTTTCATGATAGGCGCCAGGCTACCCCTTCCCCCATTTTGATGTGCATGACTGATGGGGGAAGGATGATATTTATGTTGGTCCCATTGGTTAAATTCAAACTTGGAGGGCAGACAAACAAGGTGGTGTAAGGATTCTAAGTAGGCATTGTCTGCAAGCTTGCCTGCTTCCTTCTTTTTCATACTCCTGGACATCCAAATCCTGCCCATCTTTCTACCTTTTGTTTATATATGACCACAGATATGATTATCTAGTCAAACTGGATATTCTGCATACCTTGAATTTATTATAATGCTGATCATTGCTGTTCTATGTGTAATTGTCATAGCAATTTGGATGTTGGAGTACCTAAACCTGGGGTGAGCTTTTCAGTATCGAGGGTTGGTCTAAGATTCCTACATTTTAGTTTCACAGATGTGCCCAATGATCATGCTTGCTTATTGTAGGTTAAGAAGTTGAGGGGTGTGTTCCTGATAGGTTCCTAGAAGATTCTCCTTAGTCCTTCCCCCAACCCAGCTTTCTACACCATCATGGGTATGACTGCAATTTTGGAGGACTCATGTATTTAAGTTAAATATTGATAGATTGTTAGCTAATAAAGCTGCAGCCACATTTGTTCTAACCAAGATTAATGACTGGTTCCTGTTGTAAGCTTATTCTGTGTTACTTTGAGAGGGGGGGAGGGGGAGGGGACCCCCCCCCCCACACACACACACACACACACACTTTTGCTGGGATAGTTGCGACAACCCTGGTGACATTTTTGACAACAATGTTACGCTGAATTCTTTCTGGGACATGAAGTTATCTCATACTTTTCCTTACCCAATCTCACTTATAACAATCTTCAAATATTGATATGTGTAGTACATAATAGGCTAGATACATCTTGGATTGTCTTAATATGTATATCAGGAGGATCTATCTTACTTATCATAAATAATATTATGGTAGAAATTCCACAAGTATGCATACTGTATATAATTTGAGGGCAATTTTCCAAGCCATTTCTATGACTATATAGTGATTTCTACATGTACATTGGCTGTCTGAAATTGCCCTCCTTCAATAGTATCAGAAGTAGGAGAAGTGTTCCTCAATGTGTGTAACTTTAACTGTATTTAGGGAAGATGTTCTGGGAGATGGATTTTGTGTAGTATCAGAAAATAACACAAGATTGTGTTTATCAGCATATGCCTTTTTATTCTAAAGAAAATCAACCCTCATCAAAAACAGTTGTAAACATCCACAGGAATTTAGTATGTATGGAAAGTTTCAAAGTGAAGTACACATGCATTGTCTCTTTAAAAGTTTGGGCAAAGTCTGCTGGGATAGCATACACGTGGTCCGTTTAAAAATTACCTCCTTGATATATCAGATATTTATATACCTTTAGAACTGATATCTACATAGCATTTGTGACTCGATAGATTGCAAGACAGATACATACATACTGTAGATAGATGGCAATAAATCTAAAATGTAGACAGGTAGCAAATTTTTTCAGCATTTTTGTTTTTAAAGCTCAATTATACATTAGAATATCATTTGGCAACAGATTCCTCAGCTTGATTGTGCACTGAGTGAAAAAGCATTTTCTACAAACTGTTTTGAATCTGCTCATTTTTATTTCATGGAGTGCCTCCTTTTTTTTTAGTATTATTTGAAAGTATAAATAAGTATCCTTTGTTTACTCATTCCACCTTACTCATGATTTTATAAACTTCTATCGTCCCTTCTTTGCCGTCTCTTTTCCCAGCTGAAGATCGTTAATCTGGAAAGATGTTCCATCCCTTTCATCATTTTTGTCATCCCCCTCTGCATCTTTCCCACAAAATGTAATGCAAAATAGAAGAGGTTTTGCATGTGAGTTATTTTGTGTTCTTAATATCTATCTACAGTTTGTCTTCTTGTTTAATATATCTATTTTTTAGCTCTAGAAGATCTGATTTGCCAAGCATTTTTCTATACCCACAGAATAGAAAATACCTTTCATAAATCAAGACCATTGTGTTGAAGCACATGGAAAATTTACAGGGTCATTTATTAACTCATTTTATAGCATTTTTGCATGTGAAAAACACCTTAATGCATGATATCATACAGTTTTAATGCCAAAAATAACTACACCTTTTTCAATAGTGTTAAGCTGTGCATAATGCAATTGTTTTGGGCATTTTTAGTATGGGGAAGGACCTGAGAGAGAGAGAGAGAGAACTCCTATGGGGGTGGCACCCTACTAAGCAGCTATTTATGCTACTATAGGAGGCCCACCTAATAACTCGAGGTGAGGTTTAGGTAGTAGTATAGGGGTTAGGGGCACTTTGACATGCAGAGTGAGACGTACAAGCAGAACAGTAAACTCTTGTGAAGATGTGATGTCCTTTGGAGTGAGGAAACTCACACAACGATGACATTTGTATAATGTTCTCTCAATCTAGCTTGATGTTAGTCCATCAGGCTAGATTGAGAGAACATTGTACAAATGTCATTGTTCTGTGAGTTGCAAAATTAAGCTCTACATGGAAAAATGCATAAAATGCCCACAGACATGCAAAAATGCCAGAATGTTGGTTTTGTGCTTATTTTTGCATGTGAAGTCCACTTCTGCAAAGTGAAACACAAGTTTTCTTAGTAATAGCAAACTTTTATATGTAATCCACTATGTGTGAGTTTATATAATCATTAGTAAGCTGCTGCAATGCAAAATCATGCAAAAAAGCAAACAAAAAAAATCATTCATGATGGATTCTGCAAAACCAGGCATGCAAAATAATGCATCTCAGTGATGTATAATTCTCCTTTTTGACCATCCCAAGAACTGAGCTTCAGGTGAAAGTTTTCTACCTAGCTTATTAACATAGGTAGAAAACCTTTCAAGTTTGTGGTGTAAGTGGCAGCTTCCCTCCCACCCCCACATTGCTGTTAAGTGCCTAAAAGCCATCCCACTAGCAAGGCCCCTCGCACATTCAAGCCCCCTTAAAAATTATTCAAAATGACCCTTAGTGGGTTCCCCGTATCCCCTTGGCCCCAAAGCTTACCCTATATGTTCTGAGGCTCTTCTAGAGGCAGTAACATTCCCGCTCACTCCTGCCCTGCCAGCACCATCTTGGAGAATGGTAACATTAACCCACGTGGCCCTTGCCCTGCCAAGTACCCAGCCATGGCAAGGCATGACAAATGTCTCTTGCATGCTTTCTACAGATGCAAATAAGCTCCAAACTTATTTACATTAATAGCAAACGTTCACAGATATGGGCTGCTAAATTATAGAAAATGCTGGGGGTTAGTACATTGGCCTCTAGGACTTAAATCCATAGAGATTCATTTTAAAACGAATCTGAAGATGAATGTAGAGGATGGGCTGATGATTTACTGATGAATTTAGGGATGACTTTTTTTTTCTGTGGCGACAGATACAGTACACTTTCTGGTTTAAATTAAAGAGTTTCTTTTGGTATAACATACAAGTGAAACTTTCCGTTCTTACAAGCTGCTAGATTTGTATTATAGCAAATGAAATGAGCACTTTTGCTTCTTTTAAATTGTGGCTTGCCATCCCCTGAATAGCTAAGCAACCTAAAAGGCTTAATTAACTCTAACACTTTTACCCATTTTGTTTCACAAAAATACTTTTTTTTTTTTCAGTTCACTGTGTAATACCACTCTGATCTGCAAATGTCATTTAAAAAGAGCTAAGTACAACCAATTGAAATAAAAACACATTTACCTTCTACATTTCCATTGAAGAATAGTTTAAAATATAGTTTGTTCCACTTTTAAAGCTCAGTGCTCTGGACATTTTCAACCTTTTGCCTCATTAACTACATTTGTATTAAAATACCTCTCAATTAATTTTCAGTGGCAGGTCCTGTTTTATGGAATTCACTCCCAGACCACATTCGTCTTACTTCATCAATACAACAGTTTAAAAAACTATTGAAAACATACTTATTTCAGAAAGCATATACTCTAACTACTTCATAAGATCAACATTTATTCACTTCAACTGTCCTCTCTTCTCAGATCCATTCACACCATATAATATTTACCTTTTGTTAATATCCTGTGAAAAAATAGTTGGATATGATTATATACTGCACTATGTTAGTCTTTTAATTGTTTTATTTTTGTTTTATTTTGTCAAGTTTATCTATTATGTATGTTAGGTTGTAAACCGTTTTGAGTAATTCTTTTGAATTGTAAAAGCGGTATATAAACATTTTTAAATAAAATAAATAAATAAATACGGCAAAGCAAATGCGGTTATTGCAATAATTAAATTCAGAATGAGAAGCAGGTAATTCAAACATGCCGCTGTTTCAGCTGTTTAAAGCAACAGTATCCACTTGTACCATTAAAATAGAAAAAGGCTGATTCTTTGCTCTTTCATCTCATTCTTTGTTACTCTTAGGTATCCTTTTGCTTTTTCCCCTACTATGTTTTGTATATGTAACTCTTGGGCTGGTTATTCCTAGAGGCCCATATTTCAAACACAGTTTTTGATGGTTCACTTCCCTTAGTGGTAAATCACATGCATTTCTAGGATTTCCTGATTAGGGTTATACAAGTCTTCCAGGCCCTGTACATTACAATTAATTGTTTACCAGAACAGAATCGTTATAAGACAATGAAATGATTTAATAGCTGTACCTTCAGATATAGATGTGATAATCAAATGTCTTAATACATTTTTGACCTAATCATTTCTTTAATTATTTTATAGATGTAAAACTCAAATATCTTTTTTTTCCTTTCCCATGGTAATGGGCAATTGCAAGCTTCCATCCCAGAAAGTTGTTAAGTGTCAAATCATCTAGGTATCTCCTAACCTTCTAGTAATTTTCTTTCACTTCTCTATTTCTCCTCATAGTATCATAAAGATGCTTGTCGCACTCCTCTTTTTCCAAGATCTTCAACAGAGGGATCAACATAAGGGGAACAAGAGCTGGTATTAGTGAAGTTCCTGTTGGGCCTCTGCTCCAGCAAAAACTCCACCTGTTAATAGTGAGTATCTGCAGGGCTCTTCCCTGTGGGTAGCATCAACCTCACCTCTGTTCAAGGGTCCACTTCCACAACAGATTGATGAAGCTATGGTCCCGGCAGATCTCTCAGGGCTCCAGTCCATTTGTGGCCTAGCACAGAAAATATAGCAGCAGCAACATTTCCTTGAGCACCTGGCAAGTTCCATGGAGCAACTCAGCGCCTACCTCGATGTGACTGCAGCCTTCATAGTCTCTCTGCCTCCTGCAGTACTGTCGGTTCCCATGGCAGCACCCATGGTACGTCTCCCTGTTCTTCCCCAGCATGCGGGAGATCCGAAACAGTGCCACAATTCTTGCATTAGTGCTTTATGCATTTTTCGCTTCAGCCAGCATAATTTCCTGCTGACACCATTCAAGACCAACTTTATACTCTCCCTTCTGGATGGGAATGCCTTAGCTTGGGCCTCTCCTTTGTGGAAGTGTGGGAACGCTTTGCTACAGGACTTGCAACAACTGGTGTTTGATGAACCTGGCCTGCTGGCCATGCTATTGTCAGACCTCCTACATCTCTGACATGGCAATCAGATATTGATGGACTATACCATTGAGTTCCAAACCTTTGCCACTCAGCTGAACTGGATAAAGGACAGCATCTGGAGTATCTTTTTGGAAGGACTGTCCTCTCAGGCAAAGGTTGAGCTAACTATGTGGGAACTTACCTAGTCCCTGGATGTGACTTGGCCAAGAGAATTGACTGCCACCTCCAGCAGCGGATCCTGGATCTGTGGCCCCCACAAAGGCAAGTGGTGCTGGCCCCATCCTTTTCACACCCCCTCTCTGCAATGACCTCTACTACTGCATTACCCAAGGAGCCAATGCAGCTTGGACAAAGTCTCCTCTCACTGGAAGAGAGGCTCGACCACCATATCTTGAGGCTCTGCTTCTACTGCACTGGGACTGGACACCAGTTGGCACACTGCCCTCAGAAGCCAGGAAACTAGCAAGCCTAGGAGCTAGTGGGGAAATGACCCTAGGCATTACTACTCCTGCTCCCCAACTCACCCTTCCAGTATCTATTGCAGTGAGCAGCCATGTGTTCCCCACTCTAGCACTGGTCAAACCAGGTGCTGGGGGGAGCCTTATTATGAAGGCCTTTGTGGATCATTTGAAGCGTCCTATGGTTCCTCAAAAGACACCATTAGTTATCTTCTCCATTCATGGAGAGCCACATTCCAGCTGGATAACCATTGCCCTGGCCCCCCTGTGGCTCCACACAGGCAATCTGCATGTGGAGAGTATAGCCTTCCACATTACTGAGAAATCTATCCATTCCATTGTGTTAGTGCTACCCTGGGTGCTGCCCCATTCTCCTCACTTTGACTAGGGATCACTTCAGCTGATGAGTTGTGGGGTCCATTGCCATGATTTCTACCTTCTATGAATTGAGCCTCCACCAACTTTGCCCCTGGCAATGACCTTGTTGGGACTGCCTCCTCAGTACACTGAATATGCAGATGTGTTTTCCAAAAGAAAAGCTAAGATGCTGCCTTCCCACTGAACTTTCAACAGCTTCATTTATCTGCTACTTGGCACTAACCCTCCACAAGGGAGGGTGTATCCCTTGTCAGTTCCGTAGACTGCAGCCATGTCCAAGTATATCAAGGAAAACCTTGACCGGCTTTCATCCTCGGCTACGGTGGGGTTCTTTGGTGTAAAATAAAAAGGGTTCTTTATACCCTTGCATAGACTACTGAAGGCTGAATCCTATAACAAAGAAAGACTACTACCCCCTGCTGCTCATTTCTGAGCTCTTTGACCATCTGCAGGCGCCAGAGTGTTTACGAAGTTGGACTTCCAAGCTACCTGCAATCTAATTCAAATAAAACAAGGTGATGAGTGGAAGATGGCATTCAACATGCAGGACAGCCACTATGAATATCTGGTGATGCCCTTTGGCCTGTGTAATGCCCATGCGGAATTCCAAAACATGATGAATGAAATATTCAGGGATCTTTAGTACGTTTGTGTCATAGTGTACCTCTACTATATCCTCATCTTTTCAAAAAACTTCATGTCCGATCGTCAGGACATTCTCCAGGTCCTCCAGCAGCTATGGCCAAATAAATTATATGTGAAGCAGGAAATGTGCCTCTTCGAGAGGGAGAACCTACACTTCCTGGGATACATTGTTTCCAGTAACAGCTTCCATATGGATCCAGAGAAGGTCAAGTGTATCCAGGACTGGTCAAAACATTCTGGACTCTGCACTTTGCAGAGGTTTTTGGGCTTTGCAAACTTCTACCAGCACTTCATCCCCAATTATTCCTGGATTGCAGCCCCACAGCACTCACTTGAAATGGAGCAAATACCAAGGTTTGGCTGCCTGAAGTGGCTGCTGCTTTCCTAGAGTTGAAGAAGCTTTTCTCCATGAACTGTGCTTCCATCATCCAGACCCCACATGTTTGTTCATCTTGGAAGTCAATGTCTCCTCTTTAAGCATAGGGGCCATGTTGAGCCAGTATTCCAGAGCGGGGGTTCTCTGCCACTGCTTCTTCGTCTCATGAAAGTTCTCTTCCACTAAGTGGAACTCTGTGTTATGGTCTGTGGGTTTTGTGGGCCCTTGGTCCAAGGTAAGAGTTGTTACCACCTGTGGGAAGGAGCTCCACAGGTCCACACCATCGGGAGGTGAGGTTTTGGTACAGCAGGAGCTCTGGGAGAGAATCTGTGGGGAGATTCCCAGGAGTGGGGTGAGAGACAGAGCAAAGAGGGACCCCACAACCAGCAGGTTAGACTGAAGAGCAGTACCTGAGCAGAGGCCTACGAGAGGGTGGCGCTAGGCAGGCCCAAGGAGTGGGAGGCGTGAGGCAGGGAGTACAGGAGGTATTCTGCAGAGGTAACCTCAAGGGGCAGAGCTGCGTAGCAAGGAAGGTACTGATGCAATGACATAGGCTAACCCACGGAGCAGGTAAGCCCGATTCGGATCTCCAGGTAATGACATAGACAACCACAAGGAGCGGGGGAGTGCCGGCAATCACCGGTGCTTGAATGTAGACACTGTCCTGAGGAGCGGGAAGCAAAGACAGTCTCTGGTGTAGAACGTAGATGCTGCCCCAAGGAGCGGGGATGCACAAACAGTCTCTGGTATAGAACATAGGCATTGCCCTGAGGAGCGGGGAAGCACAGACAGTCTCAAGTGTAGAAGGTATGCACTGCCCCAAGGAGTGGGGAAGCACGGAGATAGATCTCCCAAGAGGTGAGAACATTCCCAGAGGCAAGCCTGAGGAGTGGGAAGTTGGTGGGTAGGACTTCTGAAAGACACAGGGCTAGCCCGAGGAGCGGGGTAAGCCAGGAAAATGGTTCTCTGGAGAGAGCACATGCAGGCCCATGAGGAGCAGGTACCTGAGCCAGGGTCCAGAGTCCAAGAAGGATCCGAGACAGTCACCATAGGTCTGAGGAGATGGGAGACAGTAGAGTAGCGATGGAACTCGTTGCCAAGTCAGGTGGCTGGGGGCGAAGGTGGAAATTAAGAATGCAGATCCCATGACATCATCCATGAGGGATGCCCCCGAGGTTCCCGCCATATCAGCTTCAAGGGAAGGCCTGTAGTCAGTGTGTGTGGTGACGGTGTCCAGACTGCCATGAGGAACCATGGGGTAAGTGGAAGAAGAGGCTAGCCCCCGCTGCGAGCAGGCCTGGAGAGGGAAGCAGGACAATGCAGAATGTGAGTAGACGTGGTCGCAGCCATCTGTGACCGATGGTCATATCACTGTGGAATTGGAAATGGAGTTGCTGGCCATGAAGCTGGCTCTCAAGGAGTGGCAACAATGGTTGTAAAATGCATAACACTGGACTACAATATACACTGACCACAAGAAATTGGAATATCCTCACCATACACAACATCTGAACACGTACCAAACCTGATGGTTCCTGTTCTTCGTGCATTTTGACTTTCAATTGAGATACCGGCTTGCATCCATGAACACTCGGCGGACACCCTCTCCTGATCTTTTGAGGCAG
Organism: Rhinatrema bivittatum; assembly: GCF_901001135.1. Classification (NCBI taxonomy): domain Eukaryota; kingdom Metazoa; phylum Chordata; class Amphibia; order Gymnophiona; family Rhinatrematidae; genus Rhinatrema; species Rhinatrema bivittatum. The sequence goes on along the minus strand of NC_042617.1, from coordinate 397,187,218 downwards.
AAGATATGCCTGATCCCCCAGGTACATTATCAGCCTAGCCCAGATGCTCTTGGCTTCTTCTGTGACTGTCCCTCCAGGGAAAATGGTTGTTCCATGCCAATTATGAGAGAAAGTTTTCAAATGGTCCCATGACTCCCAATGTCACATCAAAACATCAGAAGAAAAAGTATGCAGTTGAGGAATCAAGATATCCTTAACTGAACAATAAAACTCAACAAAGAATCTGTCTGGTCATGGAGATTTTCAAGTGGGAAGATAACATATTGTTTATTGGATTTCTTTGATCCAACCACTCCCTGTCAGACACTGAAAACATCTGATGAAGTAAAGAGGCCAAAAAATTGGAACATGAGAGGAATTCTAGCTGATATTCTGAAAGGTAGAGGGAAGAAAAATGGAGCAAAACTGCTCCAAAATTTCAAAATCAATGCTTACAACAGTTAAATAGGCTTTTTTAATTGCTTGAATTCTCTGATAAATAGCCTTGTGCTTGAGGTAATTATCAAGCAGTCTTCCACTCTTGTTGTTCTAAATACTACTGGGCTTTATGATGAAAAATAGAAACACCTGCCATTCACTCAATAGTTTTTAATAGTGTATTTTAATCTTAAAAAGAAATGAAATCAGGTCTGTATGTAAACTGGAGATATGTTGAGCTTCTAAATGACCTACTTCAGCCTCTACTCATTCAAACTCAGCCTGTCACTCCTTTTTTTTAAATGAGTTATAGCTGATGATGTCTAATGATAGATTTGAAGGTGTTCCAAACTATCTGGGCAGAGAAATAGAAAGTACTGTTCAACGCAAAATAAAGTTCCTGATTAAGAAACAAAAGAAATTGGACATCTTCTAGAAGTCCTGTACTAAAACGCCAGCTTTTATTCTTCGTAATGTTCTCTGACCAAAACAATATTATTGATACCGCTGCATGGTCAGAAATGAGAATGGGATATATATGTACCTCTGAAATAAAAGGAAGATTTCCAGAGAGCAAAAAATAGTCTATTGGGGAGTAGGATTGATGTGGGAAGGAGTAGAATGTGAAATCCTTGTTTGTAGAGTTTAAAAGACTCCATGGATCCATCAAGCTATTTTGAAATTGTAATGATAGAATAACTTAAAGAGATTTACTATATTTGCATTTACAAGTAGATTGTCTGTCCAAAACATGAGAGGCTTCTAAGAAAACTAAAAAGTCATGGGGTAGATGGCGGTGTCCTTTCATGAATTAGAAACTGGTTAAAAAACAGGAAGCAGAGAGCAGGATTAAATGGACAATTTTCTCAGTGGAAAAGGGTAAACAGTGGAGTGTCTCAGGGATCTGTACTTGGACCGGTGCTTTTCAATATATTTATAAATGATCTGGCAAGGAATACGAAAAGTGAGGTAATCAAATTTGCAGATGATACAAAATTATTCAGAGTAGTTAAATTACAAGCGGATTGTGATAAACAACAGTAAGACTTTGCAAGACTGGAAGATTGGGCATCCAAATGGCAGATGAAATTTAATGTGGACAAGTGCAAGGTAATGCATTTAGGGGTAGATTTTTAAAAAAAGCGTGTTTGCGTACTTTTGTTTGCGCACCAGGCGCAAACAAAAGTATGCTGGATTTTATAAGATACGCGCATAGCCGCGCATATCTTCTAAAATCCTGGATTGGCGCACGCAAGGCTGCCGATTTTGGGCAGCTGGCGCGCGCTGAGCCGCGCAGCCTGTCACCGTTCCCTCCGAGGCCGCTCCGAAATCAGAGCGGCCTCAGAGGGAACTTTCTTTCGCCCTCCCCTCACCTTCCCCTCCCTTCCCCTACCTAACCCACCCCCCGGCCCTATCTAAAACCCCCCCCCCCACCTTTATCCATGGATTTATGCCTCCCAGAGGGAGACGTATATCCACGCGCGCCAGCGGGCTGCTGGCGCGCTGAGACTCGACCCGGGGGCAGTTCTGGAGGGCGCGGCCACGCCCCCGAAATGCCCTGGGCCGAAACCACGCCCCCGGTCCCGCTCCCGAAACGCCGCGTCATCCGGTCCCGCCCACTGACACGCCCGTCCCGGGGCTCTGCATGCGCCGGCGGCCTATGGAAAATAGGCACGCCGGCGCGCAAGGCCCTGCTCGCGTAAATCCGCCCGGATTTACACGAGCAGGGCTTTTAAAAGCTGCCCGATAGTGAAAAATAACCCATGCTGTAGTTACATGATGTTAGGTTCCATATTAGGAGCTACCAACCAGGAAAAAGATCATAGTGGATAATACATTGAAATTGTTGTCTCAGTGTGCTGTGGCAGTCAAAAAAGTTAACAGAATGTTAGGAATTATTAGGAAGGGTGAATAAAATGGAAAATTTCATAATGTCTCTGTATCACTCCATGGTGACACCATACCTTGAATACTGTGTACAATTATTGTTGCTGCATCTCAAAAAAGATATAGTTGTTATGGAAAAGATACAGAGAAGGACAACCAAAATAATAAAGGGGATGGAGCAGCTCCCCTATGAGGAAAGGAAAAAGAGGTTAGGCATGTTCAGTTTGGAGAAGATATGGCAGAGGGAGGACATGATAGAGGTCCTTAAAATCATGAGAGGTCTAGAACAGGTAAATATGAATCAGTTATTTACTCTTTCAGATTTTAGAAGGTCTAGGGGGCACTCCATGAAGTTAGCAAGTAGCACATTTAAAACTAATCAGAGAAAATTATTTTTTACTCAATGCACAATTAAGCTCTGGAATTTGTTGCCAGAGGATGTGGTTAGTGCAGTTAGAGGAGCTGGGTTTAAAAAATGTTTGGAGAAGTTCTTGTAAGAGAAGACCATTAACTGTTTTTTAATCAAGTTGTCTTTGAAAATAGACCCTGCTTTTACTGGCATCAGTAGCATGGGATCTATTTGGTGTTTGGGTACTTGCCAAATTCTTGTAATCTGGATTGGCCACTGCTGGAAATGGGTTGCTGGGCTTGATGGGCTCATGGTCTGATCCAGTATGGCAATTTCTTATGTTCTTACGTTCTTATTAAAATCATCCCTAATATAATTGTAGCATCTGTAAATTCCAAAAGTGTTTTGGATATGAAATTAAAAAATTCAGGAACATCAGCAAACAATAAAAGGAGCATGTTATGGACTTTAAGCAGATACCAAGTCCAATAAACTTGAGTATCTGCCGCAGTAGATATTACTTGTACATCCGAATATTTAGCTATTATAATCACTACACCTTTCTTTTTATGCACTGATGGAGAGAATTGTTCCACAGAAGGTGGACCCTTGAGCTGAGGTGGGGTTGACGCTACCTGCAGGGCAAGCCCTACGGGTCCCCACCGTCGGCAGGTGGAGCTGGCTGACTGACGGAGGCCGGCTGGAGCTTCGCCAATATCAGCCCTCGTTCCCCGCAGGTTGAGCCACTGGGTACCGGGGCTGGCTGGGCTTAGGTGTGCCTCCGTCTGAGGTACGACGAGGTACAACAAGGAGGTCAGCCACGGGCCAACAGCAATAGTTGGAATAGGTGGTCCGATCTGGATGAGGCGGAGACCCAGGCACCAATGGGAACAGGAGGCAGACAGAGGGTGCCTGAGAAAAAGCAGGCTGAAGCCTGAAAGGCCAAGTCCAGAATGAAGACAAGTGGAGCATCATAGAACAGGCTGAAGTCAGGGCAGGTGGCAGGCAAGGAAGAGTGGCAAGGCAAGTGTGTGTCAATCCCAGAAGTCAGCAGGAGAATGGTCAGGCAAGGTAAAGGTCAAACCAGGAGACGGATGGAAACAAAGTCAGGCGAAGCAGAGGTCAATACCAGGAGACAAACAGTGGCATAGTCAGACAAAGCAGAGGTCAATACCAAGAGACATGCAGTAGCGTAGTCAGGCAAAGCAGAGGTCAATACCAGGAGACAAGAAGTAGCATGATCAGACAAAGCAGTAGTCAAAGCCAGGAAATCAGTCAGTAGGAACAAGCAAGGTAGACATGGAACACTGGAACAGGAACAGGAACAGGTACCAGGATCAGGAACAGGAACAAAGATGAGTCAAGAACCAGGAACACGAAGGAATCACAGGAACTAGCAACGAAGGACATGACCTGATGCCAAGGCAAGGAAGCACTGGCTGGGCCCGGCCTTATATAACAGGACCCAGTGACGTCATTATCCGGGGCCACGGGTAAGCTTCCCGCCGCAACCCCTTTAAAAGAACAGCTGATGTGTGCACGCCCGCCTAGGTAGGGGCGCAGCGCGAGATGGCGGCATTTCCCCGCGGACCACACGGGGAGGCCCTCTGCGGAGCAGAGACATCTGCTGCGGAGCTTGGAGTAAGAGGAGTTGCCCGGGGTCAGAGGCAGCGGCCACTGGCTGGAAGAGCAGCAGAACCAGGTGCTGGAGCAGGCAACCGGGGGTAAGAGGGCCTGGTCGCAGGCCTGCCATGGCCGGCACACACAAGAAAAAAACAATACCCATGCAAGCTTGCTGAAATTTAAGGGATTCAGCATTCTATAAGTGGGTCTCCTGAAGTAAACTAATAATATTAGAATGCCAAGATTTAAGATATAAAAGTACTTTCTGCCAGTGAATTGGGTGGTTTAGACAACTTATATTCAAGGACACACAAACTAAGTTAGCCATGGCTCTGAAAAGTGAAAAATGTAGAAACAGGCTGTACATCACCACAATTGTTGGATGCCAAAACTTAAGAGAAAAACAATGTAACCTACAAAAAAGCCAAACTAGTTTATAGAATGGCAAGAACAATAACAAACAGATTAGGTCTATGATTGTAGAAAAGATTGGCAATGGATCACTGATAGACTTAACAGCATATATATAATTGTACAGGTGAGCAATAGCATAGATTGTACTATAAAAGTGTTTTTCCCTTCTGGTCACCATTATATCGGACGACTTCTGCAGTTGAAAATATTCCTAATGGTCAGTTGGAGAAGTAAAAGTGTGTGTACAGTTGTGAAAGGAAGCCAGACAGAAAAGCCCAAATTGTGCTCCCAGTTGTCTAAGTTGATGCTTCAGGTTGAGAAAGGCCTTGCAGCATTGGGCCATTGTTTTGGCTAAATCAGGGATGACCAGAATGTGATTGCCATCGATATGTAAGAATGAAAGTTTACAAGCCACTGAATCTCCAGAACCTGAGGGTATCGTAAAATCTAAAGTTCCACTGGTCTGGGATATTTAGTAATGGTTAGAGGCCTCAAAAAGACCTGATGAGCTCATTCTTTTCCAGCAGGAAGGTAATCTGCAAGTCTAAGCAGGTCAGAATCATATCAGTCAGACATTTAGATGCATTCATACTTCTATCCCTAATCTGTGTACCAATATGCAAATTTTGTTACTCCGGTTTCTATTTTCAAGATCTTGTGAAAAAACCACACAGGAACTGTAAATAATGTTAGATCCCTGGGCCTTTTTCATAACTCATATGAAATAAAAATCATACCCCAGCTAACTGCAATAAATATTATCGCTTTATTGATATGCACATGTCAAGAGAATGTTTGACATGAACAAATCTCATCAGAGTTCTAAGAAATACAGGAACAGTATTTCTCGTATAGCCTAAAAGTTAGCATGATTTACAAACCTCAGCATTCTTAGGTCATCCTGACTTGTGCATTTCCATTTCTCCTTTTTTTGTTTCAATAAGCATAGATAATAACTTTATAGCATACTTTTATATTTACATTGCTAAGCATGTCAGATCATCTTTCCTATATAACCTTTTACCTTCTTCCTCTTTTCATCCTGTTCCAGACTTCTGTCATTAAAGCCTTCCTTCACAGCTGTAAGAAATCAGACATGCTAAATATATTCTACTAATTGCTAGCCCCTGTGTTGCACAGTCACTGACCTCTGGCCCACTTCCTATACCTAACACTGTAACAAGCTGAAAGCATGGCTTTGCTAACCTGACATTTCCATATCTTACTGCAGTGCTGCAAGTTTCCCTGTCACGGACTGTAACTGCAATACTGAGTCAAAAATGGGGGAGGAACAGTGTTCCAAGTTGTCCAGTTGATGAGCAAAGCCAGAGAGTCTTGTTGTTAGCTCGGTTACCTCCTTGTGAATTGTGCATGTCATTTCTTCATTTAATTTAAACATTTCTTTTAATTTGAAGAGCTCTGCCATGATGGAATCCTCCTGCAAATGTCTTCATTGTTTCGATGGTTGGACCTTTTCAGGTGATGGAGGACCATGCTTTGTTCATTTTGGACCAGAAGCAATGGTGAAAGCCACCTCAATTTTACCACTTTTGGTGCTGGACATGTTAATACAAAAGTACTGTTCTATATGTACTGAGAACAATTTGGGAAATTAGATGTTTATCACTAGAGCTAAATGTTGATAATTATTTTAACTTTCCTCATAAACACATCAACCATAGTGTTTCCCATGCAGAGGTTTGCTCTCTATCACAACAAAAGCCTCCCTAAAACATATACATACACTCACAAACATATATACCCCTTCTTACTTACCCATACTCATTCCTATTCAACCTCATTTTTCACACACACACACACACACACACACACACACACACACTCCCCCCCCCCCACACACACACACACTCCCACAGCCTACTCTCTCATACATGAATGCACATCCAGAATGTTTTTTATTCCCTCAAATAGGCTCATCTCTTGCTCTGCCTTCAAAATCTCTCCTCCAAGGATAGTCCAAGAATGAATTATAGATTTCTGGGAGAGAAGGCTGGGGGCAATGGGGTGGAAGAGAAGGGAGAGGGAAGATAAAGTTACTCTATGCATAAACCCCCTCATCAAAATTACAGGGTATAAATCTAAAAAGAGTAGACCACTGCCAATGTCAGGTCCTGGACATTACAGTTAGAATTTAAAAATCCTTAAAACCTTTATAGTCAGGTAATCAGATTATTAATTTGAAAATAGAAGACACTTACCTTTACCTTTTTCCCCATATTATACTGTTCTCTCTCATCATCCTTACCTTCATCTTCTGGTGTTTGACACCTTCTCCTGTTTTACATTCCATTTTTTGTTTTACTTTTCCCTTCAATAATTTGCTTCCATTCTCCATCTCCCCCCACCTCTACAGCTGACATTATGTCACTTCCAAGCCATTTCTTCCCATCTGTCTTCTCTTCCATCCGTCAAACTTCTCATTTTTTTGCATCCCATCATTTTTTTCTTTTCATCCTGTAGCTCTTATCCTCTGTCTGCTCATCTCAGCTTTCCTTCTCCAATACACCTACCTAGCCAACTTTCTATTTTTTCCCTAACCTACATTCACCCAGCTGGCTTTCTACCTTTCTTTTAAGCCTTCCCAGCCTTTAATTTCTGTTTTCCTTGTGCCATTTGTCTCTCAATAAGCTCCCTCTTTCAATCTCTTCTCCTGTTCTGCCTCCAACCTTTAACCCCTTCCTCCTTCTCCAAGCCTAATTTTCTCTCCCTCCCCATACCCTCTAATCTTCCTTACCCTTTCCTCCCTGGCATTTTATTATTTCTACCTTTCCCTCTCATATCCCCCTTTTCCATCCCTTGTGCTTCTTTTATTTCTTCCTTCATTTCTCTGTCACCTCTCTTTCACCCCTTTTTACTTCCATGCTCCCTTTGTATCTCTCCTCTCTTATTTCTCTCATGTGTTTATCTACCCTTTTCCCTTCCTTCCTGTGCATCTTCCATCCCTCCATACCCCCTCTGTATCCCTTCTGGGTCTCTCTCCACACTGTACCATCTCTCTTTATCTGTCTATCCAATCTTCCTTTTCCTATGCTTCACTTTAGCAACTCTCTCCTGTCTTAGCCCAGCACAGAGTGAGAACATAAGAAAATAAGAAATTGCCATGCTGGGTCAGACCAAGGGTCCATCAAGCCCAGCATCCTGTTTCCAACAGAGGCCAAACCAGGCCACAAGAACCTGGCAATTACCCAAACACTAAGAAGATCCCATGCTACTGATGCAATTAATAACAGTGTCTATTCCCTAAGTAAACTTGATTAATAGCAGTTAATGGACTTCTCCTCCAAGAACTTATTCAAACCTTTTTTGGGAGAGACAAAAACAAAAACAAGAATGTCATCACTGCTGGAGATGTCAAGAGCCACTGTGAGCTACATTGGAGGGCTGTGTTCTGCTCACCTACTCCACCCCATTAAAGTCCAATTACAGCACAGGAAAGGAGATGGGGTAGGGATACCGCACAACTTTCTACTTAGAAGATTTGATCTGCTTTTCAGCCATCCAACCAGGAAACATGTGGGAAAGAGGAGTTGTCTGCAATAACCAGATTTCTTTGTGACCAATCAGTATGATAAAACATTGGATTTTCCATTCCAAAAATGGCAGCTTTTCTGAGTGAGGGAACTGTTACATTCCCAGATTCCATTCCTTCTGAGCTTTTGAGCAGGGGGTAATATCTGTGAGCATTTTGCGGTTTGCTGCTAGAGCCACAATCCAAGTACAACATGCACATCTTGCAAGCTTTCTGGGGGTACGGGAGGGGTGGTATGGCACTGGCGTTAAATCTGTGTCCATGAGCTTTGGTTGAACAAATTCCTCCTTGGGGGTATTGCCCTGCTTTCTCCCTTCCCACTCTCTTTTGTACCATTTCTATTACATTGTGGTCACCTTCCCCTTTTCCATTCACATACCCACTGTCTTCATCAAACTCCTAAACTCATCCCCCTCCCCATTATGCTTTCTATGGTTTCTCCATCCTCATTCCCCCACTCTTCCCATTCCATCATGCCCACTGTTCTCCACCCACTCTCTCACCTCTTCAATCTCTTCCATATTCTCTCCCTTTTGTCCCAGGTAGACTCTAGCACATAGCAGATATGACAGCACTCAGGAATCTGATGAGGGGTATTGAGGCAGGAAACACAGCAACAGTGGCAGCAGCAAAGAAAACACTGGGTACATACAGCTGCTGCTCCTTCATGTCCTCATCTGGTAGGACCTAGAAAACCCTACTCACCTTGTTGCTCCAGCCACTGATGTCTTTGTATCTTCAGCAGGTAAGGCTAGGGGAACCCCATCAGCACCACTGCTGCAGTCAACATAACACTAATATTTGTAGTTACTTTGCCTATCTGACTTCTATTCCCCACCTTTGATGTTGTTGTTACAAACCGATGGAAGGACAGATTAATGAGCCCAAAATATGAGATATATTTGTATTTGGAAGATATAGTAGTCCAGACTGACAAACTAAAGAGTAGCAAATCACCTGGATTGGATGGTATGCATCCTAGGTTTCTGATGGAACTCAAAAATTAAATTTCAGATCTATTAGTGACAATTTGTAACCTAACATTAAAATCATCCATTGCACCTGAAGACTGGAGGGAGGCCAATGCAACACCTATATTTAAAAAGGGCTCCAGGGGTGATCCAGGAAACTATAGACCAATGAGCCTGATTTTGGTGTCAGGAAAAATAGTGGAAACTATTCTAAAGATCAAAATCACTGAGCATATATAAAGACATGGTTTAATGGAACACAGTCAACATGGATTTACTCAAGGGAAGTCTTGCCTCACAAATCTGCTTTTTTTTTAAGGGGTTAATAGACATGTGGATAAAGTGAACTGGTAGATGTAGTGTATTTGGATTTTCAGAAAGCATTTGACAAAGTCCATCATGAGAGGCTTCTAAGAAAACTAAATAGTCATGGGATAGGAGGTGATGTCCTTTCGGGGACTACAAACTGGTTAAAAGACAGGAAACAGAGAGTAGGATTAAATGGTCAATTTTCTCAGTGAAAAGGGTAAACAGTGGAGTGCCTCAGGGATCTGTACTTGAACCGGTGCTTTTCAATATATTTATAAATGATCTGGAAAGGAATACGACAAGTGAGGTAATCAAATTTGCAGATGATACAAGATTATTCAGAGTAGTTAAATCAAAAGTGGATTGTGTTATACAGCAGGAAGACCTTGTGAGACTGGACGATTGGGCATCGAAATGGCAGATGAAATTTAATGTGGACAAGTGCATGGTGATGCATATAGGGAAAAATAACCCATGCTGTAGTTAAATGATGTTAGGCTCCATATTAGGAGCTACTACCCAGGAAAAAAAGATCTAGGCATCATCGTGGATAATATATTGAAATCATTGTCTCAGTGTGCTGTGGCAGTCAAAAAAGCAAACAGAATGTTAGGAATTATTAGGAAGGAAAAGGTGAATAAAATGGAAAATGTCATAATGCCTCTGTAATGCTCCATGGTGAGATCGCACCTTGAGTACTGTGTAAATTTTGGTTGCCGCATCTAAAAAAAGATATAGTTATTTTGGAGAAGATACAGAGAAGGGCAACCAAAATGATAAAGGGGATGGAACAGCTCTCCTATGAGGACAGGCTGAAGTGAAAGTTGTCAGGAAAGCGTACAAACATTCTCTATACTCTGACCAAGATTGGCTATTAATGTTCAGTAAAAGGAAAGATTTGTTTGGACAATTTGTACTCAACACTTTTCTATACTTTCAAGACAAATAGTATATATTATTTGTGACAAATAGTATATAATATTTATAAACATTTGGAATTACTCTCTTTACATCAATGCTTCAGAGCTCTGTTACACTTCGGTTATGTATGGGGATGAAATCTCTGGGATTATTTGGTCTACTCTATGTTTATGGAAAATGTTGAGCAAACATTTGTTTCCAATGGACCCAATACTTGTGGTCAATGTTTTTATTGTTCTAACAAGTTTTCAGCAATATGTGATGATCAGATTTGCTAACTCATGTGATGATCAGATGTACTATTTGAAATATTTTTCAGATTGTAACACTTTTTTGTTGAGTACATATTAATATACCCTTGCAAATTGCTATATGTAGGTAAAACCACATGGGAATTGAAAACCCGGTTGAATGAACATAAAAGTTGCATTCAATATCGCTAGCTGTAAGTGCCTATAGTGCAACATTACATTGTATTTCTAGTGAGCATGTTTTTCCAGAATTGAAATATTGTATATTGGATGTGATTTCTTCACAGCCCCATGGGCTAAACCCAGGACTGCAGTTGGTGTGATGAGAGCAACAATAGATTTTGTTTGGATTTTCTGCAACCACAGGATTTAACATTGACAGTTGAATGGCATCATTTCTTATTAAAAGACTTTTTATAGCATGATATATCACAAGAAAGAATTGTTTTCTGATTTGTGCTGAATATTAATTGTTCTCTTCTGACTGGCTACATTTTTGATCATAGAGATCTTTAAATGCTATGCTCTTCCTTGTAGAATATTGAGATGGTCATGGAGGTCAGAGCAGATGGCTTTTCAAGAGCAGGGCCTGAAGCAGCATTGGTAATAGCAAAACATGGTCATGTTGGTGTTTTTGCATTAAAGATAAGTACAGTTTTATATAGGAGTACTGCAAATATACTTAGGACTGGATAAATCCATCTGTCTGAATGATATAAAGTTTATATAAAGACATTGAAGCACTGAAGAAATCTTGACAGTTATTCAATGTACTAAGTACTCTTACAATGTGAGGTTGTTAAAGGTTTTTTTTCCTGTGATAGCAGCTTGAAAGGCTGAGAACTACAGAAATTCAAAAAAAAATTTAAATTGTGTGTTGGTGTTGTCTGAGATTTACTCTTTTCACATTGCTTAAGAACAGTATTTTAACTTGCTTAGAGGGTCATTTATCAAATCACATAAGGGCTTTATCCTGGACATTAGGGCTCTAACACCCACAATAGCTAACACATTGCAAATTGTATATGGAAATTGTTATTTGTATTCAAGTTGGAGGAATTTGGGAGGAGTAAATGGGAATGAGGATCAATTAGCAATGCGTGCAATAGAGTAATGCTGGTTTTAATGCCTGAAATAACTGTATCTTTTTCCTGTGCATTGTGCCTGTGTTAGCTGTGCATTCTAGCTGAAAATGTTATTTTTGTGGTTCGTAGAGAGAGTGAGAACACCTCAAAAAAAAGGGGGCGATTTTACATGCACTGTCATACGTACGAACAGCACAGTTGCCATCAGTGAAGATTTAATGTGATTTGGAATGATGAAAGGTGAAAAAAGAGTAGATTTGTTCCATGTTCTCTCTACCTAGCTTGATTACAGCTAGGTAGAGAGAACATCAAGCAAGGTAGAGAGAACATGGTACAAATCTACCTTTCTTTCACCTCTCATCCCTCCAAATCACATTAAATCTTCACTGATGGTAACTGTGCTGTTCATATATATGACTGTGCTTCTAAAATTGCCCCCTAAACCCCAACTCACCCTACAAACCTCACCCTGAGTTCATAATACCCCCTCTTACAGAGGTATAAAGAGTTCGAAAATATATGTAAATGTGCTTTGAAAATTGCTACTTTTATGTGTGCAACTCCATTCAAATTTCACAGAATTTTCAAAATGTTTTATGAGCATGGATGTGCTTTTGAAAATTGCTATGATATATGTTATTTTTACTTTCTTAAATCCTTTTGAAAATTACCTCCAAAGACTGGAATATTCAATAAGCTATGAAAATTGTTCAAAGCAATCTATTCAGGCAAAATGGTTTATCTGACATTTGCATCTGACTAGTTGGGATTCCATAGTAAGGGTGGTAGCCCACAGAAATGTTGTAGTTTTAGTTTAATTTTAGGGGTGGGGCATTTCAGTTTCACCACTGAATCATTTTTTAATTTCATTTAAAAAAAAAAGAAATAAACCCCAAACTCACACCAACCCTTCCCTTTTAGGACAATATTGGGACCCTCACCAGTTGAAAACCCTCGCCCACCCTACCAACCCCCCCATGACTCACTAATGGTCTAGCTGGGGCTGAGGAGCAATCTCCTGCTCCTTGCCTGGTGGCTTCCATCATTCAAAATGGTGCCATTGCCCTTTGCCCTTATCTTGTGACAGGAGCTACCCGTGCCATTGAGCAGCCCCTGTCAATTGATAGGGGCAAAGGGCTGGCCAGCTCTATTTTGAATAATGGTAGTCACTGGCCAGGAGCTCCCAGGCCCTCTGATAGACTACCAGAGAAAATTTTGGTGAATCCTGAGAGGGGTCAGGAGGTTGGGCTACAGTGGGCAGAATAAAGGGAAAGGTTGGGATGGGTTCAGTTTCTTTTTTTTAATTGCATTTTGCTTTTCTGGACCCCCACAGAAATAAGGAATGATAGAAAAATACCTCATTTTTTTATTTTTTTTTATTTTGCATTTTTATATACCGACATTCTTGTATCAGATACAAATCATACCGGTTTTAAATTAAAAACAGAGTATGCAGGAAAATAGGTTTCCTAAGTCAAATACATTGAACATATTTAATAAACAAAGGATTACTAAACACTATGAAAAAGGTTAATTAACAAAGGAAAACATAAGGAAATTAAAATAAGCGTAGCACAAAGGATTGCACGAAATTTCATGTTTTTTTCTATCATTTTTTAGACCCACAAAATGAAACAAAATAGGAAATATCATTTGTGTTTCCTATTTCATTTCCAATGACTGCAAAACATATAGATGGATAACTGAAAAGTTAACAATCTAAGGGCCTCATTTTCCAATATCGCATTGGTAACGCATTAAGGGGCATTTCCCATGCAAATGAGGCTTTTTTCGTGCAGTGGGGAAACTTCGAGTGCCGCGATGTTTTCGCAATTTGCGCAAATGTATTCGCGAATCGCGAAAACATCTTCGCGGCACGCGGTTTCCCCGCTGCACGAGAAAAGCCTCATTTGCATGGGAAACGCCCCTTAATGCGTTACCAATGCGATATTGGAAAATGAGGCCCTAAATGGCAAAACAGTGATATTCATTACTGTATGCAGCTACATTCTAGTCTCATAAGGAGTTATGCAGCTATAATGTAGTCACATAATTTGGGGGAGGGCTGGAGGTGTAAGAGATGCATTTCCAGGAGGAGTGGAGTTATGCGGCTAACTCTGCTTGCCTTAAAATTAGCTGGATATACTTATCCAGCTAACTTTAAGATAGGTGTGTATATTCAGTGGAGCTATCATGCCACTGAATATCCAGGTTAAGTTACCCGGATAGGTGTATCCGGGTAACTTAACTAGCTGTTTCACAGCAGAATATTAGCCCAATTATAAAAAGAGTCATTCCCCTTGGATATTTAGGTAAGGCGAGTAAAATAGTGCACATGCTTGATATTTTTTAATATATGTGTGCCATTTCCCTCCCTTTCAGCCACTCACACAAATAGAAAGCATACAAGAATATGGGTGCTTTTAGCACAGGTAATTTGCACTTCCTAATTATCCAAGAGAAATAACATACAGAGTATCCCTTTGAAAATTGACTGTAATTTATAGAAGCTGAAAATGCCTGTGCACATCACAAATAATGGGACCCATTTATTAAGGCTTTTCTCCCATTTTGAGTCTATGGGAACAACTCTTAGTGAATCAGGTACAATGTTGGCTATTATAAAGCACCCTGCCTCCTTGGTTATTGCCCAATTCTTTTAGAAAAAGAAAATTGTATAATCAGAATTGTGTGAACTGAAGGAGGTCTTATTGGAGCATTCTCCAATTAGAATACCATACCTCTGGTTGTGAAAATACAGTTCCTCTTCATGCATCCAGGTAGCTTTTTGTAGTTCTAGCTATACTATAAGATCATCTATTTGTGACAGAGGAGCATTTGGAATAAAATGTAATAATAGAAGCTGTTTTAAAAAGTGATGGCGCACCACCTTTAGTGACTACAATCTCAATGGAATCTGAACACATAAAGGAAAGAATAATTCTTTCAATGTTTCTTTTACAATCTATAAACATCCTATCATCTCTGTTGCATATATGGCCCATGGCAACCTGTCCATCAGCATTATCTTGTGCCATCCAAGAGCAGAGACATTTGGTATATATGAAAATAAGGAAATATGAGAGGAGATTGTGAGGACTGTAGGGAGTAAATTTTCTCTAATGTGATTTTTATATAGAAGAATACTGTTGTTTTAAGGAACCTTTTGATTTCCCTGAAGGCAGTGAATCATAAAATTGATGCTAGTAAAGGTTTTAGAATTTTCTTAGTCCTCCTGTGTAAAGATTGCACATATGCATGAAGGGAGAACAGTAACTGCACTGCAGTAGAAACTATTCATGGCAATTGTAATTTTATCTTTTAAATATTCATGAAAACTTCTGATTAGGCAGGTTAAGACATAGGGTCAATGGGGGATCAAAAGCAGTAAGCACCGAGGTATCTCCAAACTGTATGCATTTATAGCTCTTTATCTTTTAATTATTATAATCAGTCTACCATAGGATATACCATGTAACAGAAGACAATAAACACAGCAAAAGAGGGTTATGTGGTCATCTCAAAGTCAGATATAAATTTGTAGTAGTATCATGAATTAATTGCAAATTTGATATTATGTGGCATGGTGGGTGTCTTATAGATCAAGTCAACAACTCTTTCCTTCCTTTAAGAGTTGAAGTAGATTTATGAGTCCTGGAGAAAACTGGATTCTTTACAGTTTGCAAGACCTTTGTGTTAGACCAGCTAGAAAACTTATACAAAGATGTTGTATATAAACATTCAAGGTCTCTTTTTCAGATGTGAAAATGTGACCTATGTGATCTTGAAAGCTCATATCAAACATCTTTGTATACTTTTCATGTTGGTTCACTGAATGCTATAACATCCTGCAAAGAATCCAGTTTCCTTGCGGAACAAGAACTTTGTTTCATATGACTTTATTATTTTTCTTGAAAAGATTTTAAAATATTTCAAAGTTACAGAAATGTACATGCAATATATGTATTTTATTTATTTATTTATTTATTTATTTATTTATCTATCTGATTTATATTCTGCTTTTTGGCACTTCAAAAGCTAATCTGTACCAAATGAAATGCAATAAAAAAAAAAAGAAACAAAGCAATGATAACATTATTCTTTTTTTTAATTTATATTTTATTTGCAATTTCAAACAATTTAACAAGAATATGTACCATGTGATTGCAAAGAACCAGATACTTAAAGATAAAATAGTACCAGGAACATTTGCTAAAGAAGAGAATACATTCTAATAACAACATCTGTTCTTGCACACAAAGATTAATTCAAGGAAATATAGGAGACCAAGAGGAGAAAATAAAGCAGATTATCTTAGGAAATACAAATATCACAGATTTGTCGCACTTGTAATTGAAGTCACAACATTTTTATTACAACATTCCTTAAGAGAATATTAGGAAGTTGAAGAAGAATCTAAATAAGCATGAAGCTGCGTAGGATCATTAAACACATATTTAGTATCCCCACATAACAAAATACAGCGACAAGGAAAATGCAAAATAAATTTAGCACCCCTATTTATCGCCTCCCTTGTGATATCTGTGCTATGTCCGTGATATCCATGATATCCGTGCTATGTCCGGGAAGATTTGAATTGGATGACCATAAAATTTTAACTTCTGGTAGCGAAAGTAACATTTCAAAACTTTATAGGGATGTGAATCGTGTCCTCGATCGTCTTAATGATCGATTTCGGCTGGGAGGGGGAGGGAATCGTATTGTTTGGGGGGGTAAAATATCGTGAAAAATCGTGAAAAATCGTGAAAAATCAAAAAAACGTAAAATCGCAAAACCGGCACATTAAAACCCCCTAAAACCCACCCCCGACCCTTTAAATTAAATCCCCCACCCTCCCGAACCCCCCCCCAATGACTTAAATAACCTGCGGGTCCAGCGGCGGTCCGGAACGGCAGCGGTCCGGAACGGGCTCCTGCTACTGAATCTTGTTGTCTTCAGCCTGCGCCATTTTCCAAAATGGCGCCGAAAAATGGCGGCGGCCATAGACGAACACGATTGGACGGCAGGAGGTCCTTCCGGACCCCCGCTGGACTTTTGGCAAGTCTTGTGGGGGTCAGGAGGCCCCCCCCAAGCTGGCCAAAAGTTCCTGGAGGTCCAGCGGGGGTCAGGGAGCGATTTCCCGCCGCAAATCGTTTTCGTACGGAAAATGGCGCCGGCCATACGTGTACGGCCGGCGCCATTTTCCGTATGGAAAATGGCGCCGGCAGGAGATCGACTGCAGGAGGTCGTTCAGCGAGGCGCCGGAACCCACGCTGAACGACCTCCTGCAGTCGATCTCCTGCCGGCGCCATTTTCCGTACGGAAACGATTCGCGGCGGGAAATCGCTCCCTGACCCCCGCTGGACCTCCAGGAACTTTTGGCCAGCTTGGGGGGGGCCTCCTGACCCCCACAAGACTTGCCAAAAGTCCAGCGGGGGTCCGGAAGGACCTCCTGCCGTCCAATCGTGTTCGTCTATGGCCGCCGCCATTTTTCGGCGCCATTTTGGAAAATGGCGCCGGCTGAAGACAACAAGATTCAGTAGCAGGAGCCCGTTCCGGACCGCTGCCGTTCCGGACCGCCGCTGGACCCGCAGGTTATTTAAGTCATTGGGTGGGGGATTTAATTTAAAGGGTCGGGGGTGGGTTTTAGGGGGTTTTAGTGTGCCGGCTCACGATTCTAACGATTTATAACGATAAATCGTTAGAATCTCTATTGTATTGTGTTCCATAACGGTTTAAGACGATATTAAAATTATCGGACGATAATTTTAATCGTCCTAAAACGATTCACATCCCTAAAACTTTATCCCTTTCCGTCAAGAAGGAGAACTGCACAAATAAAGTTGCTCTCATATTTATGTCCATCTCAAAAGATTTTTCAAGAAAGTCAGATAGATTAATATTTCCATCTTGTTGATTTTCCTCTCTGGGCATATCTCCTTGCATTGGCCTCTGTGGCAAGTAATACATCGTCGATATAGCTGGAATTTCTTCAGGTTTAAATTTTAGTATATTCAAAAGATAACTCTTGAATAAATCCATAGGTCCCATTAACTTTGTCGTTGGAAAATTAAGCATTCTCAGATTCGCCCTTTTTGCTTGATTTTCAAATATTTCCATTTTATTTTTGAACATTTTTTTCTGACTTTACTAAGTTTATTTGCACATTCTCAACTTCTTTTACTTTAGCTTTCATTATTCCAAGTTGTTTTTCCATGTTATTCATTTTTTCCTCTGTAGCCTGAATTTTTGTTATCGCTTCTTTAACCGTTATCGTTAAAGAGCTTATAGACTTCTGCATTTCCAATAATATATTTCTAATCTCTTCCAAAGAGAGAGTTAGAGTTGGGGTAGGAGTAAAGAGGGTTATACTATTCTCCTTCACTGTTCCTACCTCTTTAAGGCCTTCTCCACCTTTACGATGTTCTATACGGGGTTGCACTGTTTCAATGGGGACCATGGAACCCGGATCACCAAGGTTCTCCGAAGAGGGATCCGCCTCTCTTCTCTGGGTTCCACTCTCGTCTAGTATGCTATCTGCAAAACTAGACCTCCCCGTCGGTGAGTCCGAAACAGTTGGAGCACCCGGACTTAACGAGGTCTCCACCGTCAAGGGGCTCAGCAGCTGCTCCCTACTGGCCCCAGCGACTTCCAACGGGTGCATTGTCGGTGTCCTCGTGAAAGAGGCCTCAATCCTTGGCTGACGTAGATCATGCTCGGGAGTCGAGGTAAAATCTCTCACTCGAGCTTTTCTTTTAGTGTGAGGCATTTTATCCTTTCCAGGCAATATTTTAAGTAAGCTCGATTAAAAACTTCTTCCGAGAGCCGGGAGCTGCCTCTAACACGTCCTTACAAGTCAGCGTCCATCTTGGTCTCCCCCTGATAACATTATTCTCAGTAGAACAATCTGAAACTGAAATTTATGTAGAAACCCACTCTCAAAGTCACAGATTATTTTATATATTTTGTAACTTGGTGAGAGTGAAGCATTTAGATCAACAGACTAAAAAATCTGTTTCAATGTAATATCGTACCAATGCATGGATAACTAACTCCTCCTTGACATGAAATTATAGAGATAAAGAAGTAAAATTGATAAAGCCAAAAACAATTGCAATTGGAATAAGAATAGCATAACCTAATTTTCAATCACATATTATAAATTATCTTGATTTTAATTTATAAGGGCTCCAATAAAGAGTGTCTTGTCAGAAGACTAGGCCTGTGTGTCTTTTAAACTTGGATAATTCATATTTTAAAAACCTCTTTGCCTCCATCATAATCAACAAACTCGTATTTCCTTAATCTCTATCCAAGGATATCTAGGATATCAAATGTTCTTCTCAGAATGTAGCTAATTTATATTTTCATGATGTGAGATATATTTCATAATTTCTTTCAGACTCATTGTAAAAACATTTATGAACTCTAAAACTAACATACATCAAAACATTGTTTTGATCAGCCTAAAAATTAAGGGCCGGATATTCAAAAGGTTACTCGCACCGGGCCTATTTTCAAAAGGCCCGGCGACGCGCGTAAAACCCTGGGATGCGTGTAAGTCCCGGGGCTTTACAAAAGGGGTGGTCCGAGGGCGGGGTGTGGGCATGGCCAGAGGCCTCTGCATAGCTGCTGGGCCGGGGATCGTGCCCCAGGGCTGAAGTAAGTTTTAAAACAAAAAAATAAAGAAAGCAACAAAGGTAAGGGGGGAAAGGGCGGGGGAGGTAGGGAAAAGAAAGGAAAGGTGGGGTTGGGGGGGGTAATGAAGTTCCCTCCGAGGCCACTCTGATTTTGGAGGGCCTGGGAGGGAACAGGGGAAGGCAACTGGGCTCGGATAGGACTCAGCACACGCAAGGAGCACAATTGTGCACCCCCTTGTGCACTCTGACCCTGGATTTTCTAACATGTGCGCACCTGCGCAGATTTCTCTGACATACTTTACCTCTGGTAAAACCATGCTGCCTCTATTCTTCATGTTGCTTGATTAAATATTCTTCACTATTCTTTCTTTCAGTAGTCTCTATTAATTTGTCCACCCCTGAAGTCAGTGCAAAAATCACCATAAAATTATTTAGAAAAAAAAAAGATATGCCGATATTGCTAACATATACTATGGGGAGAAAGGAAAAAATAATATTCATAATTACTTATAACAAATACTTAGAGAGAGAAGTTAATACATTTTTTCACATTTGACCTTATTCTAAATATATCTAAGCTTTATTCTCACTTAAACTAGATTTGTCTTTCCAGGTGCAATGGGTCAGAAAAAAAATATTTTTTTTTGCTTGAAAAGTAATATGGCACAAACAGGGAAATCTGAGGAAAAATCTTGCACAATAGCCATAACTTTACTCTTCAAAGCAAGAAATTGTCTCCTTTTTGCTATCACTAATAACTATGCAAAGCACTAAGATACTAATGCACTTTGTGATAAACTGCCTATTACCATAAAACACACCCCTTTTCTTATCGCATGCGATATTTAGTGCATTTTGATAATACCAGGCCTATGATCTTTATATGACCAATTATCATATGTTAAACAATATCCATCTGATGATCATTAGAGATGATGTGCACACCTACTTGACTTTATTGCTATAGTTTTGCTGTAGTATAATTTAAAATTTCCCTTTCTATGGTTATAATTTTTTTTTATATTTAAGAATTTATTCTTTGCAATTCAGAGATATGTTATGTTTAAGGAGTATAGGCTCATGGTACAATGTTGAAAATTTTCATGCCAGCCCACATAACTTTCATGCAGCATAAGAATAAAGTACCATGAGTCAAACATTTTCAGATATTACATGGCTCATATAGTTTTACAAAAATGAGGTCATTTTGTTTAAACTGAAAGAACATCCAAGATTATCTCATTTGAGAACCTTTTTTTTTTTAACTTTTTATTTAGCCGATGAGCAAACAAATCCTTCATTTAACATTATAGGTCACTGAGGTACACAAACCTTTCCATATGGATAACACAAATAACATGAATCCTTATAGCATATACCTCCTGCAGTGGCTAACTTCCCATGTACTACCACACAAAGTGTATTCCTCCCTTTCATTTGGGAACTTTTAATAAAACTATTCCCAATCATTTCATTTAGTTTTAGTGCTGGAAGTATTTACCAAATTTTAAGCTTCCCATGTTGATTTTCATGACCTTAATTTGCTTTCTATAATCTTTTTACTATTATTTTTAGTATACCATAGAGAGGTCAATATTGAAAAGGATTTGTCTGAGTAAATTATGTTTAAGTATTTATTTATTTTCCACTAATTCAAATAAGGTCTCAACAGAGTACAACATAATAAAACAATATACCAATTAATTCAATAACAAAAATAAAGTTACCCACGCAAACCCTGAAACTTAAATTTGCCATTTGGCAAATTAGCTAAATTTTACCCAGGTGAATTTTTAACCTGGGCAAAATGTAACAGGACAAAAAGGGGAAACTTGAGGCATTCTTGGGGTATGGCCTAAATTTATCCAGGTTGCATTGACATTCAACACTTTGATGGTAACTTTGATGCCAATGCACAGGTGCACATGTACGCATGTATGTCGACTCGCACCAAAGGACATGGCCATTTTATAACATATGCTCATATATGTGTGCATGTTATAAAATATGCTGAATGTGTGTATACATGTGCACAATTTTATATGGACAAACACATGCGCGTGCAAATGCCACTTCTACCATGTAAGTGGTGAAATTTTATTAGGGACGTGCGCCGTTGCCATAACTAGTTTTCCTAGTTCATTCCCAGTTTGCCCAGTTAAGGGATAGGACTTCTAAACACCTCTAGGTTATTCTCCTCCCTTTCCCTCTGTTAGCCCCAACACTTAAAACCCAGCTGACTAGCCTAGATTTTTTGTTTTATTACTTACATGCTATCCATAGAATTAGTAAAGTTACATTTCAGGGGTCTCCAGTGCATACTTGTGTGTGTAAATACTTACATATACATTTCATGTTAAAGTCCTGGAATGCATATGTCCTGCCCTTGCCCCACCCAGACCATGCCTACTTCCCACCCCTTTTTTGAACTTTCACTAGCATGCATACTGGGGCATCTGTGCATAAATGGCGGCTTTAAAAATCCTCTCGCCATGTGCCTGCCAAACATACATACATGCATAGCTCCTTGTTTTAGCATGTGCCGTGCATTTAAAATTTATCTATATCTATATAAATGTAGGAAGGAAGATCTGGTTGGGTAAATCACAGTCCTAACATTACTCAGGTAAGGAAGACTGGCCTAGTGGTTAGCACAATGAGCTGAGAATAAGTGAAGTCAAGGTTCAAATCCCTTTTCTCCCATTAATTATTTTTGCTACCTTAGGCAAATCATTTTATCTTCTATTGCTTCAAGTACCCACTTAGATTTCAAGGTCCTTTTGGTGTAGACTTATTGTAGCTGACTACAGTGCTGCATTTGTCCAGTAGTACCATAAAAATAAGTATTTGTTTTGTTGGGTATTATCAGTAGCAGACAGAGGGGCAGGTTTTTGGGGGGTATGTGCGTACCCCTTTGAAAATCTGCCCCAAGCTCCCTCTGAGCACGCCGAGCCTATGTTGAATAGGCTCGGCGGCGCGGGCAAGCCCCGGGACGCACGTAACTCCCGGGGCTTTCCTGGGAGGGGCATGTTGGGGGCATGTCGGGGATGTCGCGGCGGCACGTCATCTGGGGGCGGGGCTGTGGGCATGGTTCCAGCCCGGGGGTGTGGCCAAGGCCTCCAAAACTGCTCCCAGGCCGGGAAATCTCGCGCCGGCAGCCGGCTGGTGCGCACGAGTTACACCTGCCTCGGGCAGGCGTAACTTTTCAAACAAAGGTACGGGGGTTTAGATAGGACTGGGGGGGTTGGGTTAGGTAGAGGAAGGGAGGAGAAGGTGCGGGGGGTGGAAGGAAAGTTCCCTCTGAGGCCGCTCCGATTTCGAGTGGCCTCGGAGGGAACGGAGGCAGGCTGCGCGGCTCGGCACGTGCAGACTGCCGATTTTGCGCAGCCTTGCGCGTGCTGACCCTGGATTTTAAAAGATACACATGGCTACGCGTGTATCTATTAAAATCCGGCCTATTCTTGTTTGTGCCAGTCGCGCGAACAAAAGTACGCGCGGGCGTACTTTTTAAAAATCTGCCCCATATTGTATACCTGAGTAAGTCTGGCTGAACATCCCATCTAACAACATCTAGATAACTCCTCTCTAGCTGCATTGCTTAATATGGACTTCATAGTATTTTATGATAAGAGAATGATGGAACTAATTTGGGACTGAGTATCTTCTCTTCAGTTTAGACATTTTGGCATTTATTCTATGTGAGCCCATTCTTTGTCATGTAGACAATGAATAAAAAAAAATCTTTAAAGGTTAACAATATTCTTGTTCTCAAATAGAGGTGAATTTTAAAAACTTGGGGAGGTTGCAAGAGAATGGGTACTGTTGTGACACTTACAGGGAAGATTGGAACTTGGAGCTTTTTTATGCTCTTATAGGTCTTTTGGTGGGGGTATCATCCATGCTTCCCCATCCACAGGGGCTATACCATGGCTAGACTGTAGTATTCTTTTATAGAGATGTGAATCGGAACCAGAATCGGTTCGGATTCCGGTTCCGATTCACATGTGGGGTTTTTTCCTTCGGGCCCGATCGCGGTTTTGTTTATCGGCTGCGCCCGAGCCGATAAACAAAAAACCATCTTTAAAAATGGCGCGGGCCATCCAGTGCTCCTACCATGTGACAGGGGCTGGCCAATGGCACGGATACCCTGTCACATGGTAAGGGCAAAGGGCCATCGGCGCTATTTTGATTAGTGCCAGCCGATGGCCCGGGAGTGGGAGATCGCTCCCGGGACCCCCACTGGACCACCAGGTACCTGTAAAATGTTTTTTTTTTGGGGGGGGGGGTCGGGAGGGTGCGGGAAGCAAAGGGTTTAGTTTTAAAGGGTCGGGGTGGGTTTAGGGGTTATTTTTGTGTGCCGTTTTTCCCGCCCTCCCCCAAAACGATAAGAGAACCCCCACGATCAATATCGATTTCTGACGATTTTGAATATATCGACGATATTTTCAATTGTCTGAAGCCCAATTCACATCCCTATTCTTTTACTGTGGTAAAGGAATACTACAGTTTAGTTAATAATTAGGCAACTAAACAGTGTTAAAACTGCACATTTTGATGCACTTTAGTAAATTATAATCTCTTTGGGGAGGGTTCTCATACTTTTATTTAATGTGCTTGCAAAGTTCCTTGATTTAGGGACCTATTTAAATTCCATAATTATTATTATTATTATTATTATTATTATTAATAATAATAATGAAGATGGAGATCAATTAGGGTTTTCTAGATGGCTGTAGAATAGGAGGCTAGGCAGATGAGAAGTCTTATAGTAATTGTCTGCCATCATGTTTTATATTCCTTTCTTTTAGATAAAGATAGACACTTTTCAGAATCAACAGCTATTTATAAATGTATTAAATAAGCCTGATAAATACATTTTTGTTGACTTTTATTACTTATTATCCATAGCAACCTAAGTGGAGCTATCATATTTTAATCAACAACACATTTAAATTTTTGGTTAAGCAGATTGTAATGTGAAGGGATTTGAGAGTATATGTGCTAAATTTAATGATAGATGATTCATCAGAAAATATAGTCCTTATTTTTTATATAATGAATTTATATGGAATATTTCTTTCAAGCAGATATCAGTAACAATGAGAAGACCTCCTCTCGCTTTCCTTATTCAATCATTCATGCATGTATGCTGTAACTAACCATGCTGAATTAGTACACAGTTGGGGCGGATTTTCAAATGGTTACACGTAGGTTATGTGCTTAACCCCAAAAATCCGCTCCTGCACGCACCGAGCTTATTTTGCATAGGCCCGGCAACGCACACAAGCCCTGGGATGCGCGTATGTCCCGGGGCTTGAAAAAAGGGGCGGGATGTGGGTGGGGTGGGGTGGTCCATGGGTGGGGCGGGGGCGAGGATGGAGCCTCCAGGCACAGCGGCCATTTGCCGCTGTGCCCGGGATCGTGGGCCGGCTGGCAGCTGGCGTGAGCAACCTACGCCTGCCCGGAGGCAGGTGCAACTTACAAGACAAAAGTTAGGTGTGGGGTTTAGGTAGGGCTGGGGGGTGGGTTAGGTAGGGGAAGGGAAGGGAAGGTGGGGGGTGGGGCGGAAGGGAACATGGAAAACCATTGGGACTCCCCTAGAGCTCGGCGCGTGCAAGGTGCACAAGTGTGCACCCCCTTGCACGTGCCGACACTGGATTTTATAACATGCGCACGGCTGCATGCGCATGTTATAAAACCGGGCGTAGATTTGTGCGCACCGGGTTGCGCACACAAATCTATGCCTGCGTGTAAGTTTTAAAATCTGGCCCTTAGAGTACACCACAAAAAAGATGTTACTACATATGGTGAGGAGCATACATACCAATGGGCTATATGCCTTCTGGCCTGAAATAGCAAATGTTTTTTTTGCTCATGCCCAGAAAGAATCAAAACTACTCTTTTTAAAATTCAATTTTTCAGTTTTCCTTCAATTTATTTTTCATTATACATTATTTCATAGCATACGCAAATCTTCAAAATTAACACGTCCCACATCAATGGATCCAAACTTCAGTAAAATCCCCAACATGACCCGTGTTTCAGAATTATTTTCCTGCATTAGGGAGACTTCATTAAACAGCATTATCTCTTGATAGTGTTTCTCCTAAAGTACAAAATAATGAGTCACTATAAAAAGGTTTTCAGCCAATCACAAATGTACACATTTTCAACTCTATTTGGAAATAGTTACAAAACAGTCAAAAACTTTACTGGCCCTTGAAATTATAGACATATTTCCAATCAAGGAGTATCAGTCCACTTCCAAATTTAAGCATCTAGGATGTACAGTGTCCATTGTATGAATTCAAAACTTTTCCCATTTATTCAGCAAAGCTTCTCTCTTACCAAGAGATATGTTTCCCTAAATAGAGGATATTCCTTGACTGTTATTAAGTTTGCATACAAGAGTAAGTATTGCTAATTTTGATTTTTTTATTATCTTACCAGTTGCCCTGGGAAGACACATGGATAAAATATGTGCGTAGGCATGAGCATAAATCTGAGATCATTAGGTCTATCATCAAAACACATTGGCACATCACTTTTACTAGGGGCAAAAATACTAGAGAATGTGTTATCTAAGTGGTTCTCCCGGGCCTTCCTTCTCAAGTTGAGTCATCAGAGGAACACTTCTGCTGCAGATTATGCTCACATTGACAGCAAATTATTGTAGGCAGGGAATGGCGACCTCCTAATAAATTCCATAGTATTGTTAAGGATACGCAGATTGTTCTTCCGCTTGGGTAGTATATGCCTTCATCTGCCCTTATGGTCTGATTTATGTGGGGCCAAATAAAAGAATCATTCAAATCAGATCAAATGAGCATAGGAGCTGTCTTTCTATGCAGATGGCTAAGGCTCATATAGGGCAGCGCTGTATGGGGAAAAAACATTCTTTGCAGGAATCAGGTAGTTAGTCATTGATCAAGTCCCAGTACATGTGTATCTCTCAGTATATGCACAAATCACAAAGTTAGAAAAGGACTGGGATATGGGCATGGTCTAGGCAGAGCATGGGCAGAAACAGGCATTCTGGAAGGTCACTTGAAATGTGCATGTAGGCATTTACACATACTGTCGCAGCACAGGGGTCCCCTAACGCATAACTTTACTTCTGCAATGGATTGCATGTACATTTTAAAATAAAAAAAATCAGGGCTAGTCACTGGGGTATGAAGGGTCGGGGCTAATAGGGTAAAAGGGAGGCTATCTAGCTGAGGGGGGGTTAGGAAGTATGATACTTTACTAGAGTGAACTGTGAATGAACTGGGGAAATTAGTATTTCCTTCAGCATGTGTGCCTGGTAAAATCCTCCCACTTATACAGTAGAGGCAGCATTTGCATGCAAATGCACATGCCCATATAAAATTGAGCACACATGTATGCACACACTGCTGATTTTATAACATACGTGCATATGCCATAAAATGGCCATGTGCATTGGTGCAAGCCGGCATACGCATGTACATGTATACCCAGCTGGCTGTTGAAAAGTTACCATCTATGGGTTTAAATACGGAAGTGGATTAATACTCATTTATTTGAAATATGTCCACTAATTAAAGAGCCAGTACATTTTTTACATGTTTTGTAATTATTTCCAAGCAGAGATTAAAACGTACATTTGTGATTGGCTGAAATTTGTTTTAATATGGTGGCTCATTTTTGTACTATAGTAGAAACATTGTCAAGAGGAAACACCATTTAATGAGGTTTCTCTGATGCAAGAAAAAAATTCTGAAACACAAACCATGTTGGAGATTTTACTGGTTCGATCCATTGTTCTGAGATATGTACATTAAGTTTGAAGCTTTTCATGTGCAATGAAAAAATGTAGAATGAAAAATTGAAAGGAAGAGAAAAACTGTAATTTTCAAGGGGCACTTATGAATATATCTGGGCATGATCAAGAGAAACATTTGCTATCTCAGGTCAGAAGATGTAGAGCCTATTGGTACAAAGGCTCCTCACCATATGTAGAATAAATGTTTGTGTTTTGCCCTAGTTGAGTTCTAATTCACCATGGTTAGTTACAGTGTGTATGTATGACTGTTTGACTAAGGAAGGAGAAAGGAGGTCATCCCACAGTATTGATATCTACATATTTACCCTCACTGCGGGACAGTTTTTTTGGCAATTTTCTTTAAAGCATCACATTTTCTCTATTTCTTACAGTAGCTTGTACAGCCTGGAAAACAATCACCATAGTAAATTATTTAGGTTTTGAAAAGTAATATTCTGAGATAATACTGTAGAAGATTTGCAAAATTGACATCATTATCTTGTTTATGCAGTGTCAGTTCAGAACCCAAGTGTGCTTTCACAAAATTGTTAATACCTTCTTAAATGATGCAAACAAATGATATTTTCCATTTAGATCCAAAATAGTTCAATTCCATTTTTCCATTTTGAATGTTTTCTTTGTTTTGCCTTCCAGGTTGCCACACATTTTACTAAAGTTAATGCTTTGCCTTGTGATGTTTTTTTATGCTGATAGGCTCTGTTCATTGATCTTGTTTTGAGGCATGTTTCACCAGTGCTGTGCAACTCATGCTTTTTCTTTGTCACTCTATCCATATGCATAGATTGGAAGCCCTCCCTGCATATAGATTTGCCTGTAATTTGATAGGCGAGTGTATCACTGCAGTTCCATCATGACTACCTAATCTGAAAGAGATGCATGCGCTGGAAATGCTTCCAATAGCTATTCCAGGAAGTGGTGCCAAGAAAACTATGACATGCAACCCCTTTGTGTGATGCTACAAGCTTATATTTCTCACTGTTCTTTTTGTGATATACATTTTATAATATGCTCTATTTGTATATGGTAGCAAAGGTAAGGTATATAAAAATAAATCCGTCAAGTCTTCCAGGAAGCTGAGATAATATACATCCTCAAGTCCTGAAGGAACTAGTTCTTTAATGACATATAGAGAGCAAATTTGAATGCATTACTGTGTCTGATTTTTTTATAATCATCTATTTTATTCAATATAGATATGATCACAATCATTTTCAATACTAGTTTTTAAAGGGGATAATAATATAATAGCGCGCATGATTAGACAGAAATTACTTGTAATTTCCCTTATGAAAATTATCCATCTAAAAGTACCCACACTTGCTAAATTGTGCACAAAAATTTTACAGGAAATTTTAGGCTTAAACTTTTGAAATGAAAAATAATGCAAGCTACTCCTTGTCCCTGTCCCTGGGAATGCTTCCATTCAGTCCAGGTAAACGTATATGTGAATGTAACACCCCTCACCTCTAGTCTGAAGCACCTCCAGCATAGCCTCCTGTATCATGCGCCACCCCAGGAAAACGTCTGAACTTCCTGTAGCTCCTGAACCCTTTTATAGGCCATGCTGCTTGGATTCCCTTTAACACAGCCTCATGACATCACATCCTGCCTAGTATAAAGGAAGCTCAGAACTACCATTCAGTGCCTTTGCAACAGGTCTCATGTTCTCTCTGCAGTGCTAGTTTCTACAGCATGTTCCTGCCTTGTTCCTGGTTTTGTTCTTGCTTTATCCCTGGTTTGTTTCTGTGTGTTTCTGCCCTGCCTTGTTTCATCTTTGCCCTCTCCTGTCTGTCCTGTTATGTTTCTCCTCCTGGACTGATTTCTCATTGCCTTGGCCTCAGCCTAGACCTTGACTTTGCTTTGTTCTCTGCCTGCCTTGATCTAAGTCTTGACCTTGACTCCACATTGCTCTTTGCCTGCCTCATTTTAGTCCGGCTACTACCCAGCCTAGAAAGCCCTGCCAGCTGCCAGAACCTGTGGGCTCAATCCAAATGAGAGGCCCCTGGTCAGGCAGAAGATCTCATCTTGGTGTTGTATCAGCTGCCACCTGTTTTGTGCTTGCTCAAGTTAGGCTATATAAACTTAACAGTGGCCCAGGGGCTCACTAATCTTGCGTTGTGAAAGAGAACATGACATACACACAAGTATATGCACTTATCATTCAGACAATTTTGTAAAAGGCTATTTTGTGCATAAAACACTATTTTACCCACAGAGGTCCCTTTGAAGATTACTTTTCCATCAAAGGTTCTGCACACATTCATTTAGGTACTCCACCATGTACAGCTAATGATTCATAATACAGGCAATAAACATGGATCCTTGGAAGACTTTCTTCAAAAACATGTCTAACATCTTTGGGTTCTTCCCAGGAGGTATGTTAAAGTGATCACAAGTGTGATTCATGCACTGCAATGCCAAATTTATCACCACCCAGTCTGTAATCTGCAAGACAGCCAACACATAACAATGTGCAATACAATCTGTTAGCCAATTAATCAGCACTCTTTTGATAACTGCCTGTCCCAATCTTTTGGGATCAAAGAATATGAACAGATGAGAATCTTCATCATGAGGTTTAATCTTTCTCAAACAATACACTAGAGTTCTCTTTCAGTCCAAGGAATGAAGAGCCCATTTTCCTCTGTGTGCGTGTGGTCTTGGAAAGAAAGTAGGTAGCACAATAGCTTGGTTAATGTGGAATGCAGATGCCACTTTTCAAAGGAACTTAGAGTGAGTACATAGAACCATCCTGTTGAGAAATAACTGCATATATGAAAAATACAAAACTAGAGCCTGAAATTTACTTACTTTTTGTCCTGAAGTGATGGCAAAAAAAGATAATACTTTCCAGGTGAGAAACTTCAAGATCACTAACTCAAGAGTTTCAAGAGGAGGTTTCATGAGTTAATCAATGATCACACTGATGTCCTAAGGCACTAGAGGTTTACTGAATGGAGACTTAGAATAGGGATGTGAATCGGGCTTCGGACGATTGAAAATATCATCAATATTTTCAAAATTGTCAGAAATCGGGGGCTCCCCCGAAATGATAGGAAAACCCCACGATATTGATCGTGGGGGTTCTCTTATCGTTTTGGGGGAGGGCAGGAAAATGGCACACAAAAATAACCTCTAAACCCACCCCGACCCTTTAATACTAATCCCTTTGCTTCCCCCACCATCCCGACCCCCCCAAAAACATTTTACAGGTATCTGGTGGTCCAGTGGGTGTCCTGGGAGCGATCTCCCGCTTCCGGGCCATCGGCTGCCACTAATCAAAATGGTACCAATGGCCCTTTGCCCTTACCATGTGACAGGGTATCCATGCCATTGGCCGGCCCCTGTCAAATGGTAGGAGCACTGGATGGCCCGCGCCAATTTTAAAGATGGTGCCGGCCATCCAGTGCTCCCTCCATGTGACAGGGGCCGGCCAATGGCATGGATACCCTGTCACATGGTAAGGACAAAGGCCATCGGTGCCATTTTTATTAGTGGCAGCCGACGGCCCGAGAGTGGGAGATCGCTCCCGGGACCCCCACTGAACCACCAGGTACCTGTAAAATGTTTTTTGGGGGGGGGGGGTCGGGAGGGTGGGGGAAGCAAAGGGATTAGTTTTAAAGGGTCGGGGTGGATTTTTTGTTTATTGGCTCAGGCGCAGCCGATAAACAAAACCGCGATCGGCCCGATGGAAAAAAACCCACATGTGAATCGGAACCGGAATCCGAACCGGTTCCGGTTCCGATTCACATCTCTAACTTAGAATGCCTCAAACCTCTTAAAAATGTTGATACTAATGGATAGAAGGATATCTGATATTCTTCTGCCTGCTGGTGATATGCTGCAGTGGTACTTAGATGAATGTTAATTGGAGAGATTCTTAGGATTGAGGATGAGAGTAAGAATATATATTGAAGCAAGTGCCTCAGACAACAGGGAAAATAATCTAGCCAGCTAGTCCCACAACAACTTGAAAACCTCTTCTGCTTGAATCTGTACAATCTTCTGGTAGAAGGCTTTCTACCAGAAATCAGCATGTTCTCTACCTCCTTTGGAAGAAATAAGGTGGAGACTACTGAATGATCAACATACACTCCATGAGGGTTAGTGATGGCAGGCTTGGATGGCAGAGTCTTCTGCCCTACTGTATAATGAGAGTCAAAGAGTTTATCAAGAAGTGGAGGCTGAGCTGATAGTTGGATGAGCTATGGATATCACACTTGATATGGCGATGCCGGTACTATGAAAATCAATCTCACTTGAATGACCTTTTGGACATTCATAGCAATGAGAGGAATTAGTAATTAAGCATAGAGTAGACCAGTTTTCCAGGTTAGCACAACAGCATCAGGATCTGAACTGCAGCCGCGTGTAAGCATGGAAAACAACTGCTCGACCTTTTTGTTGTTCTTTAAGGCAAACAGGTCAATCTCCAGCATTTCCAAAGATTTGAACAATGTGTCCACAACCCTTATATCCCAAGACTACTTGTAAGCTTTCTGCACTCTGCTTAGGCCTTTCAACAACTTAATTTGGATTCTTGGAAGATAGGTCACCTGGAGATGGGTGCCGTGATAACCAAACCATGATCATGCATAGGCTCATGCTCCCTTGTATAGGGAGCATGAGCCTATGCATTCTCACTTGTTATGTAGAGCATGGCCACCTGATAGATGATATGTCAAAATTATCTTGCCCAGCAACAGGTGAGAGAATACACCTAGTGCATAACGAATAGCTCGTACTCCATTAGATCGATCTGCAGATAGATTTTCATGAACCCTGGGAATATATGACTTATGTGTGTGCCCCTCACCCCTTGATAGAAATATCAGTAGAAAGGAACACTTGATGTGCTGGGATGTGCAGTGAGAGGTCCAATTTAGACCTTCCATGTTTGTCCACCACTAAGTGGATGTCTTCCTCTTATGGGTTATGAAGATTTGGTGGGATAATTGTTGATAAAACTGATCCCACTATTTCTGGAAGGTCTCACATGTGCAGATCAACCAAGGGACCAATATGATCACTGTACCCATGCATCCCAGAAGAACAAAGGCCAGTCTCACTGGCATTTGGTCCTGATTTACAAAAGAGCTCACTAGGCCCTCAGTAATGTGGCCATTTCAACTGGAAGAAATGTATTCTCTTTGACTGAGTTTGTTCAGGCTCCTATAAACTGAATCCCTTTAGATGGGGATCAAGTTGGACTTTGGGATGGTAATCAGAAACCACAGAGATTGAAGAAGTTGAATGGTTGCTTCTTGGGACTCCATCCATCAATAATTCTGAAAAGGGAATTCATAGACTGCCTGCCAATGCAGATGTGCAATTACTGCTGCAAGGCATTTTGTGAACAATCTTAGGGATGTTGAGGTTTGTGGTAGTGCACATCCTTTACCACAAAAACCTAAGGAATAACCCATAAAAGGGGTGAATTGGAAAAGTGTCTTTCAGGTCGAGTGTGCATATCCAACCCCTTGTTGAATGAAGAAAGAATCATCTGGAGAGAGTTCATCTTGAATCTCTTCTGAACCAACAGTTTGCTCAGCCCTTGTAAATCCAGAATAGTTCTCAATCTCCCTGAATTATTGGGAAGATTGAGACCACTGATTACAATCCAAAGAAGAGACAGACTTGATTGTCTTCTATTGCATGAGCCACTCTCCAGCTGTATCTGGGCAGATTAATAAAGGTCAGAGCAGAAAATTATAGCTTTATGGGTTGGAGGAGGAAGGTGATAAAAATGCAAACAATAATCAGAGGCCACAATTTTCAAGACCCACTGGTTCTTAGTGACAGCGATCAATTTCAAAAGGAAGGCATAGATCCTGCCCCCAGTAGAAAAGGCAGGGAGATGGGCCTCAAGGATGTAAAAAATAGATCCCAGGCTTAGGCTGCAACTGCTTCTAGGTCTTTAGCTAACTCCTTTCCCTCTGCTCATTTCTACAGTTGCTTCTGTTGAAGAATGAAAGGAATCTGCAAATGGAAAAGAATAGAAGCAATATCTTTGGAAGAATGATACTTGTAGGAAAAGTCATTAGGCTGGTGCTGGCTGGTTCACTACCCCCATTAACAATGACTGCATGGTGGACTGATGCTCTCTAAACAGAGACTCCATCTTATTAACCTTGCCATCAAAAAAATTGTTCCCAACACAGGGAACATTCACCAGATGGTCATGCATGCCTTTATGAAAGGACCCACAAAGCAGTACGGTAAATGGTCAAGAAAAGCCACGGATGTGAAAAAGCAAAGCAAGACCGGAGCCTTGGAAAGAAGAAGGTTTATGTTTACTGCTATTGACTAGCACATACTGCTGTGGGTCTTTCAGATGCAATTTGAAGGACTAGCCACTAATCTACACAACAAGTGATCAAACAAGTGTATTCATCCCATAATCATATATGGTGCCCGGAGATGTAATCTTTATTTAGCTTGAATTAAGAGCCCCTGATGCAGCTTTAAAAAAAAGGCAAAACTTTGGCCAGAGTCGGGCCATATATATTCAATCAATAAATCTTCTTTCTAAGGCTCTGTCTTGCTTTGTTTTTTCACATCCATGTCTTTATGAAAGTCATTCACTCTGAAACACACAAGCCTCCAAGCTCCAATGGAGGTAAAAAAAAACCTCCTGGCTATGGTATCAAAAAGTTTGCACATAGTGGATCAGCCTCTTCTCACATTCCTATATAATCCTCTACACCTCACCTGTTCTGGATCCAATGATTCCTTTAAAGGTTTCAGGTTCTGTACACATTCATTCAAACACTCTACAACATTCAGCTGATGAACTGCAATCTTGATGCTAAGCATGGATCCCTGGAAAATATGTTTCCTAAACATGCTAACAACTTTGGATCCTTTCCAAGAGGTAATCTAGAGTGATCATGAGCGTGCTTCATGCACTTCAATGCCAATTTCACCACCATTAAATTGTATGTTAGCTTAACCTGCCCAAAACCAAGGGAGACATGCACCCATTGAAAGACAAGATTTTGGTATCTGCCACATTATCATCAGTAGATGAGGCATGCAGTGTCTACCAGACACTGAAGAAATTGAATCAGCCCAAAAATATCCACTCTCAGGTCTACCTCCTTCCTGACATTGATAGAAAGACTCTTTGCCAATTTATCCAGCTAACATGAGTAGCAGAGACCTTCCAAGATAGATGAATGCTGGGGCAATCTTAATAAAAGGTTGGAAATAATCCCCATGGAATCATCCTCCTTCCCTAATCCCAATGATAATGACAGTGACTGGAGAGATCTTTGTTGCTCCAAAGAGTAAGCTTCCAGGAAGGACAGAGAGCCCACTGAGACCACATTTCCCCCTTCTAATTCATGAAAGAACATCTCTGGAGTTGACAAATCCATTACAGTGCAATAGGGGTACCCAAAGTGAAAGTATATATATAATTACCTGGGATCAGTGATGATAGACAGGGAATAGATTGAGGCTGCAACAGGCGGCAAGAGGAAGGAGAGGCACTGGAATCACTGAAAGAGGGAAGGCAGGGACTGGGTCTCAACCAGACATGAAGGGGGTTGCTGGGAGTAGGCTGTGTAAAGAAAGGGAGAGCCACAATCAAGGCAGCACCAGTGCACAGGACTACAATAAGAAAGGAAAGCCTGCGAGAGGGAATTAGCTTTGGATTGTTGTTGTGGATGAGTCCTTCCACTGATTAACTGTCCATCACTGCTCTTTTCTTCCTCCACCCACGCTGCATCAGATTAGAATAGGGGCCTTGGGGAAACCCCCAATGTGATGGAAAGACACCAGCCGCCTGCAGCTTCTTTCTCCAGCACTTCCAGACCACGATCAGGTGAGGCTCTCTTGCTTCCTACCTTCACCTCCAATGCCCTCCTCTGCCCATGTTGGAGTGGTGACTGGCTACTGCCTCTCCCACTGCTGCTACTGCTGAGTCCCTGGGCCATATTGGGGTGGGTGCCTTGGGGCTTGCATCACTGCAGTTCATTTTTTTAAGGTGGGAGGATTAGTGTTGGGGCTTCGGGGAGGCTCCAATGCCACAATGGTGATGGTCAGGCCCACTGACGTCACTAATGATGTCAGTGGGAGACCTGGAATTCCAGGAGCAGGGACTACTAGAAAGAGTAAAAATATGCTAAATTAGGCCAAATTTGAATAAAATAAAGGTGATGGCCTGAGGAGACCCAGGCCACTTGAACAATATCAACTCTTCAGCTCTGAAGGCAATTTTAAAAGACAAATTTGCTATGATGGGAACCCTGTCTAATTTGTGGTTAAAACCCCTCTAAACCCCCCAGAACCCAGGGAATTTTGGTGATTGGCATCAGAAGGGGCTCTGAGGACCCTAACTCAGGCATTGTTTGGGAAATGGGAACTGCAAATTTTAAAGGACAATTGTAAATGTCTCCCACCAGTGAAAAAGTGTCTTTTAAAATTATAGAAATGACATTTATACATTTTGATGGATTGGCCAAATATTTTTGCTTTTGGGAATATCACTTTAAGCAAGTGGCAGTGTCCTTTCACCCCTAAAGTTAGTGGACCATTCCAAACCATCCCAGAAAAATTAGGACCTCCTTGGCAACGTAGGAAATTCTGAAGCCATATCCAGGGGATTCATGGAAACAGCTTCGCTAGAAACCAGTGGTCAGCAAAGCACCACTAGAATGGGTCAAATTACAGGTATAATTTCAATTATTAATCACTGCTAGGAGAAAGAAAAGATCTCAGAAGCTTTCCCTAGAACCTTCAGGATGGACCCAATGACTTAGAAGGGCTGCAAATGTTCAATAAGAGAATGCTATTCAGTAGGGATGTGAATCGTTTTTCAACGATTAAAATTATCGTCCGATAATTTTAATATCATCTTAAACCGTTATGGAACACAATACAATAGAGATTCTAACGATTTATCGTTATAAATCGTTAGAATCGTGAGCCGGCACACTAAAACCCCCTAAAACCCACCCCCGACCCTTTAAATTAAATCTCCCACCCTCCCGAACCCCCCCCAAATGACTTAAATAACCTGGGTGTCCAGCGGCGGTCCGGAACGGCAGCGGTCCGGAACGGGCTCCTGCTATTGAATCTTGTTGTCTTCAGCCGGCGCCATTTTCCAAAATGGCACCGAAAAATGGCGGCGGCCATAGAACAACACGATTCCACGGCAGGAGGTCCTTCCGGACCCCCGCTGGACTTTTGGCAAGTCTTGTGGGGGTCAGGAGGCCCCCCCCAAGCTGGCCAAAAGTTCCTGGAGGTCCAGCGGGGGTCAGGGAGCGATTTCCCGCCGCGAATCGTTTTCCGTACGGAAAATGGCGCCGGCAGGAGATCGACTGCAGGAGGTCGTTCAGCGAGGGTTCCGGCGCCTCACTGAACGACCTCCTGCAGTCGATCTCCTGCCGGCGCCATTTTCCGTACGGAAAATGATTCGCGGCGGGAAATCGCTCCCTGACCCCCGCTGGACCTCCAGGAACTTTTGGCCAGCTTGGGGGGGCCTCCTGACCCCCACAAGACTTGCCAAAAGTCCAGCGGGGGTCCGAAAGGACCTCCTGCCGTGGAATCGTGTTGTTCTATGGCCGCCGCCATTTTTCGGCGCCATTTTGGAAAATGGCGCCGGCTGAAGACAACAAGATTCAATAGCAGGAGCCCGTTCCGGACCGCTGCCGTTCCGGACCGCCGCTGGACACCCAGGTTATTTAAGTCATTTGGGGGGGGGTTCGGGAGGGTGGGAGATTTAATTTAAAGGGTCGGGGGTGGGTTTTAGGGGGTTTTAATGTGCCGGCTCACGATTTTACGATTTTTCACAATATTTTACCCCCCCAAACGGCAACAATACGATTCCCTCCCCCTCCCAGCCGAAATCGATCGTTAAGACGATCGAGGACACGATTCACATCTCTACTATTCAGTGATAGGAAAAAAGAAGACCCGATGACATTACTGAGCAGGCATATAGAGAAGACAGAACATCATAAAGCTAGAAAATCATAAGGCAGTTTAGAATTTGGTCAGAGCAGAGTCTGAAGTTGACCAGGGCAGAAGCACTGTCTCAGTGCTCCACTCAAAGGCCTCAAAAAATGATAATACACGGTCTAAAGAAGAAAGTATAGTAAAATATGTGTGTGAGAGTGAATGAGTAGTGTGAATGAGTGAATTAAAGCACTGTGTCCTGTTAAGGTAAGGTAAGGTTGAGAGAAGATGAGTTAATGTGAATGGTAATGCTGCAATGTGGTTACTTGGAGCAGCTTATTGGAAAATAGAGAGGCTTGAAAAAATTGTATGGGAAGAGAGAGAGAGAGAGTAAAAAAAAAAAACCCAAATAAGCATACCAGGTACAGAGTCCATACACTTGACCAGCTGTTATCATAATTTGGAAGATAAAATATATGTCTCCTACAACAAGCAGTAAATGGATAAATGCTAAAGTTGCCGTGAAGCAATCACATGAAAACTCTGACCTAGTCAACCTTATATGCTATAAAAGTAGCAAAGCTAGAGGAATCAGTGCTAGGCTATCCATTGCTCCTACCATGTGACAGGGGCTGGCCAATGGCTCAGGTAGCCCCTGTCACATGTTAAGGGCAAAGGGCTGCCAACGCCATTTTGAATATTGGGAGCTGATGGCCCCTGGAAGCTGGAGATCACTCTGAACTCCCGTGCCCCCTGCTGGACCACCAGGGACATTGAGTGAGACATGGGGGGATCAAGAGGGTGGGGGTGGGGGTCTTCCATTTGTTAAATTTAAATGATTTGGGTGGTGGTGTTTTTTTTTTCTTAGATGTGAAGTTCTAAAAAAAAAATATAGGAAAACCCATGAAATTGTGTGGGTTTTCCTATTGGGTTTTTTTTTTCTTCCTGAAATGCAATAAAATAGGAAATTTCATCTTTATTTCATAATTTGTTACAAATGACTGCACATCTCTAACAAACAATAGTTTCTTTATATACCTGGAATACTGGAAAAACATCAGAAAGGAGATTAAAAGTTTCACACCTCGGCCTCCTGAAAGACACAAGCTTCCACAAAGATTCAATTCTTAAAAGAATGGTAGAAATTCAGTAACTATAGAATAAACATTTTAATGGTTCAGAAATGTATGTATAGCAAAATATATTTATCTAAAAGAATTCTTGTGAGTAACAATGCCAACGTTTGTGAGAATTATATTCTATAAAAAATGATTATTAGTTAAGAATACATTTTTATGATAACTGTTGTTAATGAATTAAATTTAGAAGGTAAGTCTAATATGGTGAATCCATCTAATTTCTTATTTAAACCTCTGCCTTACCGCTGTACTCGTGAAGGACTATTCAGGTGGGTAATATACCCTTTTGTCCTGGTAAAGTGCTCTAAAAGGAAAGAGGATATTTGTCTTGTGAAAAACCTAGTGACACCTAATTAGAAACATCTAAAATCTGATATTATTATACTCATCCACTGAAACTGGGAGGGCT
This sequence comes from Rhinatrema bivittatum, assembly GCF_901001135.1. Taxonomy (NCBI): domain Eukaryota; kingdom Metazoa; phylum Chordata; class Amphibia; order Gymnophiona; family Rhinatrematidae; genus Rhinatrema; species Rhinatrema bivittatum. The sequence continues at coordinate 397,148,543 of NC_042617.1, read as the reverse complement.
GCCATGCCGCAAAGGAAAGAGGGAGAAAACTTATTTCCACTGCTTAAAGCCCATGAGGTGAAGTGCAAGCCGCTGGAGGGCTTTGAGTTGTACAAATATGTGAGAAGATTTCCTTCAACTTGGACAGGAGAGGCTCCAACTTCTCTTTTTGGACCTCGGGTCTAAAAAGGAAATTTAATTCTTCACAAGCTCTGATAGCTAGACTTGCAATTGCTGAAGGACCTGCTGAGCTGGAGTTGGAGAAGAGACATCCTCTTCAGTGGCCTAGAAAAGCTTCTCTTCACTTAGGCCTATCAATGTTGGTGGTGCTGATTGGAAGCTGGGGATTGCAGCTGCAGCTGTAGCTGCAGCTAGCTCCTAGGCACTCTTCACCAAAAAGATCAAGACTTCCACTGATCAATTCCATGCCTGAGAGATCACACTAGAGAACTCCTTCTGCACCATAGTAGGGCTTTGAGCTTCAACACTGAGGTGATGTGCCTCAAAAAGACGGGGACTTAGGAGGCCCCACCATGCAGGAATGCCATGCCAAAGAGAGATAGACAGCACCAAGGACCATGCTGGATATGGATAATAGAGGTGTCATGTCACCATGGTATCTTGCATGCCACGAACAAGGATGTCACCTGTGCCAGGGAAGTCCTGTCTCATGCTAGGGTTGAGGCTGGCTCTGATCTGGCAGAGGACCATGCCAATAATGCAGGTTTATTCTGTGCTGAGAGAGTAGGTCCCAAAGGAGACCCTTTATGTCCCTCAGATGCCTTTCTTCTTGCACCAAGCTTAACCTCTGACTTGAGACAGATCTGGAACTGGTAACACAGAAGGGGAGCCTTGCCTGACTTGTGGGAGTAGGAGGGAGAAGCCTTGCACTTTGATTTTATTTTAGAATGTGTTGAGGCCTTGCTCTGGGATGAGAAGCAGCTTTGCTGCACTTTCCACAAGGCATCCATTTCCAGGTGCAGTGTTGTACTCACGGGGACATCTTACCACAATTGTAGCGGTTGAAAGAGTTATGCTTCACCCCAGGCACCAATAGCCAACTGAATGAGAATGTAATGGACATCTGGCATCCACAGATTCAGGCGTTGAAGCCATAGACTGTGGTATACTTCTCATTTCACAGCTATTTTTCTTTATTTTTAGAACTGCAAAGGGGCTGCCAAGGCAAAAGCTTGATAAAGAAAAATGATGCAGCAATGCAGAAAACTATACTAATAAAAAAGGCCTGGAACTGATTGTAGAGAGAAAGACAGGGAACATGTCTGTGTGATAGCTCAGATGAAGCAAGACTGAAGATCACACAGACAGTGCAAGTGTGGTGACTTCTGCACATGCTCAATAAAATATTTACTGAGTTCTGAGAGCTAGGTCCATGCCGGTGCCTTCAGATGACATCACCCATGCATTATGACTAATTTATGTCTGCTTCTCAATGGAGAATTTCCTTTTTTATTGATGGCAATATATTTATTTACTATACTTATCTTTAAAAAAAATCTTTTGCTTTGCTTCCTTATACTATGGATAAAACTAGTTACAGTTGTGGCTTTGTAATGATGATACATTATATACATGAAATTATATTTGTCATCCTATTTTTTTTATTTACTAAGCCAACTCTAAAAAATAAAAAAACTAGTTATATTTCTATTGCCCATTTCTTGCCCTTAACTTTAACATGTAGTTAATTATTTTGGCATTCTAAAAAAGTAAATATCTGATACAAAATATAATGTATGAGCCAACTCTAGTGATGGGAGATACTGTAACTACAGATTGACAAAGAAGAGTACTAGCTTCTGGCTTATTGATAGAACTATTGTTTCTAAATCAAATAGTTGCTGGGTCTAGTCCCAGCTGAGATGTTTCCTTACATAAGTACTTCAATGTGTTTAAATCTCTGTAAATTTTAGATTGTGCTTATTGTAATGTCAAAAGTATGTGAATTGTGCTCAGAGTTGATGACTTATTTAAAGAGAGTGGGTATATATAAAAAGCCCCATCTTCTGTGAAGAAAAAATAGCAAAGCAATTGTTGCTTAACCAGCCAGCCTCATTTTTCTGAGCAGTAAGTCTATTCAAGAAGCTTGTTGTTTTTAGTTTTGGCTGAAATATTTGCCCACAATACACTCATACCCTTGTCAGTGTAGCAAGCAGTGCATAAGAATATAAGAATATAAACATTTGCCATACTGTGTCACACTGAGGGTCCATGAAGCCTAGCATCCTATTTCCAACAATGACCAATCCAGATTACAGGTACCTGGCAAGTACCCAAACATTAAGTAGATCCCATGCTACTAATGCCAGTAATAGCAGCAGCTATTCAGATAAGCCTGGATTTTAAAAGGGCTGCATGTAAATTTCAGGGGTTATGCACATGGCCGGGCTTTTGCATGTGCCACGCACATTTTACAAAGGGCCCGGCCATGCTCGTAACCCCGGTTATGTGACGAAGGGCTGGGCCTGCTGAAAGGGGTGGCCCAGGGGCATGGTCTGGGCAGGGCGGGGTAGGGCGGGGGGTGGGCCTGGACAGCACCATTAGCCGCTGTTCCAGGGAAGTGCGTGCCAGCAGCCAGTTGGCGTGCGGAGTTTACTTCTCTGGAAGAGCAGTAAAGCAAAGAACAACAACAAAAAAAAAAAACCCATGAGTAGCTAGGAAGGGGTTAGGGGAGAGGAGAGGGGAAAGGGTAGTAAAGTTAGGTGTGGGGTATAAGGAATTTCCCTAAATAACCTATGGATCACCTCAAGTTCTATTTTATCACCATTTTATTCAAACTTTCTCTTATCCTAGTAGGCCATATTATTCAGAGTTTTAGCAGATATTTGCAATTCTATCCAACTGTGTACAATTTCAAATTTTGTTTTTAGTATATAAAGTTATTCATGGCCTCAGTGCATGTTATCTGCAGACCCATATTTATTTATTTATTTATTTGTCAATGTATTTATTTATTTATATATTTATTTATTTAGGAGATTTATATACCAATGAACGTTGGGAACATCTCATATTCTTATGCATCACCCAAATTCTTATGCATATTCTTATGCACTCTCCACAAATTCTTTCTATCTCATTGTTAAACAAAGTTCATCTTAAAATGATATTGGACTGAGCCTTTAGTTGCATTGGCTTCATCCTGACCTTCAAGAAACTCTAAATATCTAGAGGTAGGTATTCAGACTTATCCAGTTATGTAATTCAGCCAGATAATACTAGTCTGGCTAATTTACATAGGATATACAGCATCATGGCTATGCTGCTGAATATTCCTGTAGAAACTGGCACTTAGATGGATAAGTCTTATACAGCTTAGTTATTCCTGCTCTATGGCAGGCCTAATTTATCTGATTAACTTAATTGGATAAGTGTAAATATTGGCGCTTTTCTGGCTAAGTTAACTGGATAGGTAGTGCAGCCCTGATCTGCCCATTGCCTGCCCCCAAATTATCTGACTAGCTACTCAGCCGGATAAGTAGCTTTGAATTTAGGGCCAGGATTCATCATTCTTCGCAGAATGATGAATCCTGAGAAAATGGGGGTGGGGGGACGAAGGGGGGGGGGGGGCTGCGAAAGCCCGCAGCCTTCACACCACTGCGGTGTGCCGGCTGCCGGCTTTCGCATCAAAGGCCCTTTTCGCATGTGATAGAGGCTTGCCGTATCGCGTGCGATAAACCATTGATAAATGACCCCCTAAGATTGCTACAGAACTACAAGGGGGCGGATGCTTATCCATTCCTAGCAACCTATTCTATGTTTTTAATTCTATTTCATTTTCTAAGGAATTGTGGTATATATTTTTTTACTTGGCAGAGGCAGGGTGTGGTGTGAATACATGGAACAAACACTATTTTAATGCATTTTAATTCCAGGCTATAAGACCACAAAAAGTGAATATTTTGGAAGGGAATATACACTTTTTAAGGCCATTTTATTATGTTCCTGAAAACTAATTCAAGACAATAACATTTTTAATACAAAAGACATGCATTTTCTTTTTGTACCCATTTTCTTTTTGTACCTAAAGTAATCCACTTTGAAGTGCTGAAAGGCAGAATATAAATCAAATAAATACATAGAAGTAACTGACCACAAGGCTGACCATTGCAAGAATGTATATCAGACTCCTTGTACATTTAAACAGATGCTATAAATTGAATTTTAAGATTAAGCAATTTGTTTTAAAATAGTACTTAATTCATTACTTTCTTCAATTTATATAGATAATCTTTAGGACATATTATTTCTTTTGACTCTCCCATAAGAAAATTCAAAGAAAAAATCTCCAGTGTATGCATCCACAAGGGGATTATTTTAGGATTCTGTAATGAAGATTACATTTGTAGTAGTTAGCCAGCTAGCTGTTTTTCTAACAAGGAAACTAAAATTCATTATAAAGGAATTAGAAATGTATAGGAGGTTAGTACTCCAGGAGAAATCTTATTAATGGTTGACAAGTAATTCATAAGGTATCAGAGGGTTATGTTCTAAAGAACTGAATAGAATATCTACTTTTTACTTTTAATTATGGTAAAACAATTACTTATAGCAGAGATAATTGAAGTAAGGAATTTATATTCCAATCTGATAATGTACTCAGTAGAACAGATGAACCAACCACTAAATAGGGATAATATCTGTTCTGTATTCTAAGGCAGACTGTGTGTACGGACTGAGTGTAGCAGTTTAAACACGATCTTAGCAAAACCCATTTTCTTCCACATTTCCAAGTGCAATTCTCTTCTATACTAATCTCACCTTGACCTTGAACAAGTCACTTATAGGTGAATTTTCAAAAGCCTACACTCATAAATATACATGCATAAGTAGCCTCTACTTGTGCATTCCATATTTTATAAAAGTCTATAGTACGCGTTTGAATTCACTTTCGCATGCACATATACATGCATAAAATTGGGAAGTCTAGGGGCATTCCTGGGCCAAGAGTTATATGCATAAATTACCAGTTTAAAAGGCACTAATGCATGGACATTAGCCAATTTACTTGGATATTTTTATACCTGATATTTATCTGGCATAAATGTTATTAAACATGTTAATTATGTACTACTCACTAAGGGGGTCATTTTCAATAGCTTTTCCAGGACTGAACATGGGGGTAACTTACTGATGTGGGACTTACAACCCATGTAAGATTTTAAAAGAAGTGCACGCGACCTACATTTGCACTCACTACCTGGCGCGTGCACATGTACGCCATATTTTATAACATGTGCACGATTTTATAACACTCGCACTATTTTGGAGCGGTCTTGGAGGGAACGGGGAAAGCCATTGGGGTTCCCCAGGGCTCGGCGCACACAAGGGGGAAGATTTTATAAATTTACACAAGCACATACTTTTGTTCATGCACCAGGCACGAACAAAAGTACGCTGGATTTTATAAGATACGTGCGTAGCCGCGCGTATCTTATAAAATCCAGGGTCGGCGCACTGCCTGCCTCTGTTCCCTCCAAAGCCACTCCGAAATTGGAGCGGCCTCGGAGGGAACTTTCCTTCCGCGTCCCCCCACCTTCCCCTCCCTTCCCCTATCTACCCCACCCCTCAGCCCTACCTAAATCCCTCCCTACCTTTATTGGGCAAGTTACGCCTGCTTGAAGCAGGCGTAACTTGCGTGTGCCACCCCGGCATCCCCCGGCACAGGCCGCAGTGCCGGGGGACTCGGGACCGCCCTCCCGGCCTGCCCCCAAACTGTCGCCATGCCCCTGAACCCGCCCCAGACCGCCCCCTGCCCCCAGACACGCCCCTTGGGCACGCCCCCTCCTGCCCCTTTTACGAAGCCCCGGGACTTATGCGCATCCCGGGGCTTTGCACGCACCGGTGGCCTATGCAAAATAGGCGCGCCGGCGCACGAGTGACCTGCACGCGTAAATCTGGGAGGATTTACGCGTGCAGGGGTTTTAAAATCTACCCCTTAGTGTATATGCCCCATAAATACTAGGGATGTGCAGCCCGAAAGTTTATGTTCATAAGTCCATAAGTCGAATGGGGGGCTCATTTGCGGTCAATATGGACATATGGAGAATTCCATAAGTTGAGACTATGTCCATATGTGCAAATAAAAATTTAAATAAAAATTTAAACCCCTCACCCTCCTTAATCCCCCCCAAAACTTACCAAAATTCCCTGGTGGTCCAGCGGGGCGTCAGGAAGCCATTCCTCCCAGTGGTTTTGCGAGGAGCACGTGACGTCCGCGTCACGTCGATGACGCGGCCGTCACGTGGTCCACCGGGGTTCCGCTCCCGGAGCCCTCGTTTTGAACAAACTGAACTTTTGACCAGTTTGGGGGGGTTAGGAGGCCCCCCCAAGCTGGCCAAAAGTGCCTTTTGGGCCCAACGAGGGCTCCGGGAGCAAAATCCCGGTGGACCACGTGACGGCCGCGTCACGTCGAGGACGCGGCCGTCACGTGGTCCACCAGGATTCCGCTCCCGGAGCCCTCGTTTTGAACAAACTGAACTTTTGACCAGCTTGGGGGGTCAGGAGGCCCCCCCAAGCTGGCCAAAAGTGCCTTTTGGGCCCAACGAGGGGTCCGGGAGCGGAACCGCGATGGACCACGTGACGTCGGCGTCACGACGGAGTGACGCGGACGTCACGTGATTCCCCTCGGATCCGCTCCCGGGACCCTCACGGAACTTTTGGCCAGCTTGGGGAGTTTTGGTAAGTCTTGGGGGGGGGGGATTAAGGAGGGTGAGGGGTTTAAATTTTTATTTAGATCAACAATCGCGATTTCCAACATATTCAACATAGCTATGTTGAATAAGTTGGAAATCCGATCGTTTAAGCCTCATCTTTTTTTTAAGTTAAAAAAAAAAAATAAGTTGCGTTTTCCATTTAAGTTCAAAACAAATGCACACCCCTAATAAATACATATGTATGTATCTGTCATACAATTACTAAGAATATGTATACATTAATAATATATAAATTATGACATAGAAGGATATTTTTCTACACCCATAAATAGTGGAATTGCCACTGTCACTGCGTTTAAATGTTTTTAGAAATCATGACTTATGTATGTAATGTATATCAAGAAGGTATTCTATATTTTCTCCCACCTTAAGATCACTAAGCACTCAAATAGAACATACTAATCTTGAATAGTTCAATATCATTTATTACATCATACAAAATTTCCTATCTATACATATAAAAACTATCTAGCACATTCATAATACCATTCACCCACATTAAAAATGTAAATAAATCGACATTCTATACATATATTTTCAAGTGATTATACATCGATCTCATCTCATCTAATAGCATACATGTGTACAATATCAGGTATCCAGATTTAACAAAGATTATCAATACACTTGAAAATATGGACCAGATTTTGTAACCTTTGGGCCTGGTTTTCAAAAGCATTTACATGCTTAAAACTGGGTTTTACATGTGCAAATGCACTTTACCCATTTAAGTGGGCTTTTGAAAATTGCTACAATACATCGCCCAGATTATGGAACCCAAGCCCATGAGATTAGTGCTTGGTAAGTGATTACAGAACATTTAGGAAGATGTTGAAATCTTACCTTTTCAATGAAGCTTTTATGTGATATTTTATTTTCCTGTTTTAATGTTTTGTTTATTTGTAAACTGTGTGTACCATTGTTGTAATGCTCCTTGAGCAATTTATTTGGTAATGAGTGCAGAAAATTAAAATTTTATAAATAAATAAAATAAATAAATAACATGACTTATATGCCATCTGTAGCAGAAGTAAAGTTATGTGGTAGGGGACCCCAGGGTGTGCTTGTGAATGTAAATACTTACGTACAGACTTCACGGTGCAGTTCTGGCCCACCCATGTCCCATCCTTGCCCTGCCCAGAGCACAGCAATGCCCTTTTTATGCACATACCTGGAGATCTGCGTGTACTCCCATGGTTTATAATATCCACATGGCGGGCGCTGAGCTGAGTTACATGTGTATCTTCTTGATTTTGCGTGTGTAGAGGATTTACCTGACAAAGGGCCTCATTTTCCAAGCACTTTCCCGCGTGTGATAAATTCGCATTAACAGCTGTTAACGCGAATTAGTCATTTGGTATTCAGGGGGCGGAGTTGGGGCGGAGCATATGTAAAGCGGGAACCTGTGTATCGTGTGCGGCGAAACAGCCGCAGTGTTAGCGCGGCTGCTATCTACAACTCCAACCTCGCGTTATGGACTGCGTTACAGGCCTGAAAAGGATTACCACCAAGGAGGGGGGGGAGAGAGAGAGAGAGAGAGAGAGAGAGAGAGAGAGAGAGAGAGAGAGAGAGAGAGAGAGAGAGAGAGAGAGAGAGAGAGAGACAGACTTGCTATAGTGCCTATGCCCTACATAGGTATTTTAACCCCTATGGGAGGGCCACCTACTAACTCGGGGTGGGGATTAGGTATGAGCGTCGGGGGTTGGGGGCCACTTTCGCATTCCACATGAGACCTATGGACTGAACAGTGGTCTCCAGTGCAGATTTGCTGGCCGTTGGAGTGAGGACGCTCACTCCAAGCGGAGATTTGGCCAACATTCTCTCCACCTAGCATGTTGTTGCCCAGGTAGAGTGTCCATCAAGCTAGGTAGAGAGAACGTTGCCCAAACCACTTCTTGGAGTGAGCGTCCTCACTCCGACAGCCAGCAAATCTGCACTAGAGACCACTGTTCTGTCCGTAGGTCTCATGTGGAATGCGAAAGTGGCCCCCAACCCCCGACGCTCATACCTAATCCCCACCCCGAGTTAGTAGGTGGCCCTCCCATAGGGGTTAAAATACCTATGTAGGGCATAGGCACTATAGCAAGTCTCTCTCTCTCTCTCTCTCTCTCTCTCTCTCTCTCTCTCTCTCTCTCTCTCTCTCTCTCTCTCTCTCTCTCTCTCTCTCTCTCTCTCTCTCTCTCTCTCTCAAACAGGCTGTCTGGGACTATTGAAATATTGTGCACCGCGATAAAAGAAACCAGCAATTATCATGCACCGCGATAAAAGACTGAAAGAATCATTGTGCAGTGGGAAAACATTGTGTGCGGCGCTAATGTTTTCGCGAATGGCGAAAACATCGCCGCACACGATGTTTCCCCACTGCACGAAAGAAGCCTCATTTGCATTGGTAACGCCCCCTAATGCGATATTGGAAAATAAGGCCCAAAGTGGGAAAATATAAATTGGTGAGAGAGCAGAGCCCTGAAGGATTATAGTATGTAATGGAAAAGGGCATATTTAATGGACCCACACAAGATCTTCTCATACCAATCCTGGATAAATGAGGAAAACCGTATTAATACTATATCAGTGATACTGATTTCCTTAAAACTATCAAGTAATATGCCATGATTCAAGGCATCAAAAGCAGAGGAGATATTAAAAAACACTAACAAAAATTATGTGCCTGATCCATGACCATGACAAAAGACATCAAAACAGGACAAAAGTAGAAATTCTGTGTTGTTTGCTGAACGAAAGCCAACTGGCTATCATCTGGAAGCCTATTCTTATCAATAAAATCCTGATGCTGTCCAAGGACTGCCTTCTCCAAGATCTTTGCAAGAAAAGAAACTGAGGTAATAGACTAATTGTGAAGAATTCCAGGATCCAAACTAGGCTTTTTTAAGACAGGGTAAACAGAAGTAACCTTAAGTTGATCTTCAATAAACCATTTGTTTAAAGACAAATAAATAAAAGCAGCAACATAACTATTCAAACCAGACTGTAAAACATTCTTAATGGCTTTTGAACAGATGTTCAATGGACAAAAACTATCATTCATCCTTCTGATCAATTCCTCTACCTTTCTAGAGTAAGTGGACAAGAAGGTATCCCATAATGCACTTTAAACCTGCTCAATGTTTTGAGATAGCACAACATTACTATTGAAATGAAAATTCAATTGAGTCAACTGATCCTGAAAATAATGAGAAAAACTGTCACAACTGATGGTAGGACAATTGAGCTGATTCTTCCTTGAACACCGAGTCAAAGAATTTATGATGAAAAACAGTTTGGGAGGTTTTGTTACAGCTGAATCAATTTAGGAAGATTTGTTACAGCTGAATCAATTTAGGAAGAATAATAAACCTTCTTAGCTTTATCTGTCATGAATTTGTAATCTTCTAGGCAAGATATGTAATGATCCAAATCTCAGCTAACTTGTATTTTCTCCAATGTTGTTCTGCTCATCTTAATGTGCATTTAGCTGTTCTGATATCAGTGGTATACCATAAAGCCCCAGTTGTTTCTGGTAACTGTAGTAGCTTTAAAAGGAGCTACATTATCCAAAACTGAATTTAGAGAGCCCAGCCAGCCTCCACAGCTGCCTTAGTCAAAGTACATGGACGTTAGCAAAGACTAAACAAAACTGTTCAACATCAGCCACTTCAAATTGGTCAGCAGATGTACTAACAAAAATAAAAAGATACAACTGAAGATTAAAATCACCAATCAGTTTTTCACATCAGCTTTAACATGCAGTGACAGTTTAGTTAATAGTGAATGGTAACTTTTCAGAAAAACAAGGGTTGGAAGTTAAATGAAAAGAAGAGTAGAAGGAATTCTAAATTAGGTGAAATTTCTTCTTTAATTTGAGACAGTTTCAAGGACTCTTTACCAATAACAAGTAAACCTCCCCCTAGTGATAAGTAATTCCCCTCCATATCTATTGATCTGAGACTGAGAGAATGCACTATAGAAAGGCAGAGCAAGTTGGTTTAGCAAAACAGAGTCATACTGCAAAAGCCAAGTTTCTATTATGTATAATAAATCAGGCCTAACCTCCATAATCAAATCTGTGAGCAAAGGAAGCTTCTTCCTTATGTTTTGTCCATTCAGAAGTAAGATGGAGAGGGATTTACTGATATTGTCAGGTACACAGCACTTCTGAAAGGAAACTAAAACATGTTGGAAGGTGGTTATGCCATACCTGACATGGAAAGAGCTTCAGGAGGCCAAATCACCTTGCCAGCCATGGCCTACAATTACAGGAATTGTCTCTCCCATGGTCAATAAAAAAGATCTCCAAAAACCCAAAACATACAGAGAAGAACATAGCTAATAACATTAAGTGTACAAGGTATGCATGAAGGAGCACACAAAGGAGCGTGTTCCTTAGTTACACTACTTCATGCATGCAACAAAGGTAAACACACTTCTGACATGCAACACCTCCAGTGTTGACTTCAGGGCTTTAACCCAGCCATCATACCAACATCATCTAAAAGGGTGGGATGAAACTCAACATCAAGCAGTACAGCAAGAGAGATTCAATTTACAATGACAGCAAACACAAAGAAAAACCTGAACACATGGCAGAGAGATAACAGAGCTTTAGGCACAGAGCAGCATCAGGTAGTCACAGTGCAAACAATGAATGGAGATAACAAGGCCAGCATTGGCTTCAGAGCTTTAACACAGATAGTCCACTGATGTCATCAAAAGGGCAGGATAGGGTGAGACCAATCTCAGTGTCAAGAGAACAGCAAGAAAGGTTCAGTTTAAAATGAGAGCAAACACAGTAGCAAAATCAAACACAAAGCAGAGAAGCAGCAGAGGATTAGGCACAGAGCAATATCAGATGGTCACAGTGCAACTAATGAGTGGAAATAATGAGGCCAGTGTTGGCTTTAGAGCTTAGACACAGACAACCCACTGTTGTCATCAAAGGGCAAGAACAGGATGGGATCAAGTTCAGTGTCAAATTGTACAACTAGAGAGTTTCTGTTTATAATGACAGCAAACATGGAGGCAAACCATAACACATAGCAGGGAGGTTATAGAGCATTAGGCACAGAGCAGTATCATGTTCACAGTGCAAGCAAACAGGCCGATTCAGTACGGTGTGCTCAGGCCGAGTGCACCATTAGCCCCCATTTGGACGCGTGTTTTCGACGCGCTATTGTTACCCCTTATACAGTAAGGGGTAATAGCGCATGGAAAACTCACGTCCAACCCCTCAAAACTAATAGCGTGCTCAACATGCAAATGCATGTTGATGAGCCTATTAGTTAGTCTCGCTCAATACAGAAAGTAAAATGTGCAGCCAAGCCGCACATTTTACTCTCAGAAATTAATGCCTGCCCAAAGGCAGGAGTTAATTTCGGCCAGCACCGGGAAAGTGTACAGAAAAGCAGAAAAAAACTGCTTTTCTGTACACCCTCGGACTTAATAATATAGCAATATTTAGTCAGAGGCCCCAAAAATAAAAAAAAATAAAAAATCTGCCCATGGCCCGCGGGTTGGAAGACGTACACTCAATTTTGCCGGTGTCCATGTTCTGAACCCGTGGCTGTCAGCGGATTCTACAACCGTCACCGGTAAAATTAAGCGTCGGCTGTCAAACCCGCTGACAGCCGCTACTTCTGCCAAAAAGGAGGTGCTAGGGATGTGCTAGTATTAGGCATAGAGCAGCAACAGGTGGTCATAGTGCAAACAATGAATAGAGATGCATATCTTGGAGGAAAGGGAAATATAATAAAGACATTTAAATAATTCCAAGGAATAAATGCACAGGAGGTGGTCCTCTTTTTTTGGAAAGGAGACTCTTGAATGAGGCGTCATGAAAGAGGATAGAGTCAGGAGTAATCTAAGGCATATTTCTTTACAGAAAGTGTGATAGATGCATGGAATAGCCTCCCTGTGGAGTTTATTTTATTTTATTTATAAAATGTATAGCATGCTGATCCACAGCCCTCAGTGGGTTACAAAAAATGTACAAAATATACATGAATAATACACAATTACAGTTTTAAAAATATCAAAATAAAACCATTATAACAAACAAGGAAAAAAAAACCAAAACAAAAACATAAGAGCCTTTTCTTTTGACCTAAAATGTCACATTCCCACTTATTGTTGGAGCTAGGAAGGAAACGTTAGTTTAAACAAATGGGTTTTCAACAATTTCCTGAAATGTAATACATCATTCTCAGCTTTACTCTATAGGTGATCATAAGGAAGAAATGGTCAGGTGCTTGTGTCCTTTTGACTTGAGCATTGCAGACTTCACTCTCAGGCATCAATGCAATGGATGTGTTGGGGCTGACCATGGCTCCTTCTATTACCAGACTTTTTCTTGGCACATGCAGGGCAAAGATGCCTAACAGATTAGATGATGTCATTTTGAGTATCAGCAATGCCAAGAAGGCACAAGGAATTCCTCCTCTCGCTTGTCTCCACATATATTTGTGGATCATTGGATGAGGCAGGCAATTTGGGCTGTGCATTACAAAGGGGATAGTAGGATGTTTTATAGGGATTCTTCTTTGAAGTTTTGGGATATACGAAATGACCTGTAGAGACCCTACTTTGAAATAGCAGAAAGGGGTATGGGGGTATCAGCCTGCAGCATCTCTTGGATATTCAGAGTGGAGAGAAATAAACTCAAAGGTGCCCTTCTTTGAAGTCTATAAGAGGTGGGACTGAATATCTCAGCAGGCATGTTAGCTTGCTGTGGTGACCCAAAAAGATGATAACTATATCTCTTGAGGTGTAGTTAAGTTTTGTCAGACTATGCAGTAGGGGTGTGCATTCGTTTTGAACGCATATGTAAAACGCAACTTTTTTTTTTTTTAACTTAAAAAAAGTGATGATGCGCAACGCATCGCATTTTCAACTTATTCAACATAGCTACGTTGAATATGTTGAACCTAAATAAACACTTAAACCCCCACCCTCCTGACCCCCCCAAGACTTACCAAAACTCCCTGGTGGTCCAGCGGGGAGTCAGGAAGCCATCGCTGTTTTCCTTTGCGAGGAGCACGTGACGTCGGCGTCACGTCGGAGTGACACGGACGTCACGTGTTTCTCCGCGCCTCCGCTCCGGGACCCCCGTTGGACCCAACCGGAACTCAAGCTGGCCAAAAGTTCCGGTTGGGTCCAACGGGGGTCCTGGAGCGGAGGCGCGGAGAAACACGTGACGTCCGCGAGGAGCACGTGACGTGCTCCTCGCAAAGGAAAACAGCGATGGCTTCCTGACTCCCCGCTGGACCACCAGGGAGTTTTGGTAAGTCTTGGGGGGAGATTAAGGAGGGTGAGGGGTTTAAATTTTTATTTAGGGAACCGGTGAACGTATGGACAGACCCTCAACTTATGGGATTCTCCATATGTCCATATTGAACGAAATCGACCCTCACCTTCAACTTATCAACTTATCAACGCAAACTTTTTGTCTGCACATCCCTACTATGCAGTTTAGAACAAATCAAGTTCATTAATATAATTTACACTAATCACATGACTAATAATGAAATGCCTATACATTTGCATGCTATGCAGCTCATTTAAATATGCATTATGTTAGGTAATTGGTATTAACAATTACACAATCATATTAATGTGAAAGCTAAATTCATTGCACTTCCCCTAGATTCATCAAAATGCTATAATTTTGCATGGATAACATCAGCAATAAGAAAAAGGGGAGTGTTTATGATAACTTTATAATGAGAGAGAGAGAAAGAGAGAGACTAAGACTCTTTGTAAGAGAGTCCTAGTAGTTAACTATTTATATCACTATAAGAGGGCCAGCTAGTAACTCGAGGTAAGGTTTTGGTGGTGGTTTAGGGTTTAGGGGACAGTTTTACATGCAGAGTGAGACGTACCAACAGCACAGTACACCTCAGTGAAGATTTGATGTCATTTGTAGTGAGGAAAATCTCACAAAGAAAAGATTTCTACAATTCTCTCGCCCTAGCTTTATAGAACATTGGTATTGACTATTGAGCCCATCAAGCTAGGGTGAGAGAACTTTGTAGAAATCTCAACTTTGTGAGACTTTCTTCACTTCAAATGACACCAAATATTCACTGAGGTGTACTGTTCTGTTTGAATTTTTCACTCTGCATGTAAAACTGGCCCCCAAACCCTAAACCACCACCAAAACCTCACCTTGAGTTATTAGCTGGCCTTCTTATAGTGATATAAATAATTTTCCCCCCCAGAGGCTTTCCATCTGTGGCTCCCTTTGCCCCTTTCTACTTCTCTCTCTCAGAAATAACCAAAATGCAATTTGTAATCTTTTTTCACAAATTGAATTACAGCTGTTCTGGGCATTTTGCACAGCTTAACGCCAGGGAAAAAGGTGTAGTTAAATTCTGGCTTTAAAACCATGTGGTATGCTATTGCACGGTGCAAAAATGACCTTCATTTCCATTAATCCCACCCAAACCCTTCCCTGATCTCGCCCCTATGAAACACTTGCATTCGTGTAGTGTGATACCATTAGTATCTCATGTGTTATGGCGTTATTGCAGGCGTTAACACCATAACATATTTTGAGGAATCACCCTATTTGTTTAAATTAGTAATGCAGGCATTTGCAACTCATTTGCAACTCATTTAAACTCTTTAACAAATAGTCCCTTTAGTATTTATTGAAAAGTTAACAAACAACAATCATAAGAACCTTAGCATTGTTTTGTTATTTTATTTTGGTCCGTAATTTTATATTTTTCATTTTTATTTTTTTATGTCACCTGAAGTTCCCCAAATTAGGCTTCTATTTATTTATTTATTGTAGTTATTATACATTGTATGGCAACATTTGTACAAAGTTTTTATTGAAACCTTAACATCAAAATAAAAAACAGAATTTTAAATGTTTTGTAACATAGTTTACCATTTACTTGGCAGAAGCTGAGGCCAGGAATTTTAAATGTGATCACAAAACAGTTGTGCACAAAAAATTCTTTTTCTAAATACTCATTACTAATATTTTTCATCTCTTTGACCTGACAATCACTGTCCATATGTTCCTAAGGGCACAAATGAATTTACATTTTTTTCCTCCTGGTTGTCAACAAACCTTAGTAACTACATGCAAAGCCTCCTGATTTATTCCTGCCATCATTGATTGCCAGTTTTTTTTCTGCCTATAGGGAAAAACATTCAGAACATATCTTTTAATAAGCAATATCTATTTTTCTTACATTGAAAATATTATTGACAAAACTTTTAGAATGTGGTGGCTACTGAAGATTACCATCATAAAGCAGCAGTACTAGAAACAAAAATTTAGATAAATCAAACACAACCATTTAGAATCACCATTTTTGTTCAGATTTGTATTTAATTCCTGAAGCAATGTCAGAGTAAGTACTAGTAGTTCAGCATTTTGAATGTATCTTCCAATAAGTCAACCTCACCATTTTGAATTTATCTAAATTTAATGTTGTAACTCATAACCAAAACCTCATTGTTAATGTCAACATGTTTGCTACAATTTTTCACAATAGCATTAGGATTCATTTGCTTTTCAACCATGGCTTGGCTAAATTAGCTCAGAATATTAATCACTTGCTTTACTTTCATTGTTTAATTTGTTTTATTCTCTCTTGCCTACCATTCCATGTTTACTACCCTCTTCATTACACTAAACATTTTGCCTGCCAGTATATTGTTGTCCTTTTGGGACTATGAAAGTCAATTTGGCAATACAAATTCTTATCCTTCCAGAAGATGTATCAGTGCTCTACAGAAAGGAACTACTCCACCATGCACTTGTTATTTAATTGTCAGTTGTGTCATGTTTACAAAGGGCCGGATTTTCAAAGGGTTACGTGCCAGGCCTATTTTCAAAAGGCCTGGCGATGCGCATAAAGCCCCGGGACAAATGTAAGTCCTGGGGTTGAAAAAAGGGATGATACAGGGGTGGGGAGGGGGTGCGTCAGTCCAAGGGCTGGGCAGGGGAATGGCCAGAGGCCTCTGAATGGCCACTGTGCCAGGGATTGTGTGCCGGACGACTGCCCCAGGGCTGAAGTAAGTTTTGTAACACAAAATGAAGACGAAAAAGGTAGGGGGAAAGGGCGGGGGAGGTAAAGGGAAGGGAAGGGAAAGTGGGGTGGGGGGGGGGTAGGGAAGTTCCTTCCAAGGCTGCTCCAATTTTGGAGCGGATTGGGAGGGGACAGGGAAGGCAGTGCAGCTCAGAGCAGGCTCGGCGCGCGTGAGGTACACACTTGTGCACCCCCTTGCACGCGCTGACCCCTCATTTTATAACATGTGCGTGTCTGCGCATGCATGTTATAAAATCAGGCATACATGTGTGCATGCTGGGTAGCATGCACACATATACGCCCACACACATCATTTAAAATCTGCCCCAAAGTCTTATGCTTGGGATAATTTTTCCCATTCTAATAAAATCTTGTCCTTATGTTCTTCCTGCAAATATTATTGATTCCCATTAGGATCACTATTATTTAATTTATTTATAGACTTTTGATATTCTACCTTTTCCAAATTAGTCTCAAAGCAGATTGCATTCAAATTAAAAGTTAAATATGTATTTATTTTTATATTTTTATATCACACCACTTTCAAAACAAATCTATTCAGTGCAGATAACAATAATAATATGCATATAAACACATGATATAAAATATGAAAAAGACAAAACATAAAAACATGACCATAAGAATTAATAAATCATCATACAATTGCAACATCAAGACAAAAATTCAAATAAAAGCTTGTCTAAACATTAAAGCCCTCAGCAGTTTTCTAAATTTAGTGGTCAGCCTTTGCCCTCAAAAAATTAGGGAGAATATTCCAGAGCATTAGGCTAGCATATGAAAAACATTTTAATCATGTGGTTTGAAGCCTAGACTCATGGAAAGATGGAGCATCTGATTGCCTGAGGAATGCAATGATGTCCCTGGACCTCAACAACTTCTTAAGATTAGTGGGAGCTTGTTTATAAACAAATTTGCGCACTAGGGCAAAAATGTTAAACTGTGTTCAAGGCAACTAATGCAATTCCATACACTTAGGGCACATATTATCCCTTAATTTTGTACCAGTAATCAAACATGCAGCCACATTCTAGACCAGTTAAAGTACTCAATTTGATCTTAGGAAGACCTAAATATATCACCTTACAATAATTATATTTGTGCATTGCCAATGCTTGGATTACAACCTAAAATATGCCAAAGAAATATAATCATTTAATCGTCAACAATTTTAGTTTATAAAATTCAGATTTAGCAATCATTGGAATCTGATTCTTCATCACCAGTTTAGAATACTATTGAACTACCAAACTCCACACATTTGAAACAATAGGAATTTGGACATCCTCAAAAGATAAATAGGCAAGGTTGTGTTGTAAAGATTCATATGTAAAGATTCATATAAAATCCACAACAAAACTCTTTTATAGGTATTCAATACTGTTTAATTTTTAGTCATTCAGTCTTTATTAGTGGAAAAAATGGACAATCTGTATTTTAAATGGTACAATACTACCTTCATTATAAGGTATAAACAGCATAAAAGATTCAAAGTGATGCTAAAATCTTACATAATGGATGTAAATCAATATTAAATAAAACAAGGTCCAGGGCAAAGGCTTGAGGTACCTCTGAATTCAAGGCACAGCATAAGGAACATTGATCCCTCAGATGTACCCACTGTTTTCTATATAGGAGATTAGTTAGAACTGAATTACAAGGTAGTAAATTTGTAGAATATTGTAAACTTGAAACAATACCTCAGGGGTTAAGGATATTAAAAGAAACAAACTTATTTTTGGAAGATACATGTTTCATTGAGAAATGCAATTCTATATTAAATAAGTGCATGCTGGATGTTATAATATTGGTAATAGAAACTACCAAAAATTGACTCATTCTTAAAAAAAAAATGCTTGATCAAGAATTGGTAGAATTGAAAACAAATAGGGGGATCTTGGCCCACTCCCAGGCTTGCCCCAGACCTCACTCCTGGCTCATCCCTTTTGAGACACTCAGCACTTCAGCACATAGCCTATGAAATTTACACATGTGGGTCTTTTTAAAATTCAGACAATACTGTGGTAGTTCTATTTGATCATCAATATCAAGATCTCAAGAAATCAATTGATCAATTTCGTAGTGAGCTTAAAAATGTTAAATATAGTAAGATTCAGTGAGATGAAAGTGATTGTCGTAGATGCTCAATATATCCATGGATGCACAAGAAAAGTACATGTAAAATTACCTTTCATTAGTCCTTTGAATATACCTTATAGCGATAATTTGGATACGTCACATTTTGGGGGAGTAAAAATAGACAATTCCAAAAAGAATAAAAGTGGAGAGATTGGAGAAATCAGGGTCTGCCATTGAGTTGGACGAGTTGAGTGCTCATTTAAAGATAGAGAATTTGTAATGCTTAATTTTTCAAAATGAGCACTTATGGAAGATGAGAAGAAACTTGTGTTGTCAAAGGGATTGTCATTTGTCAAAGGGCACAGGGTATTGTAAAATCACAGTCCACATGGTTACCACCAGTACCATTAAATCCATCTTTAGCAATATTTCAAGCTTTAGTACTAAATGAGGTTAAAAAATTAGAGTCATGGAAACTTAATTATAAGGATAATTTGAGTAAAGGAGAACAATGTGTCTTAGAGAATTTATCACAAGAAAAAAGTGTTGTGATTAAATAGGCAGACAAAGGGGGGCATTTTCATTGTGTATCACAAGCGAAAAGTCCCTTTTTGCATGCGATAGCTAGATCGGGGTGGAGTTGGGGCAGAGTCAGCCCTGGAAGTGGAAGAGTTGGGGCGTCATTGGTGCAGACACGGCAGAAACTTCGCTGGTGGTGAAAAGGTAAGAACCCTTTTCGCTGCCAGTAGCACGCCCAATAGCACCACCTTTTACAATGGCGCTATTGGGTGCAAAAGCCGGCAGCGATAGCACCGCAGAGGTGTGATCGCTGTCGGCTTTCACAGGCCTGCCCCCCACTTCCCCCCAATGCCCCCATTACTGCCGGATTCTCTAAGGTCTGAGACCTTAGAAAATCCAGGCCAAAGAAGGCACAACAAGACTGTTCAGATTATAATAGAGAAGTTATGAGACAACTTAACAATCTAAATAACTAACAGTTTGTACTTTGCATCCCTTGTTTAACCCCCTAACGGGTTAAACAAGGGATGCAATAAAATAAAAAAATTAGTTACAGATCTTAAGAATAAGATTCGGAAAATTACAATTAACGCACTTCATAGTGGATTCTGGAAATGGAGAGAATATACATTTTAAATTAAAGAACATCCAAGGTCCATAAAACTCTATTAACCCACCAGGAAGACTGACTGTGTTGGGAAAAGACTCTATTTTGGAACCACTCTCTATTTATGTAGATAGTTTTTTGAGACCGTTTTTGATAGAGATTCACTTGCATATTAGAGATACCTCACATTTTATAAATCTTATGGAAAGTATAGAAAGTGATTTGAATAATAGGTATTTAGTCACTATGGATAGAAATTCACTTTATACAAGAGGAGGCTCTTCAGCTAATAGAGAAGACATTGGAGTTTCGTGTCAGACCTCATTTAGTACCTACAAATGTCATCATGAAATTAGTAACAATTGCTCTTAAGAAAATGTATTTTATTTTTCAAAATTGTATCGCGTACAGCAATGGGTGTGAGTATGGCTCCATCTTTGGATAATCTTTTTATGTCAGACTTTGAAAAAATGTGTATAGATTGTTCACCCTTTAATGAAAGCATTAATCTCTGGAAATGATTTCTTGATGGCATTTCTATACTGTGGAAAGGTTCAGCTGATGAGTTAAAGTCATTTCATTATTGGGTTAATAAGTATAATTAAAATATACAATTTACCATTCAATATAGTCAACATGGCATTTCGTTTCTAGATGTAGTTATATTTAAAAATGAAGTAGGTTTGACTATTGGATTATATAGCAAGAATATAATAGTGCACATCCACAAAATGTGAAAAATAACTTGCCAATATCTCAATTTTTGCGGATCAGAAAAAATTGTAGTTATGTTAAAGAATATAAGAGATAATCTAAGATTCTAAGTAGAAAATTAAAAGGAAGATTAGGGAACAGACTGAGAGGAAACTTCCCTATCCCCCTACCTACCCTTCCTCCTTTTTCTCCTCTGCTCCCTGACCCCCTAACCCCCCAACTCATCTATTTTTTTTTTGTTTTTTTAACTTTCTTCATCTTCGGTGATGAAGTAAGTTCCACATGCCAGCTGGCTGCTGGTACACGCTTCCCTGAGACAGGACCTAATGGCCGCTGTCCCGGTCAGACCCTACCCTGCCATGCCCCACCCAGACCCCACCCCTGGCCTGCCCCTTTTAAACAATCTGGCCCTTTCACAAGTACTGGGAGATATGCGTGTGGTCGGGCCATTCTTAATATGTACTCGGAGTGTGCTCGGCCTGGCCACACGCATATCTCCCAGTTTTTGTATACGCTGGGTTCTGAAAATGTACCCATTATTGAAAAGTATATTGAGTTGGGCTGTGGAAGAAAATAAAATTACTCGTGTCTTATGTCATTCTACTATTTCTAATCAATTGTCAAGAATTTTAAAGAAAAATTGGCAAGTGATGTCAGTGGTGCATTATAGAAAGATAAAGAAATTAGATTTGCATATTCGAGGGATAGAAATTTAAGAGAGAAAATGTGAACCTCAATGTTACAAGAAGATAAGATCAAAAAAACTGTACTCAGAGGTGAAAGAGTAGTAGTAAATTATAAATGTACCTGTCGTGAGGTGATATATACTACTAAGATATTTGACAATCCAGCAGATAATAAAGTATATTTTTTGAAAAGTTTTTTCAATTGTGCCAGTAACCATGTAGTCTATTTGATTAAATGTCCTTGCCCCAAGGTGTATATAAGAAAGATCACTAGGGCTATTTGCACTACATTAGCAGAACATTGAAGCTGTTTTCATTAAACGAATATTACAGCACAAATGGTGTTGCATTGTTTGGAATATCAGCATGGGTTTAGGGAATTGAAATGTGTTGTTCTAGATGAAGCACTGCATTGTCCATGAGGGAGTAATAGAGATCAGATTTTAGGATTTAAAGAACAGAGGTGGAATTTATAGATTAAATAGCATGGGGCCCGTTGGTTTAAATGATAATATAGAATGGAATATGTTCCTATGAATTTTATAGGTAGTCATAAGAAATATTATGTTTAAAGAATTTGATGACTAATAGAGAATAAGAATATATGGAATAGTGTATTGCATACATTTGAAGTGAAAGTAGGTATCCTTAACTATGATTTTATTATATTATTAAAAGTAATTAAGAACAGTATGAGTAGTAAAGGAATGCCTAATAATAAACGGGCGGATTTTAAATGCCCTGCTCGTGTAAATCCACCCGGATTTACGTGAGCAGGGCCCTCGCGCGCCGGCATGCCTATTTTGCATAGCCCCGGGATGCGCGTAAGTCCCGGGGCAGCCTTGGAGCGGCCTCGGAGGGAATGGAGGCAGGCTGTGCGGCTCGGCGTGCGCAGGCTGCCCAAAATCGGCAGCCTTGCGTGCGCCGATCCAGGATTTTATAAGATATGCGCGGCTATGGGCGTATCTTATAAAATCCAGCGTACTTTTGTTTGCGCCTGCTGCACGAACAAAGTACGCGATCGCGCTCTTTTTTAAAATCTACCCCAAAATCTTTATGATATCATAAATTGGGGCAAAAGGAAGTAAAAATTAACATAAAAATTAACATAAAAATATTTTAAAGGAATACCTAATGGGGAAGAATGGGTAAAAGAAATGTCATCATGTTGCATGGAAGTTTGTTTTATTAAAAGGATATACCACCCACCAAATGTAAGCGCCATCTTTTTTTCCTAACGTGTAGCCAGATGGACTCAGGACCAGTGGGTTATGTGCTCTTCTGCTAACAGATGGGAGATGGAGTCAGATTTCAAAGCTGACTTCACTCTAGATATACCCCTGCAGTAACCTCAGCTCTTCGGTATCTCTCCGTCTCCTAGCAGATGCAGACACTATCCCACACACTAGAATAGTGTTTATATATTTATTTTTATTTATTTTTTTTTATTTAAAACTTTTTTTAGACCAGCATTGGTGGGTACATCATACCGGTTCACATCAGAACAAAAGCTGGAAAATACATAAAACAGGGAGCAAAAGAAAAGGCCGAATGATAGCACACAGAGCAACAAATTAATGTGTAAGTAACAGGTTAACTATCAAATATCAAAATAAGTAAGAGAATTACAGATTCAAATCTTTATACAAGGGTTCAAGTCAGGGGAAGGTGTCACTTCAGGTGGATATGGATGGGAAGCTAGTCCGGGTAAGCCTGCTTAAAGAGCCACGTCTTTAATTTCTTTTTGAATTTGATGGGGCATGGTTCGAGACGGAGATTTGTAGGCAATGAGTTCCATCGTGAGGGTCCTGCAATGGAGATGGTGTGATCCCTCGTAGAGGAGAGGTGTGCTTTTTTGAGAGAGGGCACATGGAGGGTTAAATTCAGATCTCCGGTCTCCGGGGCTCGGATTGCCGTACCGATTCCTCTTTTCTTCCGGCGAGATAAAAAAAGAGAGCACCGATCGGATTGAACAGCCTTGGTTGAGCTAGGCCCTGATCTGGTGCATGGGTCCAGACACATGGAGACCCTCAGGGGCGCCATCCTTCGCGCGGGGGCGTCGGCGCCATCTTACCTCCTCGACCAGCGATATGCGCAAAGCAGGCCAGATGACCAATGCGCCCAATTTGTACGCATCCAATATAGATGCACGCACAGCTGATTACACAGCTGCACGCATAACCATGCTCACAACAGGGCGCACACCACAAGCACAACTGAGCACACACCGAGAGCATAACTACATGCACAGCTGTGCTTACAACTACACTCGTGCATTGTGCTCACGCACATAACTACGCGCACATTGAATAGAAGCAATGACACCAGGGTCCAAGAAGCTGAAAAGGCACTTGCTTTGCACAGCCTGCCACATCAGAGCTGCACAGCCTGATCTGGAGCCCTGCCTGTGTCATCATTGCGAAAAAGCCAAGGGGGGAGCAAAGCCTGGTCCCTCACTGTCTGAGGATGGGTCCGGAACTATTACATTCGATAGCACCCTGGACCTATGCAACTCCGAAATGGCTTCCCCACAGGAGGGCTCCTCAGGGGACCCTACTCTGATTCCACCTGGGATTAACATGGACCCAGGGACCTTCTCCTGATTAGAATATTTCCAAGGGCTGCAAGCCTTCGTTCAGGCGCAATCAGCCCCGGCTGTGCACCAGGTTCAACCCCTACTGGAAGCACAAGATCTTTCCAGTCTAGCTCAGATGCCTCGAGACATGCCTCACCTAACCAAGAATTTCCCAGATAGGAACCCATACACCTCGGATGATGATGGCAGTTCCCTGGAAGAAGGGGAAATCCCTCATGGCCTGGAACCATACCGAACCAAGCTTCACTTCTTCCACAGGGATGAATTACTGGCCCTTGTTTCCCAGACTCTTAAGACTCTGGGTATTCCAGGCAAGGACTCCATGGTGGAACCAAAGAAGAACCCCATCTTGGTGTCCCTACATAAAGTCTCATGCTACTTCCCAATGATGGAAGCCATCCACAAACTCATTGACCTGGAGTAGGATGCCCCGGAGGCCAACTTTAAAGGAGGTTGGGCCTTATACCATCTGGAACCAGCGACCAAGGAACACCTGCGTTTTCTGAAAGTGGACGCCATGGCGTGTGCCGTCCCAAAGCAAACAACCATTCCCATTGAGAGAGGGGCTGCATTGAAGGATACTCAGGATAGGTGATTAGAATCCGTCCTTAAGCAGGCCTTCAATGCAACAGCAATGACACTGCAGATTGCATCCTGCTGCACACTGATGGCATGTTCCTGTTTACTCCTCGAGAGAGAGGCAAACTATTCAGGAACATATACTGGTGAACTGGCAGCAGCCTTTCTGACAGACGCAAGCTCAGATCTGGTGTGGACCTCAGCCAGAGGAGTAGCCTCGGTAGTGGTGGCCAGAAGACAGTTAAGGATGTAGAATTAGTCTACGGACGTGACCTCTAAAGTGAATCTCACAAGGATGCCCTGTAGAGGACCCTCTTACCTACAAAGAGAGAGAGAGAGAGAGAGAGAGAGAGAGAGAGAAAACCTAACTATAAGGCCCTCCTAGTAGTTATTATTTATTCCTCTATAGGAGGCCCACCTAGTAACTGAAGGTGAGATTTAGGTAGTAGTGTAGGGGTTAGGGGCCACTTTGACATTCAGAGTGAGACATACGAACAGAACAGTGCACTCTTGTAAAGATTTGAGGTCCTTCGGAGTGAGGAAACTCACACAAAGTAGAGATTTGTACAATGTTCTCTCAACCTAGCTTGCTGGTCTCTCTAACTGGGTAACTTGGCCAGAAATCCTGCCCGAAACTCATCCCCTTTTCTAAATTAGCATCGCACCATGCGTTATGGTACTTTTTGCATGCGTTAAGACGGTTTTTACATGCAAAAATGCCTTAATGCATGCAAAAAGCCCATAACATGGCTTGGAAAGTAACCCCCTGAGTTAGTTAATCTAAAGCTAACATTGTCCAGAAGTTAGGGATGCTAACACATATTCTGATGCTTTCATACTCAGGACTTAAAGGAGTTGGTGCAGCCTCTAGTAATCCCCCATCCCTAGATTTCAATAATCAGTGAGTGGGGGGAGGGGCAGTCTATTGAGATCCCCCTCAGTCACTGCCTGGAGACATCCATACTTTCCAAATGTTAAAAAATTACCCATATTTAGCCCTGCCCCCAACCCCTTGTTGCACCAGAGGTGGACCCTTAGGCTGAGGTAGGGTTGACACAACCCATAGGTAGGAACCTACGGGTCCCCACCATTGTCAGGTGGAGATGGCTGATGAAGAGAGGCCAGCTGAAACTTCACCAATACCAGCCCTCATTCCCCGCAGGTTGAGCCTTTGGGTACCGGCACCGGCTGGACTTAGGTGGGCCTCTGTATGTAGTCGATGAGGAGATCGAGTTCAGCCCAGAGACAGCAGGAGAGAGATGGTACAGTCTTACACCGGACAAGGTAGTGTTCTGGAGACTTGGGCACCTAAGGAACTAAGGCAGACAGAAGATGCCCAACCAAGAGCAGGCCGAAGTCTGAATTGACCAAGTCCAGGAAGTAAGCAGAAGAGACATTGAGGAACAGGCTTGAATCAAGGCTGGTGGCAATCTGGAAGCAATGGCAAGCAGGGCTGAGGTCTATTCATGGAGATAGTCTAGAGGCGTAGTCAGGCAATGCAGAGGTCTGGGTCTGGAGAGAGGCAACAGCTTAGTCAGGCAAGGCACTGGTCGGGTCCAGGAGAAGAGGCAATGACGTAGTCAGGCAATGCAGAGGTCTGGGTCTGGAGAGAGGCAACAGCATAGTCAGGCAATGCAGAGGTCTGGGTCTGGAGAGAGGCAACATTATAGGCAGGCAATGCAGAGGTCCAGGCGAAGCAGAGTCAAAGTCCGTGTAGGCAATCTGTAGAAAGGTGCAAGGCAGGAACGTAGGAACAAGGAGACAGTAACCAGGTTCACACGAGGAACAGGAATGAGACGAATCTCTTCAGGAGGCAACGAGTACTCAACCAGAGAGGAGACCTGTTGCAAAGGCAAAGCTAGGGAGCGGAGCCCGGATTTAAGTACCAGTGCTCCACTGATGTCAACATCCGGTGCTGCGGCTAAGTTCCGCCGTGGTCACTAATTAAGCCTTGAAGATGTACGCGTGCCTAGGGAAGGGGTGCGGTACCGAGTAACAGCGTCTCTCCGCAGGCCACGCGGAGAGGCCCAACGTGAAGCAATGGACGTGGTGGCTTGATAGGAAATCCAAGGGACAGCAGCTGAGCCAGAGGCACTAGGGGAGGCCCGAGGACAGAGCTATACCAGTATTGCTGTGTTAATGACATTTTTATTCATTTAATCATGCTGTAATTTAAATCTCTTGTTAAACTGCCATGAGCATAATTGGAAAGGTGGTTTAGAAATTCAAATAAAAAAATTCTCAGAGTTATTAGCACAGCTTTAAAAAATATTCATAATTCAATCACCTTTTAAAAAAATGACAGTATTCACTAATCTTGTGCTTAAATCAGGTGTTTGGGTTTGTAGAAGGGATCAAAGAATGCTAGTGCCATGGCTTTGATAACTGCTCTAGGGAATGTAAATATCAATAGGTAGAAACAAAATTTTCCAACCAAGTTGAAGGCAATATCTATTTATTGAATTAATTTTATTTATTTGTTAGTTCAAAACAAAAAAAAATCCTCTATAACTTGGTTGTTGACCTTTATAACAAGGAAAGCCCTCTAGCTCAATAAAATATCAATAGGAAAGATGAGTTTGCAGGGTAAGGTCAGAGTCCAGGAGAGGTAGAAAATGTTTGTTTTTTTAGAGAATAGCACATTTGCAGCACCTTGCATTTGGCAATCTCTTGTTCTAGTTTTAGTAATCTGCAGCACTTGTTGCAGATAATGGTTAAGTTTTGCAGCTCATTATGAATAGCACACATGCTAAACCAGGGAGTAGGACATTCTGCCTATGTAAAAGGAAAAATGTAATATACTAAATACTAATAACAAAATAGATAAAAACAAAAGCATTAGAAAACTTGCTCAGAAAAAAGATAACAGTATATCTGTCAAAAGGTAAATAAGTGCTGAAAATAGTCAAGAAGTTAAATGGCAGGGGGGAAGGCAAATGCTTTGCCACTCTTTGTATGTGTTTTGATATTTAAAAACCTGTTAGGTGCTGGAAAGCTTTTAACCTCTATGTTGATACACAGAGAGATCCTTAAGTGATGAGGAATGACCCAATATTAAATGATCAGTTTTATTATAATCTGAGTACTAATCCATGCAGAATGTACACTATGTTGGTAAAACAAGCTTTTAGCTAATGGAAGTAGTGGATAAAGGCAAAGTATTTTCCTGATATATTTGTCTGTAAATGAAGACTCATCTT
The DNA here is from genome assembly GCF_901001135.1 of Rhinatrema bivittatum. NCBI lineage: Eukaryota > Metazoa > Chordata > Amphibia > Gymnophiona > Rhinatrematidae > Rhinatrema > Rhinatrema bivittatum. The sequence goes on along the minus strand of NC_042617.1, from coordinate 397,120,789 downwards.
TACCTAAAGCTGTTATAAAGTGATAATTTTGCAAGTCAAATAGCCATAGAGCCATTGTTTGCAGCATCCAGAATTTTTGAAAAAAAAGGAGGAAGGGAATATGAACATTTTATTGGTATTTATTACATATGGTATTTACTCCCACCATATACATGTGGGTTTATTTTAACTCTTCTTTTACTTCTCCTTCTTTGTTCATTTTTTATTATTCAGAATTTATATATGCTATAGATATTTGTAATTGTATACTGTATAGCCTTCGCCCTATTTAGAAACCTTTCCTATGTCATTAAAATACTCTAACAAAAGTAACAAAACCACATTTCTTATACGTTATTTAGTTCTGCACTGCCTTTTTAATTTGTCCCTTTTGTCTTCCCACAGAATTTCTAAATGAGATAGGATTCCATTACGCAGTCTCTGTGGTTTCATTATATAAATCAACAAGAGTAGTGGCGTGCAAATGATGCACAGGGAAATCGATAAAATGAATAGACTAAATAGAATAATAAAAAGCAAATCAATAATAATTTCTAAATTATTTATCGTATTCATTTTATCGATCTCCCTGTGCATCATTTGCATGGCATCATTCTTGTCGCCAGTTTTAGATTTGTAGTTGGTTTTTGTCACTCTGTTGCTCCTCATCATTATAGAAATGACAATAAAACATCAAAATGATTTATTATAAATACTCTTCAAAAATTGAAGTAAAAGTATCCTTTATGGATCTCCTTCCTCCAGTTAGAAACAAGAAGGCAGAAAAAGACCACATGGCCCATCCAGTCTTGGAGGCTTTTCAAAGAGCTTTCTCACTGACCTCTCTTTTTATTTTCCCCCTTTTTATGCTTATAGAATAGAGATGTGCTCTTTATTACATTTCACTCCAATAATGTGCAACAGAAGGTGAATTTTAAAAGCCCGGCGCACACCAAAACTGGGAGATACATCCTCAAGTCAGGCCAGCATACACCATGCAGATTTTAAAAGGCACCCGTGTACATGCACATCTCCTGCTATGTGCACAAAAAATGTTCCTAAAAAAGAGGCGAGATATGGGTGAGATCTGGACAGGGCATGGGCATTCCTGGATTTCTCAATGAAACCAGTATGTAATTACTTATACCCACAAGTACACGCTATTGGGTCCCCTGTTGCACAACTTTACTTCTGCTATGGATGGCATGTAAGTCAGAAAAAAAACAAGGAAAGAGATGAGTGGGGTTTTAGATGGGTAAGAAAGTCATATCTCTTATCTGGCTGAACTGGAAATGAACTTGGAAAACTGGTAATTGCATTGGCGCATGTCTACTAAAATCCCCAATTTGCATGCTAGAAACGGAATTTGCACACCTAGGCATGCGCCTACTTAATATTGAGTGCAAATGCACATACATTCAGCCTATTTAATACCATTTGCGCATATACACGCATATATTATAAAATAGCTGCATCCCTTGCTGTGAGCTGGAAAATGCCTGCACATGTGTGCCCGCACGTCTGTTTAAAAGTTACCATCAAATTGTGTGGGTTTTTTTAGCACACCAAAAAAAAAAAAAAAAAGATGTGTGTGCATAAAATGCAATAACAAAAAAAAAAACAGAATAAAGAAAAATACAATGTAAACAAATGAAACTTTTTCAGCTGCACACCCCTATTCTAGATGATAATTTTAGCAGATCCCCACCCAGCAGGTAATTTGAGTCTGCAGCTGCTAGATGTCAGGCTCTTTTGATCTGCTTTTGCCAAGTAGCTAACTAAGGGGATCATTATCAAATTGCATTAGGGTGTTATCACGGGTGTTAGGGCCCTAATGCCCACGATAACACCGTAATGCATTTGATAAATACCACATCACAAAATGTGTATGCAAATTTGAAAATGTTATTGAAGTGGGAGGAGTTTGGGTGGAGTAAATAGAAATGAGGACTGCTTAATGTTGTGTGCGATAATGTAATGCACACTATTGTGGGATTTAATGCTGGAAATAACTACACCTTTTTTCTGTGCGTTATGCATGTGATAACTGTGCATTACAGCTGAAATGGGATTTATTGCAAATCCTGTTTTGGGAGGGGATGGGGGAGTGGGAGAGAGAGAAAGCCTCTATGAATGCTCACTGATTTTGAACTCTTTACACCACTGTAAGATGTGGCATTATGAACTCAGGGTGAGGTTTATGGGGTGAGATGGGAGTTTAGGGGCAATTTTAGAAGCACAGTCATACGTATGAGCAGCACAGTTACCATCAGTGAAGATTTAATATGATTTGGAGGGATGAGAGGTGAAAGAAAGGTAAATTTGTACCATGCTCTCTCTACCTTGCTTGATGCATTATCTACCTAGCTGCAATCATGCTAGTTAGAGAGAACATGGAACAAATCTTCTCTTTTTTCACCTTTCATCCCTCCAAATCACATTAAATCTTCACTGATGGTCACTGTGCTGTTCGTACGTATGACTGTGCATATAAAATTGCCCCCTAAACCCCAGCTGACCACCCTAACCTCATCCCAGGTTACTAGTGCCCCCTCTTGCAGTGGTATTAATAGTTAACTTTTTGGTGACACTCTATAGAGGTGTGTTCTCTCTCTCTCTCTCAGTAATACAGCATGCCATGGACTTCTCAGCTTGCAATGTGAAAATAACACAAGTGTGATAAATTTAACACACATTGCAGTAAAATGCCTATGCGAAGCAGTACCAGGAAAATTACCTTAATCACAGACACTATTCTTGCTATATTAATCATAAAATGAAGAATCTATTTGCTATGTTTCTGTTCCTGAGATCACATGGCAATTTGCTCAGGTAATAAATCAGTATATGATCATCAAACTTATTTGTGTGAGACACGTATGGGTATATTACTTCACAATTGATATGAGAATTATTATCACCAAAGCTGTTTTGAATCTAAATGGTTTAAAGGTTTAAATATTATGATTTAGCCATTAATGATGGCAAATTTGGCTTTAGGTGGAGGATTTAGAATGTATGATTTTTTATTTAATTACTTGTCTTTTCCAAATCCAAGTTCAAGGACAGTTATAGTTCAGGTGCTGTAGTTATTTCCCTGCCCAAGCAGACTTACAGTCTGTTGTACCTGTGATGTTGATCATGGATTGTGACAGTAATCCATATTATTTATAGAAGCATAGAACAAGATAGCAGAAGAAAGACCATATGGTCCATCCAATTTGCCCATCCATATCTCATATTCACCTTTACAATCCCTTCCTTTCCCTCAGAGATCTCAGAGATCCTCTGTAATAGTCCTATGTTTTCTTGAATTCTAATGTGATCCTCACTTTTGTCAGTAACATGGGCATGTTGGAATCAGCTGACCATCTTATGAACCTCCCACCCTATCACAAAAGAAAAATAATCAGAATATGGGTTTAATTAAGGCCATAGTTTATTAACATTGCAACTTCACAACCCAAGCCCAAATGTTTCATTATACAAAAGATAAACATATGCCTATTCTAGTAATTCTTAAACCCACCACCCAAATGTGCCAATCTCTAGGTAGGACCCACCACTATCCAGCGGGACCACCGACAGCCAACTCCCATCCAGAGCGGCCCCTACCATGACAGACCTCCACCTCATGTAGTCCTTACCTACCATATCCCAGCAGGGTAGCACTCTTGGCATGGCTGACAGCCCCCATACCATGCTTCACTATGGTTTTGACTCTCTCACCCCCATCCTGAATGCTTGCTAACATTTCAACTTTAACATAACATTTACAAAATCATCAATTATGGCTTGGGTTACCTACCACAATGAGGAAATCCAACATTTATCCTCATTCCCTCCAACTCTGGGATTTAGTCACTTGAGAAAACATCCTTCAGTGCATCCTGTAAGGCATTATTGAAAAGGTCAAATCCAACATCAGATAGGCATATACAATCAGGCTTATAAAGACCGATCCAGAGTGGATGGTCTGCCAATTTCAGTCTACCAATTATTCCTGACCATACCATCCTCATACAAGGCATCACATTCATCAAGAAATGAAAATCCTTCCTGGACACCATATTAAATTCCTGGCAAGTCTTATATCCCAAATCATTGCCCTCCAAATGGATCACCAGGACTTCTGGAGCCATAACAGTCTGCAATTCCTCCAGCACTACTGACATCATTTGATTCCATATCATACCACAAATCCCAAACCTCCAGCCCAAGACATTCTCCATAGTTGAGTCAGCACCCGCTTGAATACCCAATAGATGAAAGAGTGACCTATCACTCAGATGAACTCTTTCTGATCCATCTTCTCCCACAAACCTGAAAAGAAAAACAAATAATAATCAGCATCCACATTACCTACTTATCTCCTGATTCCCCTCCCTCTAAGCAAACCTAAGTCAAAAGGGGCTAGACATGCACCTGCCATATACCTGCCAATGCACTGAATGACAGCACCAGAAAAACCTGCTTGTGCTGTGCTTGAGGTAGCTCTGATCCATAAAAAAATGCAACCTGAAATAATTGGCAATTAGAATCACCTTCCACAGCACTGATGCAAACTGATAAAGTGTCAAGGGTGAACTACTCTCATGAACCAGAAAAAGCCTAGGACCGGGGTGGCATGACCCCATATACTGCCTCACACTATCCAGTGCACAGATGGCCCCACCCAATTCCATATAAAATGGCCTTCTGTCCCCTGCACTTCTGATCCATCTTGAATAGATAAATTTGTGAGAGTGCACTAGTCCCTATGACCTGAACATTTTCAGCCAGCAACCATGATAGTCCTGCTGACAGGACCACAAGTTTGCCCACTCTGAAAGCACTGAAAAACACCAACACAAAAGTCACCCAGAACAATAATACCTAAAATTAGGACCAACATAGGGAAGATAATGTTTAAAGAACAATGGCCTTCTCTTACCCCCATCCTACCCATCATCCTTTCTTAACCATCCAACTTATGGCATATAGGGAAGAACATGGTAGGATTCTAAAACCAAAAACCTTTGGGAAAAAATTGAAACTAGCCACTAATGAACACACAGTAGCTACTGAATTCTCCATATCCTTGGCATAAAAAAACATATGACATAATATTTATGTCAGACACAGCACCCCCATTCCAACCCCTCTGATGCAAGAAAATTCTTATATTATATTCTTTCATATAAGAAGATCAGTTTGCAGTAGAAACAGAAGCATTAATCTTCTCCCGTGCTCCAGCAGTCCAATCTGCCACAGGTAGTCCAGAAATGAAGTTCCCACTAAATTGGCATATGGAGCCAAGCTTCGGAAAACTTATCTCTTAGAACGAGAAAGAGCATCAGCAAGTACGTTCTCCACACCAAGAACATACTTCACTTTTATATCACATTCCAATGCAAAACAGTATCACAAATTCTCTTAAAAGGGCAGACTCCAACAAACATTTAGTAGATCGATGATTAATAACCTCAATCATACCCTTATTTGCATACCAAAAATAACTTGTCTGTCCAACTGTTTTCCCCAAATTGAAAATGCCACCACCAAAGGGAAAAGCTCCAAAAAAGTAAGGTTATGAGTGAAGCCCATCTCCTCCCATGCTGCAGGCCAGTTCCCAGTGCACCAAGAATGCCTCCAAATCACCCCAAATCCCAAAGACCCAGACACAGCAGAATACAATTCCAGCACCTTTTTAGACTCTGATGCTTCCGGAATCACGTGCACACCATGAAAGAATCAAAAAATATCTCCCAAACTAACAGCTCTTCCTTAATCCATTTCATCACCCTCAAATAATGATGCATCTGCTTTACTCCTGCTATCATGATTTAAAGTCTCCTGATAAATACCCTACCCATAGGAATAATCCAACAAGTGAAATTCAACAAACCAATGAGGGACTGCATCTGTTTCAAGGTAACCTTCTTCGCCGCCTTGATTTACTTCACCAGAGCTCTCATTTTTACCTCTGGCAGCCTAGCCAATATTTCAACTGAATCTAGCTCAATGCCCGCCCAAGAATGTTAATTTTGGTATAAGTGCTAAAACTTATTGATCTGATGCCTCTTGCCTCGCAATGGGCTGCAAGCATTTTCAAGCATCAGCACTCACAATATTTTCATTTACCAGTTCTTTGAAGTGAAAACTCAGTTATTGTGACTATACTTTAACAAATCCCCATACAATATAGCTCATGTACTTATCTTAGACATTTACCATTATCAATAAACTGCTCAACAAGTTCTTTCAAGAACCAAAGTGTATGTCTCCAAAAAGGCTGTTAGTATGCCCATAGGCCTATATTTTGATGGGACTACCTATCTTTCTCAGGGGTCAAGTATGCTTAATGCTAGGTTATTCCACTCATATATAAAAGCAATGGCACCTGATCCATCAATCTAGCATCCTTTCTGTAAAGAAATATTTCTTTAGATTACTTCTGAGTCTATCCCTTTTCATCCTCATTCCATGATCCCTTTTTGCAGAGCCTCTTTTCCATTGAAAGGGACCCACCTCCTCTGCATTGATACCTTGGAGGTATTTAAATGTCTTTATCATATTTTCCCTTTACCTTCTTTTTCTTCAGGGTATACATGTTTAGATCTTTAAATCTGTCCCCCATATGATTTATGGGAAAGACACATGACCATTTTCATAGCTGCCCTCTGGACCAGCTCCATCCAGGTTGCATTTTTGTGAAGGTGTGATCTCCAGAACTGTACAATTTCAACAAAATGCTGCAAATTGTCAGCACATAATTAGCATTATGGCATTCCATACTTTTAAATTTGATGATGAACCAACTTCATTTTCACAATCTGATATTTCAAAGAAAGTAATTGTTTTTCATATCTCTCAGACTTGAACCAGAACCATATACATAATATTTTGAAGCTGAAATCTCTGTTGAAATAATATGTTGCAACCTATTCACTGCTTAGACAACCATATTCAGAATGATGTTGAAGGTATCTAAGCAATTGGTTAAGGAATGGTAGAACTTAGGCCTGGATTTTCCTACAGTGCAGAGCTCTTTGGATTTCGCGGTAACGGGGCTGGAGGGGGGTGAAGCGGGGGGGGGGGGGGGTCTGCGAAAGCCGGCAGCGATCGCACCACTGGGGTGTTATCACTGCCGGCTTTCGCACCCAGTAGCGCCATTGTAAAAGGTGGTGCTATTGGTCGCGCTACTGGCAGCAATAAGGGTTCTTACCTTTTCACCACCAGCGATGTTTCCGCCGCGTCTGCCCCGGTGCCACCCCGACTCCTCCTCTTCTGGTGCCAGCTCTGCCCCCATTTAGCTATCACATGCGAAAAGGTTAGAAAATGACGCCCTTAGTGTTTGAATTCAGTTTCAAACTCATACATTTAGAATAACATTAATTACATACCCTTTTAATGAACATGATTAAAATGTCATTATTACTGCTCTCATTTCTTCAACCTAATTAAGGGAAATAAAAGCATGCAGAATGTCTTTATATCCCAATTTCATATTTGAAAGTTTAAGAAAGAGCAATGGGAAAAATAATGTTTTATTTTCTGCCCCTAGAGAGCCTCTTTTAAATATATTTAATTTGTAATAATTTTGTTATCACTTAAAAAAATATAGATGGGCCCCCACACACATCACATCAATCATAATGTATCCATGAGACTTAAGGAATAAATATTCTGAGGAGAGAAGAAACAAGGGATAATATAGAGAGATTGTGAAACACCTCAAAGATATTGATAATGCAGAAGAAGTAAACCTTTTTGAAAGGATTGGTCTTGGAGTGTCACAATTAGGTCTGACTTTTAGAAAATTCACAATGAATATGAATGAGGTATACTTGTATGTTATGCATATTCATTGTGGATATCCTTAAAAATCAGGGATGTGCTTTCATTATTAACAGTGAGGTCGATATTCAGCCGCAGAGTGGCTAGTTAAGTTAGCCGGAAATAGCCATCTGGCTAACTTAACAAGGACATTTGTGGCACTGCCACACCGCTGAATATGCCCAGCTATCTTAAAGTTAACCAGATAAGTATATCCAGCTAAATTTAGACAATAACCAACAAGGATTGAATTGCACAGGCTGGGTAAACAAATAAGCATGGGAGTAGCTTGCTTATTGCGGCAGTTACTACCCCTAACCAATTAAGCTAGATACTTCACTTAGATGCAGCTCCAGCACTGCACTCTATATCAATGGCGGGGGTGGAAAGTAACTAGAACCAAAAAGTTACTAATAAGGGCCAAGAGTAACAGATAAGTATGAGAAAAAAAAAATAAGTGTGAAAGCTTGCTGGGCAGACTGGATGGGCCGTTTTGTCTTCTTCTGCCATCGTTTCTGTTTCTGTGTTTCTATGGCACTACCAGAGTTAGCCGCATTGGTTAAGTGGATAACTCTGAATATCAAAGTTAGTTGCATAACTTATATGGCTAACTCTGGCCCACCCCAAAAACATGTCCTGCCCACTCCCGGACCACCCCAGTCTTATGTGTGTTGCGTCCGTCGGTCTCAGACGACTTCGATCTCTGTGCCGCACCTTTCTTCCTTCTCTCTCCTCAAGCCTTGAGAAGATGGCTGCTGCTGCATCTTCATGCTGCTCTCTCCGGCATCCCCGGAATGGCAACGGCGTCAGTGTACACCATGGATTTCCTGAGGGCCTCCTAGGGTGTGTGCGCGCACGCCACCTACATCTTTATCCACATCATGGCGGGAACCTCGGGGGCATCCCCTCTGAGTGACATCACAACATCCGGGTATTTAGCCTGCCCTTCCTTTGCTAACAAACTGAGTTAGCAAGGATTGGATTGCCTCCCATCTAAGCTGCTCTGCCGCTTCCTTGCTGCCACAGGAAGTCTCCTCTCTGCCCTTCAGGGTAATTCATCGCTAACCTGGGTACCCGCTCCTCGGGGGCCCTTATTTTCTCTTACAGGTATCTGTCTGGGATATCGGGTACTCGGTCCTCGAGGGCCTGCTCTTCCTACACTGGTGCCTTACTGATCTACTTCTGTCTGACAGGATCTTCAGCAATGCAGCTATCTACTTCAGTGAGTAGCTAACCTTGTCAGTCTGTCTCACCTCCAGCTTCAGCGCTCAGAGTCTGCATCTGGGACTTTCCTCTACTACCCTGCGCTGCCTACCATCTACTCGAGTGTGGGACTGGTCTCCTCTGCTGAGAATCCCTGGACTGCTTCCACTAAGTTACCTCACTGCTGCCCCCCCCCCCCCCCCCCTTCCTCGGCAGTACCACCAAGCTGTATAATAAATACAAAATCTCTGTGTTTGTGTGTCAAGAGTCTAGCTTAGTACTGCGGCTCCTCACGGGGCTCCTCCCTGTGAGCCCCGTGAGGCTCACAGGGAGGAGCCCCGTGCCCAAGAATCCACTCCAACACCTCAAAACCATAACAATGTGGCTAAATTCCAGCTGCATAATGACTTATGAAGCTAAAATGTAGCCGCATACGCCTTTAAATTTAGCCAGCTAGATGGATAACTTTGATGTACAGTGTGATGTTTCTTTAAATTTGACTGAAATGGTGTGCAAAAGAGCCACAGAAGAAAGAAAATCCTAAGGGCCTTGAACAATTGATGTTCCCCCATGTATGAAGAGCCTGGGAGGAGTGGGTACAGCTCTGGCCCATGACTCTTTGAGCCCCTATACCTAGGTAGGAATTGGGGCAAGGCCATACACCCCCCCCCCCCCCAAACACACACACACACACAAATGATATATTTATAATAGTAAAATAATAATGAAAATAACAGTAAAAAAAATTATAGGTTACAGAAAGGACAATAACAAGATAAAATCCCAGATTTGGATAGTGGCTCATATTGTCTCAGATCAGATTATATTTATGGCAAGATAAAATGTATTTTGTTGCTATAAAGCTACAAGTTTTCTTGTTTCCTCCAGGATTATACAAAGCTTTTCCTTCTCATTTTTTTGTGGGAAGTCTTTGAGTTTATTTGTGATGCCAATGTTCTAACACATGGGCTTTCCCATGGTCTTGTTTGCGCACAAGTTTTCTACTCATGCAGGGTACAAAACCCATAACAAATCTGAGCTCCCAGGACAGGCAAATAAATAACTATACCTTATTCGTGACAGATTTTGCAGAAAAATGAATTACTGTGCTGCTTTTCAAGGTACTGAAATGCATCAACTCATTAACTCATAATTTTTGTGAACTTGAACTTGTAGCACACTATGGGCTTAATTTACTAAGGACCAGATTTTATATTACTTACGCGAGTAAAACCCGGGGGTTTAGGTGCGTGGCCGGGCCTTACGCGTGCCGGGCCAATTTTCAAAGGGCTTGGCCATGCGCATAAACCCCCAGGACACATGTAAATCCCGGGGTTAGTGACAGGGGCAGTCCGGGGGGGGGGGGGGGGGGGGGGGGGGGGAGTCCAGGGGTGGGGCGGGGCAGCATTCTTTAACTCATGGGAATTGCTTTTACAATTACCCTACTTGAGATCAATTTTCAGTAGGATGTAGCCAGCTTATGCCTGGACTTATCAAAATGCACTAAATATTGCATGTGATAGGAAAAGGGTTATGGTAATAGGCAGTGCAAATTGTGATAACCTTTTTTGTGATGTGCCATAATTGCTGTATTTCCTACATACAACCACTGGGGGGACCATGTTTAAGCTCCTGGAGAGCCAGCCTATCTACCAGGACTTTCGTACAACCACTGGGGAGGGCGGGGGGAGGAAGAGAGAGAGTGAGAGAGAGAGAGTAAGAGAGAGAGAGAACCTAGCCATGATGCCCTTATACTAGATAGGTATTTATATCTCTATGGGAGGTCCACCTAGTAACTCGAGGTGAGGTTTAGGTATTAGTGTAGGGGTTAGGGGCCACTTTGGCATTCAAAGTGAGATGTACAAACAGAACAGTGTTCTCTTGTGAAGATTTGATGACCTTCGGAGTGAGGAAACTCACCCAAAGATGAGATTTGTGCAATGTTCTCTCAACATAGCTTGATGGACTCTCTAACATCAAGCTATGTTGAGAGAACATTGCACAAATCTCATCTTTGGGTGAGTTTCCTCACTCCGAAGGTCATCAAATCTTCACAAGAGAGCACTGTTCTGTTCGAATGTCTCACTTTGAATGTCAAAGTGGCCCCTAACTGTTGCGACCATTGCTGCCCAACATCTCCACTCTGCCCTCCTTACCTCTTTGGCAACTCCCTCCTGGGTTGATGGAAGTTTGGTTGCCGTGGCGTCATCTTGCCGATCTCCTCCAGCGTTCCCAGACCGGCTAGATGCTGTCTTCTGCCATGTTCTCCTAAGGCCTAAGGAAGTGCGCACGGCACGGTCCCGTCTCAAGTACCAGCAGTGGCATGTCCCCCTGAGATGACGTCATCATCTTTGGATATTTAAAGGTCTTTAATTTCGCTAACTAATCAAGTTAGCAAAGAGTTTCCTACCTAGCTGCCTCCAGGTATCGCTGCGGATGGGATTTGCTCTCCGCATACACTGCTACTCTGCTTCCTCTGACTTTACCAGGGGTACCCTCTCCTTGGGGGCCTCGCTCTCTCTTTTACTTTTCAGGTCGCATTCTGGAACTGGTACTCACTCCTTGAGGGCCCACGTTACCGGACCTGCTACTGAATATAACTTCTGCCAGGAAGTCACCACTGCCTACAACACCAGTGAGTTACCATCTCTCTCTCAGAGCTTTCCCTGGAAACAGGTACTCGCTCCTCGAGGGCCTACTTCATTCCAGCTCCTGGGCTATTCTAAGAGACTACAGTATGAGTGTTACCATCAAGGTTCTGTTCCTGAACTCTGCATACTCTGCCTACTCACTATTTCAGTTTCTCTATAGCTCAGCCTTCCTGGGATCGCTGTTCCAGTGCCTGAGGGACTACAGCCCAGCTGGGCTATTCCAGCTCACTACTGCCACCTCTGGTGGTTCTCAAAACTGTTTAATAAAAGAACTAAGTGTGTGTCTGTCTCCCAACTCTGAGTCTGACCGGTGGTCCCTCTCGGGATCTTCCCCCGAGGGCGTGGTCATCTGCCATCGGCCCAAGGATCCACCCACAACTATCACAAATAATAACAGATTGCTAACTCCATAGATCTGGCACAGCTCAATGCCTTGCAGGCCATACCGGGCCTGGTCCTGCGCATTTCGGAGCAGCAAGATGCCTTGGAGAAACTTACTTCAGTGTTCCATCAGCTACACACCCAGAAGGTTCAAGGCACAGCTTCCAACCATGAAGGTCAGTTACAGGAGATAACTTTAAAGTCTGCTGTACCACTGGCGGCTCCAATCCACTTTTCCGGAGAAATCCAGAAGACCCGGGGCTTTTTAAACCAGTGTTGCATGCATTTTACCTTACAGCCATCTTTATTTCCTACGTCTCTCTCCAAGACTACCTACATCCTTTCCTACTTGGATGGTAGAGCTCTGTCATGGGCATCCACCTTGTGGGAATGCAAGGACCCCATTTTGCAGCTCATAGAAGGATTTATGGACTTATTTAAATCTGTTTTCGATGACCCTGCCCAAACTGTGGTCGCGGTTCTGCTTTGGTCAAATTGAAGCAAGGCAACAGATCATTGGCTGAATTTGCCATAGAGTTCAAAACTCTTGCGGCAGAACTCTGCTGGGACCCCAGATGTCTCAAGACTCTCTTCTTCAGAGGCCTGGATAACCGTTTAAAGAATGAGTTGGCTGCTCATGAAACACCTGACTCGCTGGATGAACTAGTAGCCTTGGCCACTCGGATTGATCACCGGCTCTGGGAGAAGGTGAAGGAATTCCAGCCTAAGGTGTTACCTAGGTTGAAACAGGATAGTGCTATACCTGCACCTTGGATGGTTCCAGTAATCCCTGCTGCTGATATTGATGAACCAATGCAACTTGGTTATGGACGTTTGACTTCCAAAGAGAGAAGACTCCGGAAGAGGTGCGACCTATGCATGTACTGTGGTCAGCTCAGCCACGACGTCTCTACATGCTCCATTCATCCGGAAAACGGATGGGAGATAAGTCCTGCAGGAGGACTGTTCTTAGGTCTCACTACGCCCTCTCCTCCGCTCTCTCTCCCAGTCTCTTTGACCTACGGACCAGTCACGGTTCAGACACCTGCCCTGGTGGACTCAGGGGCAGGAGGCAACTTCTTTCTCAGACGTCTAGTGGAATACCTGAGGATTCCCCTCACCAAGTTGAAAGATCCACTACTGTTATCCTGTATTCATGGAGAGCCCTTACCAGGCGATGTGACTTGCCAAACCGTACCAGTTACTCTCCGCACCGGAGCTCTCTACACTGAATCGCTCTCCTTCTTGGTATTAGAAAGGGCCATGCACCCTATCGTCCTGGGGTTACCCTGGTTGCAAGGGCCCGACTCAAATACCAGCAGTGGCGTGAACCTCAGGGGCATCCCCCTGAGATGACATCATCTTCGGATAGTTAAAGGTCTTTAATTTCGCTAACTAATCGAGTTAGCAAAGGGTTTTCTACCTAGCTGCCTCCAGGTAACACTACGGATGGGATTCGCTCTCCGCATACCCTGCTACTCTGCCGCCTCGGATTTTACCAGGAGTACCCACTCCTTGGGGGCCTCGCTCTCTCTTTTACTTTTCAGGTCGCAGTCTGGAACCGGTACTCGCTCCTTGAGGGCCCATGTTCCCGGACCTGCTACTGAATATAACTTCTGCCAGAAATTCACCGCTGCCTACAACACCAGTGAGTTATCATCTCTCTCTCAGAGCTTTCCCTGGAACCAGGTACTCGCTCCTCGAGGGCCTACTTCATTCCAGCTCCTGGGCTATTCTAAGAGACTACAGTGTGAGTGTTACCATCAAGGTTCTGTTCCTGAACTCTGCATACTCTGTCTACTCATTATCTCATTTTCTCTACAGCTCAGCCTTCCTGGGATTGCTGTTCCAGTGCCTGAGGGACTACACCCCAGCCGGGCTATTCCAGCTCACTACTGCCACCTCTGGTGGTTCTCAAAACTGTTTAATAATAGAACTAAGTGTGTGTCTGTCTCCCAACTCTGAGCCTGACCGGTGGTCCTGAGAGGGTGTGGTCATCTGCCACCGGTCCAAGGATCCACCCACAACTATCACAAATAATAACACTAACCCCTACACTAATACCAAAACCTCACCTCAAGTGACTAGGTGGGCCTCCCATAGAGATATAAATACCTATCTAGTGTGAGCGCATTATGGCTAGGTTCTCTCTCTCTCTCATTTGCATCACAGCAGGCATTTTCTGCATGCAAAAATGCCATATAGCACTTTGATAAATCACCCCCAAAGAGTGCTGACAAGAACTCTACTCCCTCACTGCACTTAGTATTACAAATAAAGCAATTCTCCAATCACTGACACTCACTTGACAATAGAAAGAATAGTACCCCAGCCTTCTCCACTCCCTTTTGGCAACATATCCAAAATCATTGCCCCTCTCCCCTTCCCCATCAAGCCTTCACCTATTTAGAATCATTACTTATGATTCCAGCAGGATGCCTCTTTATTGGGCAGGAAGGACATGACATCCCTGTTTCTGGCATCATAGCTCACATCTGGCTCTCCTCATTGCCTGTACTCATTGTAAATAAACTAAAAAAAAAATCTACCTTTAGCACCCATTTTCCTCCTTCTCAGCTGTCAACATTTAAAAGAGAACAAATGCCGATGAGAAATCCACTCCCTCCTACCACTCAAGATAAAAAATAAATACCCCAAGCCCCAACACCTCTCCCAGCACTCAAAATTGGAATAAATTGTATTCCAGGTCACCTCCCTCCCACCTGGCAAAAAATCTGAATAAACTGCCCACTCCTTACATTGAGCCACTTTCAGATCTCCCTTCATTTACTCAATGAACTGAAAATTTGTTCATGCGCACCCTAATAAATCGGAATCTGTACTGTCATCGATCTTGCAAGTCAACTTTTACAAGTCATTATTTATTTATTGCATGCCTTTCCAAGAGAAGAGTTCAAGGCATCTTACAGGAATAATTGAAAGATAATTTGAGATAGAATATACCATTATGACAATATAACAAATATTGCAAATTTGGACCAGTGTGTGGCACAGCTAGAGGAGGGGCAGATGTGGCAGGTAAGGATATCATGGTGTGGGTAATAAGTTAGTGTGAGAAAGTGGAGAGGGTTTGAAATAAGTGAGGTCTTGACTGAGAAATACTGAGTGCTAGTAAACTCAAGTGCATTGTGAGACTTGCCTTAACTTCTAAGTGTTTAGGTGTGCAGCTGTCATTAGTTAACCATAATGATATTCTGGATTGTGTTGTGACTGTTGAGATGGTGCGGAGGTCATATTCTGCACTTGTGGTACACTGTAGGGTATATGAAAGCGCACACAAAGAAGCACAGCCTTTGTTGTAGATCTTCAGTGGTGAGCCCACCTCCAGTGTGCTCCTTTTGCTGGCTGCTCTAGCTCTTTTGGCTGTCATCATAAGGGGATTGGTCAGAGGCAGAATCCCAGCCCTGATTCTGAGCAAACGGCAGTAGTAATGTGGACAGGAGCAGCGCATGCATGGGTAGAGGGTGCCTTGATTGTAAGGGAAATCTCATTCACCACCCTATCTCTTGGGGCCAACTCATGTGAAATAGAACTATGCAGCCTCCAACATGCTTCTTTGGGTTGGCCTTGTGCTCCTTTGGTTGACATTGACCGGGGATGAGTAGGAGATGGATTCCCAGTCCTGATCCTGGGCATCTGCAGACCTGATATGGACAGAATCAGTGCAGATGGGGGGGGGGGGGGGGGGTGGCTAGATGGCAAGGGAGCTCTCACTCCCTCCCTTCCTCTTGGGTCCATGTCTGCCAGATCTGAAGATCCATAAAATGTTTAGCCTTTCTTAATTTACTTTAAATATCTGGATAGAAGGCTATAAATGACATGGTCAAATGTGGAACTGACTCAGAAATATTCAGACTTCTTAAAACTCCAGTCAGCTGTGAAAATTTGCAGAAATAACTTGCCAAACTGTGAAACAGGGCATCTGACAGACAGATAAACTTTAATGTGGATAACTGCAAAGTGATGCACATAGGGGAAATAACCATTAATATAGGTACACTGCACTGGATTCCATATTAGAAGTTACCCCCAGGAAAGAGATATTGGAGTCACTGTGTACAATACATTGAAATCCTCAACCCAGTCAAAAAACAAATAAAGAGAATAACTTTCAGAACTTTTCCCATCTGCCCATTTATGCCTGCATATGGGCACAAACAAAGTTGCTAATGTATTTTATACCCAGTGCATAAAGGTTATAAAATATGAGTTTATATGTTTACACAAATGTTCGCACATATAAAATCTAGGAGCCGCACAATTTCAGACATTTGAATTTATCTGGCTAAATAGTGGCACATAGCTAGATAAGTCCGAAAAGTATTACTTATATGGACAAGTAGTGCTTTTCAGTCTTTTCCAGCTAGGTTGGCCTGCTTTTGCTCAGCCAGATAAATCAGAATATAGCCTGCTACTTATCCGAATAAGTTCAAATTTGTCAGTCTAAATGGCGGGAAATTTGAATAAGTTGGAAATTAGCCAGTTTATGCACAACTTATATATCCATGTATTTGTACTTCCGATTTTACAAGGATATACATGTAGATTTTTATCACATTAATTTGATGCTTTCATCCCTTTTACACCTGTAAATCAAGGTATATTATAACATGTGCTCTGCAATGAAATAACCAGTTTTACCATTTAGTCTACCAGTTCACCCAATCAAACAGGCTTTTCAGCCTCAAGTCCCCCCATTGCATCCTGGTCCTCTACCTGTCATTTTTTCAATTTAATAATGTTTGTGATCACTTACCTATGATATTGAACAGAGGTAAATATATGCTAGTAAAAGATGAACACACATCACTTTGGCAGGTTTTCATTAGCAACTTATGCATGTATATATTGGCCCTGCCCCAGAAGCTATTAGAACACCCCTTTCTTGTTGCGTGTACCATTCGCAGCTGGCCCGTGCCTGGGCCTGCTCACATCACTGGCTCCTCCACGGGTCTTGGGTCGTCCTCCCCTGCGGCAGCAGCGAGCACCACTAGACCTCGGAGTCCTGTGGTGGTGGTGGTCACCGGGCCTTCCACCTCCAGCCAGGCCTCACGGTGGGGCTTGGCGTCCTCCGTGGAATCGGCCCCTTCCCTAGGTGCACGTGTGCGCAGACCGCCCAGTCCCTTAAAGGACCAGGGGCGGATCCCAGCTCTGCAGCACGTCCTGATTGAGCTCAGTATATAGGAAGTCCCTGCCATCACTTCCTTGCCTTGGCAATCAGGTTGATCACGCTGTGATATCTAGTTTGCCTCTGCGTTCCAGTCTTTGTTTCCAGTCTCATTTCAGCCTTGTTCCAGTCCTGTTCCAGTCTCGTTCCAGCGTCTCCCCAGGTAGCACCTTTCAGACTGTCTTCTCGGTACTGACCTCTGCCTGTTCTTGACTACGTTGATCACCACCTGGATTTGACCTTTGCCTGTTTCCTCAACCACGTCTGCACACTGCCTGGAACTGACCTCTGCCTGAAGTTTGACCACGTCTGCACGCTGCCTGGAACCTGACCTCTGCTTGCCTGACTACCCACGGACTGATCTCTGGAACCTGACCTTTTCTTTGGCTGAATACCCACGGACTGACCACTGGTATTGACCCCTGCTTTGGCTGACCACGCTATCCTGACTCTGGCTCTGATCCTAGCCATTCATTCCAAGACTCTCTTTTGACCCTCTCTGGCACCCCGGATTCATAGCCTGAACATTGATCGCGCACCCTTGATCGTGATGGGCATACCCCTGAACTTTCTCTCAAGGAGATCCTGCGAGGCCCACCTAAGACCAGGCGGCCCGAGTAACCAAGGGCTCAACCCAAGGGAACCTTGGGTTGCTAGTAGTGAAGCTACAGATAGTTTCTGTCTCCTCCTATGCTCTGCCTCCTGGTGGAAGGCGCTCTCTGGGTCCGACCTGGGAGCCTACCAATCCTGCACTAGGCCAAGGGTCCACCTCCCAGCACAACATTTATTATACACAAAGTTACTCACAAAACCAGAATTACACGTTACAGTTTTGAAAATAACATGTATTCGCATATGTTTTATTCTATGCACACAAATGCTCATTTTTTCATGTACCATGCAAAGATCAGGTCCCAGAGATCAGTCCGTGGGTAGTCAGGCAAGGGCCCTTTAAAGCAAGGCCCCGACCCGAGGATAACTCCTTTTGAAGAGCGGGAAGTCGCAGGCTCGCGCTACCGGCGCCACCCATTGGGATAAGTGTCTTGCCGCTGACTTCTGCCTCCGACCCGCGACCCACTCTGAAGCCAGAGGCCCGATCGTCTGTCCGACGATGAAGTCCGAGGCCCATCCACCGCCTGAGACCCATCCGAGGCCCGATTGATGCCTAGAAGCCCGCCCCTCGACGCGCCCCCTGGCCTATTGAAGGCCCAGCGCTCCTCCTACCTAATTTGCTGCAATGCTAAGGGCCCTTTAAAGTAAGTCCCCGACCCAAGGATAACTCCTTTTGAAGAGCGGGACGTTGCAGGCTCGTGCTACCGGTGCCACCCATCGGAATAAGAGCCTTGTCTCTGACTTCTGCCTCTGACCCGTGACCCACTCCAAAGCCCGGCGCTCCTCCTACCTCATCTGCTGAGATGCTAAGGGCCCTTTAAAGCAAGGCCCCGACCCATGGCGCCGTGCGCCAGATGTCACACACTGAAGAAGCGTGACCAAAGAGGCCTGCCCCTTTGTGCTGCCACTATTGTGCTGCCACCCCCCTTTCTATAATCTGCCTAATACTCCAGGTAGCACACACCTATGCCTTCCCCCACTCAACCCCTCACATCCACACAGGACACAGGCCCCAACCCTTAACAATCTAACCCTTTCTTTTCATCTTTGGAATCTCACCCTTACGCACTCAGGTACTCCCCACCCAATCGACCCACACTCACCTCTGGTCCCCATACTCACCCGCCTCCCCTTTCTAAACATACAAACCTATTATAGCCCCCTCCCCTCTCTCCCGACTATACATATATATTCCCCCTTTAAAACCCTCCACCTTCTGCCTTTCCCCCTGCTCATTCACCCACCATCATCCTGACATGATAACGTACCCCATTCCAACTCTCAAATATCACTCCTATCTTCACAAAAAAAAAACCCCTACCCATCTCTCCTTTCTCCAACCTAAGATCCCTAGTGCCAGTCATGATTTTCCCCCTAACTGAGTTCCTTGGCCTTACTACACTCATACTCTTCAACTCCCAATCCTTAACCAAAAAAACTTTAATCCTGAATGACCTCTTGCTAGACAACCAGCTGGACATCTGCGCTATAACAGAAACATGGCTCAAACAAACTGACTTAGTCCTTCTGAACCAACTCCCTACACAACTATACAATACCTTCCCCCTACCCAGACACAATAAAAGAGGGAGAGTTCTCTTAGGGGTATGCATTCATTTGCAACGTATTGGCAATCCGCAACGTATAGGGTCATATTTGTTGTATTCATTGCGTCACAAAATGTATCGCAATTCCCACAAATACAACGAATCTTCACCAAATTATTTGGCCATCTAAAGGAGAGAATTTAAACAAAGCCTCCACCCTTTTGACCCCCCCCCCCCCCCCCAAGACTTGCCAAAACTCCCTGGTGGTCCAGCGAGGGTCCAGGAGCCATTTACTACACTCATGTCGTCGGCTGCCGGTATTCAAAATGGCACTGATAGCCTTTGCCCTTTCTATGTCACAGGGGCTACCAGTGCCATTGGTCGGCCCCTGTCACATGGTAGGAGCAATGGATGGCCGGCGCCCCTAAGGTCTCTTATTGGCTGCCAAGAAAGATCTCAAATTAATACCCCAGACAGTTAGCAGCACCCCCAAATTTGAAATTGGCTTTTTCAAATCTTTACAACTACAAATTTGCCTAGTTTACACTCTCCCACGTATACTCGACCACAATGCTTCCCCTCTCATTGAATTTATAGCCAAACACATAGATATGGTCATTCCAGCCATTATCCTCGGAGACTTCAATCTCCATGTAGACACAATTCCCCCTACCCCCCTCCTGCGAAGCCTTCCTATCTTCCATCTCTGCCATGGGCTTTAAACAGATTATTACCAGCCCCTTCCACAAAGCAGGCCACACCCTTGATTTAATATTTATAAACTCCCATGTCCTCCCTGCTGACACTCTTACCTGCACCCCGTTCCCTTGGTCGGACCACTCACTCATAAAAACTAAGCTTGCTATAATGAAAACAACCTGCTCCATCCAAAAACAAACTAATACTATACAATACAGAAAATCCTGCACCAAAGATGATCTAATTCTCTCCCTCACTAATGCCCTCGACGAGCTGGACCTCTCTAATGCGGACACAGCCCTCTCCTCATGGAACGAAATAACTAACAATATCACTGACAAAATTTGCCCGTTAGTGTCCAAAGAACTAAACCCCAGAATTAACACAAAAAAACCATGGTATACCCCTGAACTAAAGTCACTCAAACTTGAACTAAGAGCTAAAGAAAAGAAATGGTGTAAAGATCCTTCCCCTACCTTACTAGCCGTATTCAAACATGCACTCCACTCCTACAGAACTACAATCCTTAAAACCAAAAAAGACTACTACACCCATAAAATCCATAACTTCCAATATAACCCCAAAGCCCTATTCTCATACGTCTCATATCTCACAAAAATGGCACCACCCCCCATTCCAGACAATGATGCCAAAAACAAATGTAACAAACTAGTTGGCTTTTTCCACAACAAAATTTCCAAGCTTATGCAATGATTCCCACCATCCACCTCCCACCCCAATGCCATTCCTAAAAATCCTACTATCACCCTGGAATCCTTCGAAACTCCTCCCCATCCGAAATAATAACACTGCTAAAGAAAATGAAACCATCTTCACATCCAGCGGACTCCATCCCTACAAAATTCCTTCTGACCATCCCAGACATTATAGCCAAACCACTATCAGAAATCATCAATTGCTCTCTCTCCCATGGATATGTGCCCACCCCCATGAAACAAGCAATCCTCAAACCCATTTGAAAGAAACCTACCCTAGACCCATCAGATCCCGCAAACTTCCACCCAATCTCTAACCTTCCGTTCTTAACTAAACTTATGGAAAAGGTAGTTAATCTTCAACTCACTGATCACCTGGAAAAACATAATACTTTATTCCCATCCCAATTTGGCTTCCAGAAATTCTTCAATACAGAAACCCTCTTAATATCCCTCACAGATACCATCCTCAAAGGACTAGACAAGGGCCAATCATACATTCTAGTTATGCTAGACATTTCATCCACTTTCGACACCATCACTTACACTTACAACATACTAATAGAACGTCTCTCTGAAATAAGTATCACTGGAATAACCTTAACTTTGCACTAAATATGTCAAAAACAGAACTCCTTATCTCCCCGGATCACTACAATCCCTCTCCCTCAGACCAATCCTTTACCTTCTCCCAGCATGTAAGAGACCTAGGCATCATTTTAGACAGCTAACTCAATGTAAAAAAATGTATTAACACCACCAAAGACTGCTTCTACAAACTTCAGATCCAAAAGAAACTAAGACCCCCTCCTTCATCACAAAGACTTTAGGACAGTCCTCCAAGCCGCATTATTCACAAAAATTGACTACTGCAACACTCTACTCTTAGGCCTTTCCACATCTACCATCAGACCTCTCCAGATGCTGCAAAATGCAGCGGCCAGAATCCTCACCAATACCCGCAGAACAGAACATATCATGCCAATCCTTAAGGACCTCCACTGGCTGCTGATCCCCCCCAGAATTCTCCATAAGAGCCTTACAATTATCCACAAAACCCTTCACAACCAGAATATTCACTGGCTTAATGATTCCCTTCATTACCATTCCTCTAACAGACCCACCAGATCCGCCTACAAAGGATCCCTTTCCACACCCTCTCCCAAACTCACTCAACACATCTCCACCACAGAACGAGTGCTTTCCATATCTGGACCAACAATATGGAATACTATGCCCCCTGATTTACACCAAGAACATTGTTAAAGGACTTTTAAGAAAAGACTAAACACTTGGCTATTTAAATGGGCATATACATAACCTTGCCTCGCCTCCCCTTTCGTACTATTCTACCAGTTCCATCCCTTCCCTTCCCCCCCTACCCCCCAACATACAAGTGTATTTATCTAAGCCTCAAGCTCATTTATAATTGCCTTTCCTGGGTCCTCAACCCCACTTTTTATCTTCTCTCCTCTTCCCACTTTGTTCCTTTACCTCCCTGTTACATGTATCTTTTATTTCCCTTTCCTAAGTTACATTTTTTACTCCCGTTCATTGTAAACTGATGTGATATGCAAATGAATGTCGGTATATAAAAGTTTTAATTAATTAAATAAATAAATAAATAAATAGATAAATAAATAAATAAATAAATGTGCAATGTTTGAAAATTCACCTGACAATGTTAGGAATTATTCAGAAAGGAATGAAGAATAAAATGGAGACTGTGAATATTGCCTTCATTTCTGGTCACTGCATCTCTAAAAAGACATACTGGAACTGGAAAAGGTACAGAAAAGAGCAGAAAAAATGATAACAGGAGTTATAAAAGTGCCCTTATGATGAAAGGCTAAACAGGTCAGGGCTCTTCAGCTTGGAGAAGAGATGACTGATAGGGGGAATGCTAGAAGTTTATAAAATCATGAGTAGGGTGGAACAGGTAATTATGGAATGGTTATCAATCCTTTTACATGGTACTTAGACTAAGGAGCACTTCACGAAACTAACAATTAGCAGATTTAAAACAAATTGGAGAAAATATTTTTTCACTTAAAACAAATCAGACAGGGGGATCGTGGTGGAGAGAGCAGCACCCAACAAGCCTACCTGCTGAGCCTGCCCAGGGAGAGCCAGAGAGTGGAGAAGGGAAACAGCTGCAACCAAGCCGGCTGACATCATCAAAGCAGGACCGCGGGAAGTTTAAAAACCCACAGCTGAGCGGCGTTGTCTGGGGATCGTGGTGGAGAGAGGAGCACCCGACAACCCTACCTGCTGAACCTGCCCGGTGAGTGCCAGAGAGTAGAGAAAGGAAGCAGCTGTGACCGAGCCAGCTGACGTTAATAAAGCAGGACCACGGGAAGTTTAAAAACCCGTGGCTGAGCGGCGCGCAGCAGATGCCGGCACACAGCCTAAGCTGCGCCGCCAAAGGGGCGCACACAGCTTTGACCGGCTTCAACCGCCTTCGACAGACTTTGCCTTACAAGTATTTCTTTTTCTTGAAGAGTTAGAACTTGGATATATGGGTAGGAAACATAAGGTGAAGGTTTACACCTCCTCTCCAGCTTC
The DNA here is from genome assembly GCF_901001135.1 of Rhinatrema bivittatum. NCBI lineage: Eukaryota > Metazoa > Chordata > Amphibia > Gymnophiona > Rhinatrematidae > Rhinatrema > Rhinatrema bivittatum. Next base: position 397,097,430 of record NC_042617.1, on the reverse strand, counting down.
AAGTAACATTGGACCCATGGATGCCCATGTCAACAGGATAATGCCACAGACGGACTGCGTACGTGATACTCTAGAAGTGTCCTTGAGTCCGGGCAATGGTCCTATAGCGCCTCCACAACCTACAGGTGCTTCAGTGGTGGAAGGAACGATCGAGGACAGTTCAGTAAATGTGAGTAGGGGAGAAGGAGATCTCTGAAAATTTTACCAATGGAACAACGCAGAGAACTGTAGATGGAACCCCACTAGGAGCTTCCAGTAAGAGCCTGATGAATCTTAAAGAGCTATCAGATATTACGTTGAGAGACTTGTGGAAAATGCTAGTCAGATTAGACTCCAATGTCTCACAAGTAAATGAATCCCTTACTTCTCTAGTAAATGTTAATAAAAGCGCGATAGAAGAACAGGGGAAAATATTATTAGATTTAGAAACAACTGTGAAATCTGTAACTAGTAATATACAGAATATTAAAAATGCTGAAAATATGCATATAGTAGACAGTTTGTCCTTGCATTCAGAGTTAGAAAATGTGGAAAATATGTTGCGTATTAAAAACCTACGCTTGGTTAACTTTCCAGTAACAAGGTTACTGTCACCATATGAAATGTTTAGGAAGTTTTTGATAGAAAATCTTTCATGTGAAGTGGATAAGATTCCAATTACATCTAAGATTTTTTATTTTCCCTTACAATCCAGAACTACACAATGTGGAAAACTGGAGAAAAGTCCAGTGATTTCATCCTTTTTGGAGGAATCACTGGATATTATAAATAAGAGAACTACGTTATTTGTTTCCTTCTCTCTTGAGAGAAAAAAGGACGAGGTATTTGAGAAGTTCTTTTGGAGCAAAGATTGCTCCTTTTGTGGGCAAAGAGTGTATTTACTTCCTGATGTCTCTAGGCCTACACAGGCCCGTCGAAGACAATTCCTAGCCCTGAAAAGTAAAGCCCTAGAGATTATGGCAATATTTTATTTAAAGTTTCCTTCAAAGTGTTATATTAATTTTCAGGGAAATAAATTTATTTATTTATTTATTTAGAATTTTTATATACCGACATTCTTGAAAAAAATATCAAATCATATTGGTTTCCATTGTAACAGAACAATCACGGCTAAGGCATTACATTAAAACAAGTCGTCAAAAAACAAATATAAATAGAATCGCGGCTATGGCGTTACATTAAACAAGTCGTCAAATAACAAATAAAAGTAGAACAGCAAAACAGTGGTAATAGGTAGCAAGTCATCAAGTAACAAATATAAATAGAACAGCAAAACAGTGGTAATGGGCGTTTCTTGACCACATCCAATGGCATTTCTTGCCATTGGATGTGGTCAAGGAATTGAGCATAGTTGGGTTTAAAAGAAAAGTCCAAAAACAATTATTAGGCATGTGGACTTGGAAAAGCCAAACTGCTTATCCCTGTTGCACTGGAGGTGGACCCTTGGCCTGGTGCAGGATTGGTACGTCCCTCTGGTCGGACCCAGAGAGCGCCTGCCACCAGGAGGCGGAGCACACAAAGAGACAGAGGCTAGCTGGAGCTTCGCCAATAGCAATCCGAGGTTTCCACAGGTTGAGCCCTTGGTTACTCGGACCGCCTGGACTTAGGTAGGCCTCTGAGGGTCTCCCAGAGAGATAGCGAAGAGATGTGCCCACCACGAGCAAAGGTGTGTGGCTGATGAAGAAAAGGTGAGCTAGACAAGGATCACTGGAGACCTCTGGAAGGAGACAGGAAGTGAAGGTCCTCCGGGTGAGATAGGCAGTGCCTACTGGTCTAGCTGGAAGTAGGTTGTGGGCAGCATTCGAGCAGGCTGGTCTGGTTGTCACAGGAGCGAAGAGAGTATCCGAGTATAGCACAAGAGTCAAAGCCAGTGTCCAAGGATGGTCAGCCAAAGCAAGGGTCAGTTCCGAGATCAGTCCGTACATAATCAGGATAGCAAAGGTCAGTTCCAGGCGGCGGTCAAGAGTAGTCAGAAGTCAGGCAGTGGTCGGTTCCAGGCAGCGGTCAAACATGGTCAAACGGCAGGCAGAGGTTGGTTCCAGGTAGGGGTCAATCATGGTCAGAAGGCAGGCAGTGGTTGATTCCAGGCAGTGGTCAAACTTAATCAAGCAAGCAGAGGTCAGTACCATGAATCAGTCAAAGGAGGTACCACGTGGAACAGGAACAGGAGAGACACTGGAACACAGGGAGGACCATAGGAACACAGGAGCACTGGAACAAGACAGGAACGCAGGAACACAGGAACACTGGAATAAGACTGGATCAAGGAGGCAGAAGAACAAGGATCAGTAAACTAGCTACAGCGAGGTGTCTACCTGATTGCCAAGGTAAAGTTCTGGGGACAGAGCCTCACCTTAAACAGGAGCCTTAGGTGACATCATTGGGTGGCGCCCGAGATGATCTTCCCGCCCTTGACCCCTACAGGAGCTCCGCTGAGAGGCCTGTGGCATGGAGGAAGACGGAGAGGGCCGTGGTGAGTGTTGGGGAAGTCGGGAGCTGGTGGCAGTGGTAAGGGAGAAGGAACCGGAGCTGGTGGAGGGAAATGCGAGGTGAGCAGGCCCGGTCGCGGCAAGAACCTGGCCGGGACATGCAACAATCCTTGGTTATGAGCAACAAGAAATGGATATACACTTTGGGGCGGATTTTAAAAGCCCTGCGTGCGTAAATCCTTCCGGATTTACGCGCACAGGGCACTCGCGCGCCGGCGCACCTATTTTGCATAGGCTGCCGGCATGCATAAAGCCCCAGGATGCGCGTAAGTCCCGGGGCTTTCTAAAAGGGGCGTGTCGGGGGCATGGCCAGAGTGACGCAGTGTTTTGGGGGTGGCGACGTGCGTGATGTGGCGTTTCGGGGGCGGCGACGAGGATGTGGTTTCGGCCCAGGGTGTTCCAGGGGCATGGCCGTGGCCTCCGGACCAGCCCCGGGACCGGAACACGGAGCGGGGCAGCTGGCCGGCGCGCGCAAATTTACGCCTGCTTGCCAACAAAGGTGGGGGGGTTTAGATAGGGCCGGGGGGGTGGGTTAGGTAGGGGAAGGGAGGGGAAAGTGGGGGGAGGGCGAAGGAAAGTTCCCTCCAAGGCCACTCCGAAATCAGAGCGGCCTTGGAGGGAACAGGCAGCGCGCGCTGGGCTCGGTGCGTGCAGGTTGCACAAATGTGCACCCCCTTGTGCGCACCGACCCCGGATTTTATAAGATACGCGCGGCTACGCGCATATCTTATAAAATCCAGCGTACTTTTGTTCGCCTGGTGCGTGAACAAAAGTACGCGATCGCGCAAATTTTTAAAATCTACCCCTTTGGGATCTGCCTGATGCTTCCTATTAACCTAATTGACCTCTGTCAGAGCTAAAAAGCTGGGCTCTGTAGCCCATTGATCTTATTCAACATGGCAAAATGTATGTTCTTATGTTACATTTTATAAAGAAGAGAGTTTTTGATATATATCAATTGTTAATGATCTCATAAATCTAAATATGTCTGCTCTAGTTTGAAATTTATTATATGTAGAAGCAGGGACCAATTAAAGAACTTGCTCTAGAGTTTGAAGTTGATATTGTATAAGTAATATTTTTTTAAAGTTAACAATTTGAGATTATGGCACATTTGTTGCCAAGTATTTGAGTAGGTCCAAAATTGTATGGCAAAGCTATATTTGAGTGCCTTTCAGTTAGAAATTCCCCCTCCCCTAGCTTCTTTTGTGTAGACTCATGGGTAATAGCACCAATGGTTCCTTTGATTGTCCTTCTATCTTCATTACATGAGGCATCATTAAAAGAAAGACTGGTAATGAATGACTAGGATGTTACACTTTAATACTCATCCTATTCTTCACCTTGGACGCTTACTCCTTCGGTCTCTTTTCATTTGTTAATTTATGGAAGTGGAGGGAGGGGGGAAGGTTTGGGGAAAGGGAAGAGGGTGGGGGTGGGAGACAGGGGGTTAATGTAACCTCAATAGCCAACTGTTGTTAGGATTTCCAAGGATGGGTCAGGAACCACCCACCTTGGTGTTGTATAATCTAATATGCGAAAACCCAATAAAACTGTTTGACCATAAAAGAAAGACTAAAGTGACTTTCGTTTTCCCCTCTCTACTGAGTGCCTGACATCTCTGGGTAAATGGAACTCTTCTAATAATCAGTCTCACCCTGTTTAAATTTTTTCAAACTTTAATATTTCACTTCAAAACATAAATTATGCATTCCTTTTTTTCAGATTGTTAATAGCTCCTTCCTATCAAATACCTCAGCCACTATATGTTGCTTTAAATGTAATATTTTTTTATCCAGTCACTTCCCATTTGATTGCATACTTTTTTAGTTGTATCAATTATGAGACTCATAACTGCCAACACATTTTCATTCACTACAGAATTCCATTTAAAAGAAAGTCAGAATCTGCCACATAAAGTCAAGTTTCTTTCATTATATGCAGGCCTCTGGGTATACATTTAATGCAAAAATACTCCACCAATGCATTATAAAACTCCATATGATTTTTTTTTATATATAATCAATTTACTTCCTTGTAATTAAAGTCCAGTGAATATGTCTAGTCTTCCATAAATAGAGGTATTTCTTGTAAGATGCTTCAAAGATGATAATCTGAAATATTGAAGGAATGTTCCCATAGTTTGACGGTCATAGACCAGATAATTTCAACACATTTGAAGGAATAATATACAAGCATATCTGATAAATCAAAGAAAACAATGATTCCACAATATAATCAAATGCTTATTTTTTTTCTTGTCTTTCACTGTTTCCTAATGAATCCCATAACTTTGACCTATAGGACTATTTTAGAATTAAATACATGAGACAGTGTGGAGCTGAAAATGCTGATAAGCATTTTTTTTTTCTTCTGGTATTTTTGTTATGGTATTTTGAGGTGATAGCACAGCTATTAATTGCATCAGTAGCAAAGGATCTTCTTAGTGTTTGGGTAATTACCAGGTTCTTGTGGCCTGGTTTGGCCTCTGTTGGAAACAGGATGCTGGGCTTGATGGACCCTTGGTCTGACCCAGCATGGAAATTTCTTATGTTCTTATGTACTCTAGCTTCTAGATATTGGACTCATTCTTAGAGAGCTATGAGCTCTTTTCATTGAGTGCACACATACACCTTACACCCTCTCATCAACTGGTAGATAATCATACTCAAGGCACTCATAACAAAAGACTAGATAGACCCCCTCTCATTGCTGAGCCACAGTCTGTATCTGGATTTTCTATATTTGATAGACATTTAAAATATACAGATTTTTAAACCATTGTAAAGTACTTTTCATCTATTGGTTCATTTATAATTGCCTGATAGTGATCATACAGGGACCACAACTACTTGTAACTACCAGTTACATATCTTATTGACCCTTGTTTTCAACTAATTTTCTGCTATTATATCAAATAATAGAGATGTACAGCTAGAAAATGATCATTTTTTTCAGTTTATTTCATTTTTATTATTTGGGGGTTTTTTTGTTCATTTTTGTTTTAGTGTGAACTAAATTGCCCTAGTGTACACTAGATAAACTTGTGCACACTAAAACCAAATGGATATCTCTGTCAAATAACTAAATCTGTTGTTGAAAATGTATAAGTAGTATTTTAGTACAAGTCTTCAGATCCTCTGCTATTGGAAAAAAAAGGGGATGTGGAAGCTGGGCTGTGGGAACTGAAGCATAGATAGCTCACAATGTCCTTTAGAGTCCTCTGCTGGGGCTTCTGGGAGAATATGCCGATGCACAATTTGATTCTTTGCTGTTAGGAAGATAATGGGGGATATGAAAGTGCAAACCTAGAAGGCTCAGTGTTATATGTTGGTGCTGCTGGAAGTATGCAAATGAGCCTTCCAGTTCTCTACTACTGGAAACAAATGAGCCTCTGGTATCTGATCCTAGACAGTTTGAGGTATCCTCTGCTGGGAGAAGTATGAAAATGAGCTTTCAGATACTCTGTTCCTATAAAGAGTGTGGAGGTGGTGATAGCTGAAACCTAAGCAGCTCACAATATCATCTAGATGCCACTGGTGGGGATGTTATAAAACATATGCAAATGAGCCTTGCAGTTTTATGCAGCTAAAGACAGTGAGTGGAGGGGTCTGTGTAAACTGATACCAAGACAGCTTGCAGTATCATCTGGATTCTTATGTTGGGGCTATTGGGAGAAGTATGCAAATGAGCCTTCGTGTTCTCTGGTGCTAGAAAGAATATGGAGGCTCTGAAATGTCAAACCTAGAGTGCTTATAGCATCCACTGGGATCATCTGCTAGGAAAAATATACAAATGAGCCTTCTGGTACTCAAAAAAGAGTAGGAGCTACAAAAGCTGTAATCTAGATGACTCAGTGTCATCTGATATCATCTGTTCACGCTGTTAGGAAAAGTATGCAAATTAGGCTTCAAGTCCTCTGTAGTTATAAACAATGCAGAGTCTGTGGAAGTTGAGCCTAAAAAGCTCACAGTGTTTTCAGGAGTCTCCTGCTGGGGCTGCTGGGAGAAGTATACAAATGTGCCCTCAGCTCTTTTGGTGCTAGAAAGAATGTGGGACCTGTGAAAGATGAAACATAGGTGACTCACAGTGTCCTCTGGAATCCTCTGATGGAGCTGTTGGGGAAATATACAAATGAGCCTTCTGGGTCTCTGTTTCCAGAAATAGTGTAGGGCTTGTGAAAGCTAAAGACTAGACATTCAGCGTGTTCTCTGGAATCTTATTTTGGGAATGCTGGGAATGGCATGGAAGATGCTACATTAAGCTTGCTGGGCAGACTGGATAGACTGTTTGGTCCTTTTCTGCCATCATTTTCTCTGTTTCTCTGTTTCTATCCTTCAGATTCTCTGGAGTTAGAAAGAGTATAGGGCAGTAAAAGTTAAAAACCTAGATAGCTCAAGATGTCCTCCAAATTCCTTTGCTGCAGGTGTTGGCCAAATATGCAAATGAGCCTTCAGGTTGCCTATGCCAGAAAAATAGCAGGGGCTATGAAAGCTGAAATGTTATGGATCAAGGCTTCATCAGGAATTCTTTGCAATGGCTATTAAGAAAAAGATGTAAAGGAACTGTTATAAAGAATACAATCACAGAACATTTAGATAGAGATGGTTTAATAGGATTCACCCATCATGGATTTACCCAAAGGAAGTCTTGCCTCACAAATCTCCTACATTTTTATGAAGGGGTGAATAAAATGTGGACAAAGTTGAACCAGTAGATGTGGTGTATTCAGATTTTCAGAAGGCTTTCAGCAAACTACCTCATGAGAGGCTTGTAAGAAAACGAAAGTCATGGGATAGGTGGCAATGTCCTTTTGTGGATTACAAACTGGTTAAAAGACAGGAAACAGAGTATAGGATAAAAATGTCTGTTTTCACAGTGGAAAAAGGTAAGCAGTGGAGTGCCTCAAGGATCTATGCTATGACTGGATCTTTTTAATATATTTATAGATCTGGATAGGCGTATGATGAGTGAGGTGCTTAAATTTGCAGATGATACAAAATTATGCAGGGTAGTTAAATCTCAAGCAAATTCTGATAAATTGCAGGAGGACTTTGTGAGACTGGAAGATTGGGCATCCAAATGGCAGATGAAATTTAATGTGGACAAGCACAAGGTGATGCATATAGGGAAAAATAACCATTGCCGTGGTTCTTGATGCTAGGTTCCATATTAGGAGTTACCACACAAGAAAGAGATCTAGGAATCATAGTGGATAATATATTGAAATCGTCAGCTCAGAGTGCTGTGGTGGTCAAAAAAGCAAACAGAATGTTCAGAATTATTAGGAATGTAATGGCAAATGAAATAAATAAAATGGTGGATTGCTATAATGCCTCTGCATCACTCCATGGTGAGACTGCACCTTGAATACTGTATGCATTTCTGGTCACCACATCTAAAAAAAGATATAGGTACACTGGAGAAAATGATAAAGGAGATGGAACGGCTCCCCAAGAGGAAAGGCTAAAGAGGTTAGGGCAATTCAGCTTGGGGAAGAGACGGCTGAGAAGGGATATGATAGAGGTCTACAAAATCATGAAAGGACTTGAACGGGTAAATGTGAATCGTTATTTACTCTTTCGGAAAATACAAGCACTAGGGGACACTCCATGAAGTTAGCAAATAGCTCATTTAAAACACATTGGAGAAAACTATTTTTCACTCAATGCAAAATTAAGTTCTGGAATTCATTGCCAGAGAATGTGATTATGGCAGTTAGTGTAACTGGGTTTAAAAAAGGTTTGTATAAGTTCCTAGACCAGAAGTTCTTAAACTGTTATTAATCAATAAGAATTAGTAGCTTGGGATCTATTCATTGAATGTTTGGGTTCTTGCCAGTTACTTGCGACTTGGTTGACCACTGTGGGACATAGGACAGTGGGCCTGATGGATTCTTGGCTTGACCCAATATGGCATAACTTATGTTCTTAACTTACAAGCTTTCTGCAGCTGAAAACCATGCAAGGGCTGTTCAAGCTGAGCATAGATAATTTGCAGAGTCCTTTGCTTTGAAAAGTATACAAATAAGCCTTTAGATCCAGTGATTCTAGAAAAAGTGTGAGGGCTGCAAAAACTGGAACATAGATGGCTTGCAGAGTCTATTAAATGCTTCTCATGAGGTTGCTGTGAAAAGCATGCAAATGAGTCTTCCTGTTTTCTGCTACTAGAAACAGTATTAGGGGGTATGATACTGAAGCCAAGATATTTCAAAGTGTTTTCTAGGTTCCTCTGCAGTGGCTGCTGGAAAAAGTATGTAAATAAGCTCTCTTGTTCTCTGATGCTAGACAGATTGAGGAGGCTGTAAAGGTAAAACATTTCAGAGTGTCCTCTAGAGCAGAGGTGCTCAAACCAGTCCTACGGGCCCACCCAGACATTCAGGTTTTCAGGATATCTCTAATGAATAGGGATGTGCATTGGGTGCCCAATCATTTGTGCTTTTGGGTTCGTGTGGCCTGGCCACGGGAAAATCTCATTTTCCCGCGGATTGGCATTTTTTTTTAGTAAAAAATTGTTTTTCGGCTTAGTGCGCGCTAACAAGAGTTAGCGAGCACTAACAAAAAATAACAAAAATAAACTTTTTTTTGTTAGTGCGTGCTAATGGGAGTTAGCGTGCGCCCTAAACCAAAAAACGATTTTTCACAAAAATTCAGGGGAAAAGTGTTGGTTTCACGATTTACCCGATATATAATGAATTAAGAAATATCGTACGATATTTCAATTTGTTTTAAAAATGATTCACATCCCTACTAATGAATATGCATGAGAAATGTCATACACAGTAGAGAGTGCATGCAAATAAATCTCATGCATATTCATTAGGGATATCCTGAAAACCCAACTGGCTGGGAGGGCCCATAGGACCGGTTTGAGCACCCCTGCTCTAGAGTCATCTGATGGGGCTGCTGGGAGAAGTGTTGAAATGAGCCTTCAGGTCCTCTATTGCAGACAGACATCACTTCCTCCTAAGTGCTCTCTCTTCATACTGAGAATTAGTATGAATTAGTGGAATATATTTGTTTCAAATGTATACCAAGGGGCCTGGGTAGAATGAAGGAACCTTGACTTTAAGTTGAGGAATATTTTTTCAAAATGGAATTCTATAGTGAATGAATTTGTGTTGGCTGTTATGAGTATCATAGTTGACATATATTTTAGTATAGAAAGTAATTAATTAATATTTTGGTAAATTTAATGAATAACTTTGAAGTGGAGGTTTTTCTAAAGCCTGAATTTGGATGAAATCAATTCTTATCACAGTTTTTTAACCAAGATATTTTTTAGCCCTAGTTATCATATCCCACTCTGAAAAAAATATACAGTTGTATCGCTTCACACTATGGACCTTTTTTAATAAAGATTTTTTTTTCCCAAATGCAGAAAATCAGGAAAAATTTATTTTGGTCTAAGTTCCTGTGATTCTGTTTATGTAAGCATTGCAAATCCATCAATTTAAGAAAATGACACTTTTAACTCTGTCTTGATTAGATACTGTTGCGCTGGAGGTGGATCCTTGGCCTGGCACAGGATTGGTATGGCCCTCTGGTCAGACCCAGAGAGCGCCTGCCACTAGGAGGCAGAGCACACAAGAAGACAGAGGCTAACTGGAGCTTCACCAATAACAGTCCGGGGTTTCTGCAGGTTGAGCCCATGGGTACCCAGACTGCCTGGACTTAGGTGGGCCTCTGGTGGTCTCCCGGAGAGATAGCAGAGGAGTGTGCCCAACACGAGCAAGGGTGTGTGGCTGATGCAGAAAGGAAGGACTAGACCCGAACTGGAAGCTCCAGAGACCTCAGGGAGGTAGCAGTTCGGGGAGGCTCTCCAGGCGAGACAGGCAGCGCCTGTGGGTCTAGTCAAGTGGAAGCCATGGTTGGTTTCCAAGCAGGTTGGTCTGGTTGTCGCAGCAGGCCAGAAGAGAGTGTCCGAGTGAAGCACAAGAGTCAAAGCCAGAGTATCAGTCCAGGAATAGTCAGCCAAAGCAAGGGTCAATACCAGGGTCAGTTCCAGATGGCAGGCAGGAGAATAGTGAGGCAGCAGTGGTCAGTTCCAGGTGGCAGACAGAAGATGGTCAGGCAGGCAGAGGTCAGTATCAGAGGTCAATCCAAAAAGGTACTACCTGAGAAGGCTTTAGGAACACATGGAGACACAGGGAACGAAGGGATGCTGGAATAGGAGACGCTGGATCAGGAGACGCTAGAACAGGAGACACTGGAACAGGAGGCAAACTAGAGCACCAAAGGTGTTGACCTGATTTCCAAGGCGAGGTCCTGGGGACAAGGCCTCGCTTTAAATAGAGAGTCTAAGTGACGTCATTGTGAGGCGCCCCAGCGGGTTTTCCCACCTTGGGCCCTTAAAGGGCCGCACATCGGCCGTGCGCGTGCCTAGGGGCATGGCCGAGGACACTGAGGATGCGGAACCCTGACAGGAGCTCCGCCGTGAGGCCTGCGAGGAGGACGGTGAGCGGAGAGCCCGAGGACGCTGTGAGCTGGCTGCGGCAGCAAGGGAGGGTTGCCCGGATCTGGTCAAAGAGTACCTTATATTCAAAAAAGATCAAGATCCTGTTTTTTCTGGATATTTTATGGAAATTGGAAGGTCCAGAATATGTTAAGGAAACAGAGAAGCAATGACTGTTTTTCTGTCTGCAGAACACATCTGTTTACTAATGAGTAACTTTTCAAAATTTCTCATATATTTTTGGTTTTGTGCACACATTTACCTGTGCAAAAAAGGGGAGACCTAGATGTTTTCCATAGCAGAGCAAAGAGTACCACTTGGAGACTGGTATTCATCTATAAGAGATTTGCATGAATATATTAGTCAACTTATTTGTGCATTTTTACATCTCCTAATTAACTAGTGTAATTGACATCAGACATCTATTGTCTACTATTTTTGCGTAGGATATCTAGGTGAACTCGGTGGAGTTCAGGGTGAAGTACTAGGAAGTACAGGAGATGGACTGAGTGAACTAGCATTGGTATCATCAAACTGATAGTTTCAAATGCAAGTCCATATTTTAAAATATATCTGCATGTACACAGAAATCAGGATTTTATTCTTTCAGCCATACTTTTTTTTGCACATAAAATATGCATATGCATGTTTATGAAATAGGTAGAGACAATATGCACTTTTAATGCATTACAAATATTCGCGCATACTAAAATATATGTCAGTAACTTTTAAACATGAGCGCAGGCGCACATGTGCACCTGTTTATCAACCCATGCCCTGGGACATGGCCATTTTATAACATACATGTGTATATGCATGCATGTCATAAAATAGCCTGACTGTATGCTCAAGTGTGCACAATTTTAAATGGATGCATATAAATGCCGCTACTACCACATAAATGAGGGGATTTTACTAGACATGTTTGCCAATGCCATTACCAGTTTGCTCCTAGTTCACCCAGGTAAGGAAGATGACTTTCAAACCCCCCCTAGTTTAATAGCCCTCTTCTCCTCTGTTAGCCTCATTGATCTATTTGTCTTTATTTTATAATTTGCATGTCATCCATAGTAGAAGTTAAGTTACCTGTCAGGGGACCCTGGCATGCTCCTGTTGGATAAGTATTTGCATGCTAATTTCAATGTGAAATCCGGAATGCCCATACACATGTTCTCGGGGGGGCTTTTAAAATCTGTTCAACACGTGCCAGCCTGAATCGTGAACCTATCTTCAGGTTTTGGTTCACGCCGGGCTTTTAAAATTCACATTGCAGATGGTAACTTTTAAACAGCCACGCAGGCATACATATATGTATGTTCGGCAACTTGCGTGAATGGACGTGGACATTATAACACATGTGCATATATGCACACATGCTAGAAACGTGTTTGTACGTGCATACATGTGCTTGCAAATGCCGGCTCTATTGAATAAGTGGGAGGATTTTATTAGATATGCAGGCCGACACTATTACCACTTTCAACAATCCATTCCCAGTTCGCCCAGGTAAAGGCTCTCAACTTCCTAACCCCCTCTAATCCTCCCTTTTACCCTATTATCCCCAACCCTTCAAACCCTGATGACTAGCCCTGAATTTTTTATTTTAAAAGTTACATGCCTTGAATAGCAGAAGTAAAGTTACACAGTAGGGGATTCCTGCGCACATTTGTGCATGTAATTGCTTAAGCACACATTTCAAATGACCTTCCAGGAATGTCCATGTCCCACCCATGCTCCTCCCACACCACACCCTCTCCCTGCCCACTATTTTAAACTTTTTTTATCTGTGCACGTTCAGGAGTTACACGCATACTTGGGTGCTTCTTAAAATTTGTGTGGCGCGTTGGCCAAGACACATGCATATCTCAAGGCTGTGGTGCACATACGTCTTTTAAAATTCACCTTTAAGTGCATACTTCCAGAGTTGAACTATGCAGCATTTTATAAAACTGTTCAGTGTTCGATGCAGTTTTATAAAATACTAGGATAAATCCCTGCATTTCCACTTACATGCAAAAATCCAGCAATGCAAATAAGTTTGAAAGTTATCTTCTAAGTATTTTAAGAGTTTAGAAAATAGACATTTTTCTGGATAAAGGTAGTTGTTTGATAAACTTTTATGTGAAGTGCTCTATTGAGATCAGCAAAAGGCAAATCTGATCTGGAAAAGAATGTATGCATTTTACTTATTCATATTTTGCACATGCTCATTTGACTGGAGACACATTTTATGTCCTGTGTTAAAGGAGGGAAAACCAGAGAGGATAACTTTCAAACAACTCCACGTGGCCCATATAACCACGTATAGGGCTGCGCAGAGAACTACTACAGAATTTTATCATTGGAGCATGTCAGGTACATGCAGATTATAAAATATGTATATGTCTACTCCCAACATATGCACATATACAGGGTGGCCCATGGAAAAATAACCTGCCTCCAATACCAGTGCCACGTAGGCAGGCTACTTTTCCATGGGCCACCCTGTATATGCTTCTGCATGAATACCTGCAATGCATTGAAGAGAGTATTTCAATGTATTGAATGCATGTACTTTCCATGCTTGTTATACAAATATATGGAGGTATATTTACACGTGAAAAAAATACAATGTGCTCATATAAAACCCTGATTTTTGTGCATAGATTGATATATTTTAAAACTTTCATGCATAATTGAAATTAGCAGTTTTCTGAATCTTCTACCATTTCACACAGTCCTTCTCTAAGTAATCAAGACCCTCCTATTTCTTCAGCCGCAACACCACCTATTTTACCCAGACCTCCCACCCAACCAATAATTGACAACAGAGCTGTCTGTTATCATTTGTGCAATATAATTAGTAGGTGTAAAATTGTTCAAATAAGCTACCACATATACTCTCATAAGACTCTTTTAAAATTGCAACTTATGTTTGTAACTCTTCCCTATCGTAGTATTTTATGAGTAGATATGCACGCAAAAGCGAATATGAGCATATGTTTGATGTTTATAAAATATCATGTACACAAATAAAGGCAAATTATGCATGTATATGCTAATTTTAATGCTCTTTGAAAAATGTACCATTTAATATATATATGGACAATTACATTTTTATTGCAGTATCATTTGTCTGTCTCTCTCTGCACATATATATATATATATATATATATATATATATATATATATATATATACACAGAGAGAAAGATTACAATATTACATATAATATAAAGGTTTCAGTTCCTCTCTGAATAGACCACACTGCAAACCATTTCATTTTTATTGCATGACTCTAACCTAAAAATATTCTGATGATGTACAATTCATAATATATAAATATATAGGTTAGAGTCATGCAATAAAAATGAAATGATCTGCAGCATGGTCTAACATCTGTGAAAACTGATATTCTAAGCAAAGACCATTTTGGAGTTATAGAGGAGTCTATAAAAAATAGTAAAGCTATTTTACATACCTAGCTTATAAATTAAATATAAGCTAATTTTTATGGAAGATGTTAAGAAATCCTTTACAGATTGAGACTTCCTACATGTGCAGTTGCAGCCTAGAAGTTTTATGGCTAAATGTTAGACTCCTAAAAATAAGCATCTGCAATGGAAGGCCTGTCACATTTTAAAATTTAGTGGTACTATAGTGCAGCTATAATGTTCCCTGCAAAGCTCAGGCAGTAATCTTATTTGTGTGCAGAAGCTGCCTGGTGTTTGATTATGTGCTTTTCAGAAGTCCTGTCATTCTATTCCAGTTTTATTAAATGAATATCAGAAATCATTTGGAATCCATAACTTTTCATAAATTCATTCTAGGCAGCAGTGGACTAATGACTCAAATTGTTTATTATGCTAGCCCTTCAGTATTTGGAGGGAGACTAAATAAATAACACAAGAATGTTCTGTACTATACAGTTCAGTCATAGAGGGGTACTGAGAATTCCCTGTTGATAAAAACATAAGTGAAAATGATTATGATTTTTTTATAACAAGTAGCTTCCTATATTTTAACAAGGCTTCTCCAATTTATTTGAACACTAGCCTGGCTATAAACAAACAGAAATATTTTCAGATTAATGGTACTGTTTTATTGGCATTAGATTCTACATAAAAAAAAAACACAGGTAAAGTAAATTAAAGTGAACAAAATTTATCCTGCAAAGATTTTTCATCCGTCTTTCATACATGTGGCCAAATTCAAACTTGAGCAACAAGCTTCTCGTTCTCAGATAACGCTTTGGTTATAATCATAGCCCCCAAAGTACATTTTTGAGTGCATAAGTCCACTTTGGAAAATGGTATAACTTTTTATACATGTATTTGCCACAAATTGAAGATGCAATTTTACAACATTACTCTGTTGGGGCCAGTTTTCAAAGAATTCTTCTGCTGAAGCATTCAATGTAGCTCCCTAATTTTACATGGGAGAGTGAGCGAGAGAGAGAGAGAAACTATCTATAAGGCTTGCCTAGTAGTCAAGAATTTATTAGGGATGTGCATTCATTTGCGACTAAATAGGAAATAGAGACAATATTTCCTATTTTGTCACATTTCGGGAGGGTGATGAAACAATAAGAAAACCCATGAAATTCCGTGTGGTTTTCTTATCGCTTTTAGGGAAGGGTGAAAGGGCACATTAAAAAAAAAACCCAAACCCACCCCAAACCTTCAAATTTAATTAATTGCAACCCCCCCTCCTGACCCCCCCCCCCCCCAAGACTTACCGAAAGTCCATGGTAGTCCAGCGGGGTCCCAGGAGCGATCTCCCCCTCTCGCGCCATTGGCTGCCACTAACCAAAATGGCATCGATGGCCCTTTGCCCTTACCATGTGACAGGGGCTATCGGCGCCATTGGTCAGCCCCTGTCACATGGTAGGAGCAATGGATGCCCATCAATTTCCCTTACCATGTGACAAGGGAACCGATAGCCTGTCACATGGTAAGGGCAAAGGGCCATCAGCGTCATTTTGATTACTGGCAGCCAATGGCCTAAGAGTGGGAGATCGGTCCCGAAATCCCCGCTGGACCACCAGGGAATTTCAGCAAGTTTTGGGGAGGGGGGGTCAGGAGGGTGGGGGGTTTGCAATAAATTAAATTTGAAGGGTTGGGGTGGGTTTGGGTTTTTGGGGATTTTTTTACAGCCCCATTCTAATTAATTAAATTGGAAGGGTCGGGGCGGGTTTCGGATATTGTTTCGGGGGTAGCCGAATTAAAATTGGCCCGAACCGTGAGAAAACAAAATTTCCCACGCCAGGCCGATAATGATGGCCAAACCAAAAGGTTCAGCCGAATCACATCTCCAGTATTATATCTCTTTAGGAAGGCCATTTAATAGCATAAGGTGAGGTGTTGGTAGTAGTTTAGGGTTAGGGGCCAGTTTTTCAGGCAGCATATAAGAACATAAGAACAAAAGGACATAAGAAATTGCCTTGCTGGGTCAGACCAAGGGTCCATCAAGCCCAGAATCCTGTTTCCAACAGAGGCCAAACGAGGCCACAAGAACCTGGTAAGTACCCAAACACCAAGAAGATCCCATGCTACTGATACAATTAATAGCAGTGGCTATTACCTAAGTAAATTTGATTAATAGTAGTTAATGGACTTCTCCTGCAAGAACTTATCCAAACCTTTTTTGAACCCAGCTACACTAACTGCACTAACAGCATCCTCTGGCAACAAATTCTAGAGCTTAATTTTGCATTGAGTGAAAAAGAATTCTCTCCGATTAGTCTACATGCACTACTTGATAACTTCATGGAATGCCCCCTGGTTCTTCTATTATCCGTAAGTGGAAATAACCGATTTACATCTACTTATTCTAGACTTTTCATGATTTTAAAGACATCTATTATATCCCCCCTCAGCTGTCTCTTCTCCAAGCTGAACAGCCCTAACCTCTTTAGCCTTTCCTCATAGGGAAGATGTTTCATCCCCTTTATCATTTTGTTCGCCCTTCTCTGTATCTTCTCCAGAAGATACAGAAAACTATATCTTTTATGAGATGTGGCAACCAGAACTGTACACAGTATTCAAGGTACACTCTCACCATGGAGCGATATAGAGGTATTATAACATTTTCCGTTTTATTCACCATACCCTTTCTAATAATTCCCAACATTCTGTTTGCTTTTTTGACTGACGCAGCACACTGAACCGATGATTTCAATGTGTTATCTACTATGATACCTAGATCTCTTTCTTGGATGGTTGCTCCTAACATGGAACCTAACATTGTGTAACTATAGCTTGGATTATTTTTCCCTATGTGCATCATCTTGCACTTATCCACATTAAATTTCATCTGCCATTTTTTAGTTTTCTGAGAAGCCTCTCATGAGGGACTTTGTCAAACGCCTTCTGAAAATCCAAATACACTACATCTACTGGTTCACCTTTATCCACATTTTTATTAACCCCAGATTTGTTAGGCAAGACTTCCCTTGGGTAAATCCATGTTGACTGAGTTCCATTAAACCATGTCTTTCTATATGCTCTATGATTTTGATCTTTAGAATAGTTTCCACTATTTTTCCTGGCACTGAAGTCAGGCTCACTGATCTATAGTTTCCCGGATCACCCCTGGAGCCCTTTTTAAATATTGGGGTTTCATTGGCCACTCTCCAGTCTTCAGGTACAAAGGATGATTTTAATGATAGGTTACAAATTTTAACTATTGCATCAGAAATTTCATTTTTGTGTTCCTTCAGTACCCTAGGATTCATGCCATCTGGTCTAGGTGATTTGCTTTTGTTTAGTTTGCCAATGTGGCCTACTATATCTTCCAGGTTCACAGTGATTTGGTTCAGTTCATCTGACTCATCACCCTTGAAAACCATCTCTGGAACTGGTATCTCCCCAACATCCTCATTAGTAAACATGGAAGCAAAGAATTCATTTAGTCTTTCTGCAATGGCCTTTTCTTCCCTTATCTTCCCTAAGAGCCCCTTTAACCCCTCGGTCATCTAACAGTCCAACCAAATCCTTCACATGTTTCTTGCTTTGGATATATTCTAAAAAGTTTTTATTATGGGTTTTTTTCCTCTACAGCCAACTCAGTAAAGATTTGACATCATTTGGAGTGAGGAAAGTCTCACAAAGTAGGCATTTCTACTCTGTTTTCTCACCCTAGCTTGATGGACTCTATAACAGGGTACCATCAAGCTATGGTGAGATAACATAGTATAAAATGTAATTTTTGTGAGATGTGCATATTTCCAGGTTCGCACACTAGAATGGTGTGAGCCAAAAGGGGCAGGCTGTGGCAGGGTCTGGGCAGGGCACGGGTGGACCATGAGAGCACCATTAGACACTGTCCTGCTGAAGCATGTGCTGGGATCCAATAGGCATGTGCAACCTGCTGCTGCACAGGAGAGTGGGTAAGTTGGCAAACCAAAAAATCTAGCATAGTTTGTGGGGATTTAGGGGTCAGTGTTGGTAGGGGAAAAGGATGCATGTTAGGTAGGGGGTTTAGGAAGTTCCCTCCCAGTCCATACCTTTATTGGAGCAGACTGGAAGGGAACTGGGATTAGGGTCTATCGTGTCACCTTTCGCATGGTGTAAAATCCCCCCCTTACATGCAGGTAGTGAATTTTATAACATGCGTGCATTGACGCATGCATATTATAAAATCGGTGCATCCAATTGCCTGCTCCGGGAACTGGGTGCAAATGGACACCCATGCACAGGTTTTAAAATTTTCCTTTAATTGTCCGAGTTATAGCTGAAAATTATTCCAAAAATAGCTAGCTGAATATACCTGCTATTCTTTAAAAAAAACCAAAACATAACCTGTAGTACCTCAAAATGAAATAACTTGGGCATAAGAACATAAGAACATAAGAAATTGCCATGCTGGGTCAGACCGAGGGCATGCCATATTGTATCTCTCCTTTGGATCATAACCTCTTGTCCTTACTCCCACTCTTTTCTCTTTGGCTGAACATAATGCCACACTTCTGGACCTACAGGGGCGGATTTTCAAAGGGTTATGCGCGTAAACCCGAAAACCCGCTCCTGCACGCGCCGAGCCTATTTTGCATAGGCTCGGTGATGCGCGCAAGCCCCGGGATGCATGTATGTCAAAAGGGCTCAGCCGGCGCACGCAACTTAAATAATAAAGGTAGGGGGGGATTTAGGTAGGGTCGGGGGGGCGGGTTAGATAGAGGAAGGAGGGGAAGGTGTGTGTGGGGGGAGGGGGGGGGCGAAAGGGAAGTTCCCTCCGAGGCTGCTCCGATTTCTGAGCGGCCTCGGAGGGAACGGGGAAAGCCATCGGGGCTCCCCTAGGGCTCAGCATGCAGAAGGTGCACAAGTATGCACCCCCTTGCTCATGCCGAACCCAGATTTTATAACATGCACGCGGCTGCACGCGCACTTTATAAAATTGGGCATAGATTTGTGCGCGCTGGGTTGCGAGCACAAATCTATGCCCACGTGTAGGTTAGAAAATCTGGCCCACAGTATATAGCTAAATGCACTGAACAGTTGAGCACAATACATCTGCTGTTATTTAAGTTGTATACCATTTACAAAACCTTTAATGTATGAATGTTAAACCTGTAAATTCCAGCAAATGTAATAATAAGATAGCTTCCAAAGCCTAGTTAGCTGTTCCTAAAACATGCAGCCTCCCATTGCTCATTTATATTAAGGTTCTAACTACAGCTTCTCTGTTCATTGTACAAGCTATTGCAATCTCACTTTGTCCAGTGAATTCCAAAAACCTTCCTTATCTAAATAGATAATGGACAAACATTATTACTTGGTATAGTGATTTCCCCAGACTTCCCCTATCCAAACAGGTTCTGGGTAAATATTATTCTTATTCTTATTGGGCTGAATTAAAAAAATTATTTACATGCATAAAAACCAACTTTTGTGCATGTAAATTAGCATTTGAAAACTATCCAAGGATTTGTGTACATAAAATTATACAAAGTAATTCCATGTACCCAGCAGAAGCATTCTAGGGGGGATAGAGTAAAGGCAGGGAAACCATTTACATGCATACATACCTGGCAAAGGGATTCTCTTTGGATGATTCTCCAGTACCCTTTTACATTCCTCCAACCAGATTCAATTTTTTGTTTTTTTTTCTATTTTTTCTAATTTGCTCTCATTCTCCATTCCCCATTCTATGAATCAGGGTTGTTAGCCTTATTCTTTTTTCACTGATTCATCTAAGGACTGCCTTTAGATTATATTTTTTCAAATAAGTATTAAGTATTTTTGGTTTCTGCAGGCAAATGATACTCTTTAAATTTATCATTTATTTAAAAAATGGTGCTGTTCCATCTACAGTATTTAATTTCAGATCCTCTGTCTCCACCTAAAAGAGTTGCATTCTCTCTCCATATTAGCAAAGCAGAAAGAAAAATCTAGAGATGATGACTGGAGTCTCAAGCAGATAATATATAATGATGTCACTAAGAAGACAGCTGGGATTAATTGCTTTCAGTTTTGACTATAAATTAATACCAACTTAATAAAGTGAATGAGCTTTGTGAAGCTCAATCCTGGCTCAAGCCCAGCTTCTCATCTTTTCAGATGAGCTAAAGGCAAACCAAAGCAAGGTCTGCTTGCCTTCCTTATGTTAACTCCTCACTGGCTGTTCCTGCTCTGTGCTGCCTGCATTCTCCCCTGTCCCATTCCCAGGGCTGCAAGGAGCAATAGCAGCACAGTCCTCAGGTACTCTTACTGAACTCTGTGCTCCCACTCACTATTGTAGTTCTTTTTAAATCAAAAGAACATGGAAATCAAAGAGGGACATCCTTGGCAAAATGTAACACTCCTCTCTTCCAGTGTTCCCATCTTTTGCACTTCTTTACTTTCCATGCTGACCCAGTAGAATAAATGGGGATGTAGAAAGAGCAGGTGGAGGCTGAGTGTCATGAAAGGTGAGGTGAAGTGGGGCAGGATATGCAGGAAGGACAGTGGAAGAGAGAAGATGGGAGGAGGAGAAGAAAGAGTCGAGGAGTGGAGTAAATGGAGGCAGGACAGGAAAAAAAGGGAGGAGGATGGATTAAGAGAAGAAAGGAAAAGAGCCATGGATGGAATAACAGCAGAAGAGAGGGTTGGAAATGGAAGACAAGAGAGGAGCTGTAAGGGAAGATAAGAAATGAATGATAGAGGCAATAGAGGTGGGGAAGAAGAAGAGAGAAGATGGAGGGGTAAAGAAAGGATAAAAGTTGAAAAATAGAAGTTAGGGGAAGGGAAAAGAGCAAGGGAAGATGAAGAGAGAAGCAAGGAAGGTTACAGAGGAACTGGGAGGGGAAAGAAAAGAGACACAGAGTGGTATAAGAGTGAAGATGCAAGGGAGAAGGAAGGAATGGGAAAAAAGAAATTTTGGGGGGGAAAAGAAGGAAGAGAGAGGAGTATGGCAGGGAACTGAAGGGGAGAGACATTGCTATGGAGATGAAAAGGCAGAAGATGTTGAAGGGAAGATGGAAATACAATGGCATGGAGAGAGGGTAGGTAAAGATAAAGAGAGGAGACAATGAATAAGAGGAAATTAACCGGTAAAGACAAAGAGGGTGATGGATTGAGAAGACAGAGTGAGTTACACAATTCTCAATTATTACTAACACAGCATTGTGACAGCTATGAATTAGCTGAGTAAAAGAGATGGAGGAACTGGAGAAACAGATTGGGGTGGGGAAAAGAGAGAAAAGAGTAAGAAAACTTAGAGACATAAATAATAAAATAAAGTGAAAGGAAACTAATACTGCATAAATGAAAAGAAGACAGGAAGAAGAAATGAGGAGCTAGTGATAATAATGAGCTGGAAAAAAAAACAAGAACAGAAGGAATAAGCAGGGGATAAATAAAATCAGTCAAACAAAAAATTTGGAAAAGAGTTCATTTTATTTTTCATTAGAATTATGTGCTTTTTCTGTGCTAATTAAATTGGCCCAGCTTCTATATTGGCTGTTAGTGTCAAATCAGACTTTTTGGCTCAATTGCCTATCAAACTTCTTGGCTTGCCCACTGCTACAGCTTAAATACCTCTGCCCACAAATTAGAATTAATTGCTGAGCATGTAAGGTGAGAAAGATATGGACTGATAAAAAGAAAAATAATAATTCTTTCTGAAACTACAAATTCTTATATAAAACATAACCTTTGAAGGTTCTGATGACCTATACACTGACCAGTTCTTCCCATTAGCAAACATTGATTTTTCAATAAATGATTTTACTTCTTCTGGCAAAGAAATAACTTTACCTTCCTGTAGAACATACCCCATGGCTGTAAAATTAAAGATCTATTTTAAAAAGTAGTTGCCAAGGGGTCAGGAAAGAAGTAAAATATACCGATATACTTAGCATCTGTATTATGGACAATCTATTTTAAAAGGGCACTATACATCCATTGCTTTTGTGAAGAATGTTGGAATTTAGGAAGCATGGATTTTCTATTTGCATATTTATAACATTCTTAAAAGGAAGATTAGGATAGGTTGCTGTAATTGTTCCAACGTTTTGCATTAAGATGATGTACATGAATTACCAGTGATAACACAAAGGTTCAAGTCACTAAACTTCACTGAGGGATCTAGGTTGTTCCAGAATAGGGGGAGAAGGCAATAGAAGATATTAGGTAACATACCCACATGTTAAGAGATAGAGGGATTTATTACCTTGGACCAATTGTAGATTTAAATTTTTCTTAAGAATTTATGGATCAGTCTTCTATTAATAAAACAGTAACCAGTGGCATACTGTTCCCTGCCACAGCAAATTGGCCCTAAAAATGCATCATATTGTATCTTTTTCCATTAACTCTAGAATTGACTGTTCTATTTTTAAATACTTTAAGGAACAGGTTCTAGCACCTAGATAATTTCCTTTGATTCCCTGCCTTTAATCACAGGATATCTGATTTCAGTAGTATGCCATTATCTGGGGACATATCATGCTACCTGTGAGACTTAAGTATAGCACATTTGAATTCAGCCTGCTTGGTATGGACATTGCATTTTTTGCCTCGGCATTTTCAACACCATTAATAAAAGAACTGAATTCCATTTTTCTACCACTTTCCATTACTTTTTGTATATTTTACACATCCCATGTTGTTGCATTAAGTTAGTATTGTCCATTTAAACAACCTCTTAATGAACATTATGCTCATCAAAATTCTTCTGAAGAACTATGTTCATTTAGATGCTCCCAAGTTGCTGTAGGATGGATTACCAAATATGTTAATGCTGGCAGGAGAGTGTTTGGAGACAATCTGTCATGCATCTCTTTTCTATTCATTGTACTCTTGCTTGCATTATATTTAATTCAACCTGACTAATGTGAAGTCTCTCTAATGTACAATGCCTGTCTCAGAAAACAAAAGAATGCCACCAAATGCAAACATATTAATATTTTTGGAACATTTTAACCTGCAAAAAAGAAACATGCAAGATAAAAGCTTATGCTTTACACTACCTTTTCCATCCTCACAAAAGTTAGATTCTGAAAGAAGAGCTTGTTGAATAACTATTCAGAAAGGTCAGCAAAACTGTGTAAACATGATTCTTAGATTTGAGAAGGCTGAAATTGGAAGATGAACTCTTTTACTGTAGGTATTTGTCATTTCCCAGATATTTGATTTGTGGTGGAGGTTTATACCTCTGGGGTAAATGAACCCCACAGTTCTTGAATTTATTTGAGTGACATGTCTTTATATGTCCTACCTTGCAGTTTTCTTTGAAATCTTTGGTCCTGCTGTTAGAGTTGCTTCAAAGTGCATCTTGAACAGTTGTATCTAAAGTGAAGTTTTCTATATATAATTTAAAGGCTTTAATATTAGAATTTCAGCAAAGTCACTTCCTATTTATTAAAAATATCCTGCTCCATTTAAGCTATATGTTCAAATGCAATCTTAAAGGTGAACTGTAAAAGCCTGGTGTGCACATTAATTAGAGAATGTGCAAATAAGTCAGTCTTGTGCGCACTGAGCATATTTTTAAAAAAATGCCCAGATACACACATATCTCCTGCAGTGCACACAGCGCCAGTTTTCAAAAAGGGGTGAGGAATGGGTGTGGTCTAGGCTGATTATGGGCGTTTGGGGGCATGAACCAGAGATGTGCGTGTAAATGCTTACACATCTGGGTTCGTGCCCAGATCTCCTGCTGCGTAAGTTTACTTCAGCTATGGTGTAAGTTGTCCAATAAAGGAAAATAGGCAGATCTGTGAGGTTTTAATGGTCGGAGGTAACTGGGGGGAGGGGGGGAATGAAAACTATTAAACTAGGGGTGTTTGGATGACCTAACCCTTAACTGGGTGAACTGGGTGAACTTAACTGGGTGAACCTAACCCTTAACTGGGGCTGAACTGGTTTAACTGACAATGGTGTTGGCGCGTGTCACTTTTAAAATCTGGATTTGTGTGAACAAGTGCATGCACATTTAAAATTTGAAGAACATATGTGTGTAGCCATACTATAGTATAACATGTGCACATATGTTATAAAATGGCTATGGCCCAGGGAGCGGGCCAACAAATATGTGCAAATGGTTGCCCGCACACCGGTATGAAAGTTACCATCCTAGCACTGCAACAGGTCACATTAAGATTTGTAGTACCTTGTGCCAAGTCAACATTTGTGTTCTATCAGTTCTTTCAAATTCATTTTATATCTAACCATTTTTTAAATTAAATATATCTGGCAAATGTCATTAGATAATATTCCGGGAGCCAAAATGTCTTTCTTTAAGAAGGCTGACATCTCTAATATTCTGACAGTGCTGAAGAAAAGTAGCTTCCCAAAACAAATACTTCAGTCTTTAAATCCCAGCTTCAGTGGTGCATCCTAGTCAAGATTCATAGCAGCTTGTGTGAGGCACGCTAAATATAGTAAAAAAAAAAAAAAAAACCTTGGTTATATTTTGATGTCCTTAGTCACCTGAAACATCCATTTGCTTTTAGAATGAAAATTTGCATTTCTTTAATTGGCCTTCTTCAATAATTTTCCCAGCAAAATCAACCTTGCTGATATTAATGTATCAGGCAATGTTTATGCAATTTCATTATGAAGTTCAAGTGGAATGCTGCTTGCCTTATGCTTAAAAAGAAAAATATATGAGGTTTCAAACACATATCCTAAGCTATCAGAATAAAAAAAGGAATGCTAGCACATCCTAAATACTTGGATAGTTGAATAAAGATCTACATTTTTTTTAACATCTCTTGCTACAGCTTGTGATTCAACATCTTTGTCTTGTTGCAGTGGTTTGCTGCCCTGAATCTAAAATGCTGAGGGAGGAGAATGCAGCAGGACAAGATTCTTTTGGATGCAGGGGTGTGGCAGAAAATATCAGTAAAATAATTTCTAGATTTCTCCAAATTTGGCAGTCCTGCTACACCCCCAGCAACCTGGCCCTCTTTCTTCTATATTTGCTAGGGAAGTAAGGGACATGGAGGGTGGATAGATGGCAGGAGGGGGGTATTTCTGTGTGCATGTATTGCATTCTCTCACACACACAGGCCTCCCATGTAATCTTACTCCCTCTTTACTTCCTTCCCCTTTCTCATCCTTTTCCCCTATCCCCTATCCCCTGTCCTCTATCCTTTATCCCCTCCTCTCACTCCCCTCTTTTTCAACATGGTATGAGCAAAAGCACCACCTCTAGAGACCCTAGTCTAGGGAAAGACACTCAAACTTGATATCTGGATTATAATAATTAAGGAGATTTGTGAAGCAAGGCTTCCCTTGGATATATCCATGCAGGCTGTGTCCCATTAAACCATATCTAACTTAATGTTCTGTGATTTTATTCTTTATTACAGTTTCCACAATTTTTCCTGGCTTACCAGTCTGAGGTTTACCAGATCTCCCCTGGAGTCCTTTTTAAATATCGGTGTTACATTGGCCACCCTCCAGTCTTTAGGTACAATGGAACAATTTTAATGATAGGTTACAAATTCTTACTAAATGGTCTGAAATTTCATTTTTTAGTTCTTTCTGAACCCTGGAGTGCATACCATCCAGGCCAGGTGATTTACTACTCTCCAATTTGTCAGTTTAGCCTACTACCATCTTCCAGGTTCACCATAATTTGGTTAAGTTCATCTGAATCATCACTATTGAAAACCATCTCCAGAACAGGTATCCTCCTCAGTATACACTGAAGCAAAACATGTGTTTAGTCTTCCTCAATGGCCTTATCTTCCCTAAGTGTTCCTTTAACCTCTCAGTCATCTAACGGTCCAATCAACTCCCTTGTAGGCTTTCTGCTTTGGATATATTTTTTAAAGTTTTTCTTATGAGTTTTTGCTTCTATCGCCAACTTCTTTTCAAATTTTCTCTTAGCCTGTCTTATCAATGTCTTACATTTAACTTGACAATGCTTATGCTTTATCCTATTTCCCCTGTTGGATCCTTCTTCCAATTTTTGAATGAAGATCTTTTGGCTAAAATAGCCTTCTTCACCTCACTTTTTAACCATGGTGACAATCATTTGGCCTTCCTTCCACCTTTCTTAATACATGGAATATATCTGGACTGCACTTCTAAGATGATATTTTTAAACTATGTTTATGTCTGTTGCAGACTCTTTACCTTTGTAGCTGCATCTATTAGTTTTTTTTTAACTATTTTCCTCATTTTATCAATGTTTTCCTTTTGAAAGTTTAGTGCTAGAGCCATTAATTTACTTACTGTCCTCCTTCTTTTCATGAATTCAAATTTGATCATGTTATGATAACTATTGCCAAGCGGCTCCACCAACATTACCTTTCTCACCAGATTCTGGTCTCCACTGAGCATGGGAACTAAAATTGCTTACTCTCTTGTTGTTCCCTGAGTTCTTGGAGGAGAAGTCCATTACCTGCTATTAAGTTCACTTAGAGAATAGCCACTGCCATTAGCAATGGTAACATGGAATAGACTTAGTTTTTGGGTACTTGCCAGGTTCTTATGGCCTGGATTGGCCACTGTTGGAAACAGGATGCTGGGCTTGATGGACCCTTGGTCTGACCCAGTATGGCATTTTCTTATGTTCTTATGTTCTTATGTTTAGAATGGGCACAGTGGACATGATGTTTGTAATGTTTTGCAGTAAGAAAATAATATTAGGGAAGATTAATATCAGGCAGGGAAAGTATTGTGCATCCATTGACACCTTCTGGTCTGCTAGTTGAAGAAATATGAGGTTGAAGTAGCCCATGCCCAATGAGTCATGTTTCTACAGTAGTCCACAGCCAAAGTAGCTGGAAAAAGTAAGCTGGTGAAATGCAACCTGCCCAGGACTCAGTTCACTGGTTGAAATATGCAGTTAGGATACAATCGCCTCAGTGCCTGGCCTGCTGGTTGAAGGAGTGCTTAGAGGAAAAGGCCCTAATCCTGCTGTGCTGCAGTGCCCTCAAGAGTTCACAGTTTAGGCAGCTGGAAGAAATATACAGGTGAACATCAACCTTATTTCTCTTTTCTAAAAATGAGTACATTTTTTCCACCTTTCCACAGCCTCAAGCGGGCTGAATCATCCATATAATCATTACATTAAAGACATACATCACTATACACAGGAGAGAACTAATCAGAGAACACACAAAACTAGAATGTAAAAACAAATTTAAGTTAATGGCAGTGGTTCAGTAGGAGGAAGCTGGGTTCTGGCACTTCAACTATTAACCTGCTTTTTGGTGGATTAGGAGGTCCACTGCTTCTTCCTCCATCCTGAGCAGAATGATGACATTTTATAGGAGAAATAGTAACAATAAAGATCCAAGAGTCAATCATGAAACAGAGACCTGTAAGGGTTACAATATAGATAATGATTCCATAAAGTCCTATAATACAGTCTTATGAGGATAGACAGCATGGCCAGAAATGCCATCTGATAGCATTGCCTCATCATAAGAAATTGAAAGTTCACCAGCATACCAATATGTTTCATTACAAGTTCCAACAGCAGGTCCTGAAGTCAAGGCCAAATAGTTAAATTCCCCTCCTGTAATATGCTAATACATTGCATCTTCATGTGGTGCCAGAATAAAACACATGACATTTCATGAAAATCCAAAATCTTAAATAAGTATAAAATATCAGTTTTGTACCACAACTTGGCTAGCATAACAAATTACAATTAACATTCTCATTAGACTAGGTCCAATAAGACATGCACATGTTATAGTTAGAGCTTCTAATTAAAATGTGCTAACCAATAAACACAAAAAAACTCCCGGTGAAAAAAATGAATCAGCATTTACTAGATAAACATACGAAGAACAATACTAAAGTACTTTCAATGAGTAAAATAGCATCCTACCTCTTGAAATCAGGGCATTATTGCCCAACCTATCCAAAATAATAGCACACACTGTTCAACATGTGTACCTCTACCCATGGACAGCAGATGCACCCCCAAGGATGAGGAGAGGGTGGGCCAGTGAACAATGTGCATTTTATTGTATAATAAAACGATGTGTGTTGTTTCCAAGGGAAAATTATGTACAGACAAAACAGGTGCAGTCTCTGCATGTAATTTTTGTTATGGGCAATAATCAAAGCAAATTTCTGGGCGGACTTGTGATCATTGGTACAAATCCCACAAGTAAAAGTATCTGTGGAATTTTCACCAATGTGGGTATTTCTGATTTAGCTATGTCCCCCCCGAAAAAAAACAAACAACAACAAAAAAAATGTCCTTGAGTACTTCTCAACACCCCTCCCTTTCCCTTCTTCAGACTCACTGTTTTTGTCTTTGCACCTATTCTGCACCATTAGCTCCTCAGTTCTACAATTTCTTTTTCAGCTAGTAGGTCTCCATTCTCCTACTGTCAGCTCTGCTGCATAGCTGTTTTCACTGGTGAGATTTGTAATGGGAGTAAGGGAACAGAATGGGTGAAGAGGAAGGGGGCTAGAGAAAGAGGGAGAGATAAGGATGGGCTGCTAAGATAATAAACACTGAAAAATACTGATTTTGTATATCTATGCACAGTTCTAAAATAGCTAAAAAACAAACACGAGATGAGTTGATATTCAAAATATCAAGGAGCCTAACTCAATGGCTTAGGATCTAGTTAAAAACTGCTCCTAAATTTGAAATCCTTCACATTTTTAGTCTTCACCACTTCCTCCAGAAGGGCATTCCAGGCTTCCACCACCCCTCTCCATGAAGAAATACTTCCTGATATTGGTTCTGAGTCTTTCTCCCTGGAGTTTAAAATCATGACCCCTAGTTCTACTGATTTTTTTTCCCATAAGTAAGTTAAATTTAGGAGCAGTTTTTAACTAGACCCTAAATTTAGTCACCTTTAATGTGGTGGGGGTAATGGGCAGCATCAATTTTGGGGAAGTAAGTTAGGTAATTACCTCTCATTTACAATACTTGAGGCTAGGGTTGCCAACTGGCTTCAGATTTTCAGGACAGGTTGATCCATTCCTGGTTTTACTCATCTGCATGCAGGTACTTATAGTCTTACTTTTTTTAGGGAATGCAATAGGAAAATCAGAAAAAGTCCCAGCATGCAATAGGGTAAAATCAGGACGATCAACCTGTCCTGATATTCTGGAGCCAGTTGGCAACCCTGCTTGAGACCTAACACAGGCAAATAGAAAGCAGTCTTCAAATTAGGTTCCTCAGTTATAAGCATCTAAAGTTTGATTAATTTTCAGCAAAATGCTTAGGTATTTAACTTTAGGCTGCTGAAACTGAGATATAGAAACATAGAAACCGAGAAACATAGAAATGACGGCAGAAAAAGATCAATTGGCCCATCCAGTCTGCCCAGCAAGCTACATGTATCCCTGCCGTTTAAGCAAAAAGCAATGCTGTATAGGCATTCAAAGTTCTGTATCAGGCTTAATTGGTTTAGGGTAGTAACTGCCGTAATAAGCAAGCTACCCCCACGCTTATTTATTTACCCAGATTGTGAAGTTCAGTCCTTGTTGGTTGTTGACTGAATGCAAATCCTCTTTTCCACATTTCCCCCTGCCATTGAGGCAGAGAGCAATACTGTATATGCATTCAAGGTGATGTATCAGGCTTAATTTGTTTAGGGTAGTAACCACTGTAATAAGCAAGCTACCCCCACGCTTATTTGTTTACTCAGCTTGTGAAGTTCAGTCCTTGTTGGTTGTTGTCTGAATGCAAATCCTCTTTTCCACATTTCCCTTTGCCATTGCAGCAGAGAGCAATGTTGGAGTTGCATTAACCGTGCAAAGGCTTATTGAGTAAAGGTAGTAATCACCAGGTAGTAGCCTTCATTCCAGCAAGCCACCCCCATGGCTCTTCTCTTCATTCCCATCCTCTAGCCTTTATGGATCCATAGTGTTTATCCCATGCCCCTTTGAAATCCTTCACATTTTTAGTCTTCACCACTTCCTCCAGAAGGGCATTCCAGGCTTCCACCACCCTCTCCATGAAGAAATACTTCCTGATATTGGTTCTGAATCTTCCTCCCTGGAGTTTAAAATCATGACCCCTAGTTCTACTGATTTTTTTCCCATAAGTAAGTTAAGAATTCAGCTTTCTTTGAATGCTGAGCCTTATGTTCATAAATTATAAATACCTAAAAATAGATGTCCTAATCACAGCATTCATGCCTTCTCATAATGAACTCACAAGAGATTTACACAAATTAAATTATCACAACACATGTATGCATCTATGCAAGGAAAGAAGAAAGCCACTTATAGAAAGGTAATAAAGGACATCCTACAGGTTGCAAATGTTCAGGGAATTCACCCAGCCCCTCATACAGTATCTTGTCATCCTCCACCTGATTATCTGGGTAAATCTTCACCAGTGCATTGATCGAACATTAGATTTATAGCTCACTTTATATGCATTTAAGGACCATGGAAAGAGAAAAAGAAAAAGAACATTGGATTATCCTATTTCTGATATGACTACATATTATGCTAAGAACAATTCATAAGTATAGGACAAAATCATTACACTTTAAGTATAAGCATGGTAAAATATATTATAGACCTATTAAAGTGACAAAAACATGCTACTTATGGGTATGAACAGGAAGAAATGGTCCCAATCCATTGTACAGCCTGATAATATTCACAGATTGGAGAAGTCCTTCTCCAATCTGTGAATGGCCAGTAGGGCTTACTTTTATATATTTTATAAAGAAATAGAATAATACATTTTTATAATAGGTTTTAAAACAGCTTCTCTTTCATTTTGCTTTTCAATTCTGCTATGTGACAACAGGCTTCCTATTCCATTAGTTACAGCAAACTTGCAGACATTTACAAAACAACTGTAAATGTGTGTGGGGATGGGAGAGGCAGGAAGACATAGCAGCTCAAACCAGGAAGACTGCGACAGGCAACAGGAAGTGCTGAAAGTCAAAGAGGGACCTAGCAACAGAGAGGCATGTACTGCTAAAGACTTCTTCAACTGGCCAAAAATGTATGAAGCAACTAAACTTCAGGTAATAGAAGTCTTAGATGGAGGTTTGAATTTCTGTTTAGAGTTATCGGACCAGTTTTATAAGATAAACAATGAATGTGATGAACTTATGTAATAAAACTTATATGATTTAATTATTGTTTTATATTAATTTTGGATACAATAATGTGCGGCTTGGGAATGGAAGGTCCATCCTCTAGGAGCTCCAGGTTAAAAAGCTCATAGCACAAATGCTGCAGCATCATCTAGTATCATTCATGCAATAGGACAAACTACATAATATATGTATTTTAATAGAGCAATAACCAACCAAGTGGAAGATTAAATGATGCAATATCTCACACTTTTTAAAATTCAAAGTAGTTTTAACAGTTGATTAGTCATTGGTTCATATTTATGTATTTATTTATTTATTTATTTAAAAGTTCTTCTTTTCCACATCTTCCATGATGCTCAGTGTGGAGCACAAGTTAAACATGCACAGTGATTCAATAAGACAATATCCATAAGAGGAGGCTCTGGCGGAACATGAAGTGCATTTATCAGAGCATAATATTCACCTTTGTTTTCTTAATGAAACTGTGATGCTGTGCAGTCAGGACTAGCCAGAGAACAAAGACCAGGCTGGACTCTGGCAAAATCTTTATAACTTCTTTATTGGTGAACAATAATAAAACAACTTATCCGGTTTGTGCAGTTTAACAAAATAATGGTAATTTATAGTTTGTATTCTTGAGGCTTCCATCTTTCTCTGGGGCCCTCCTCCATCCCTCAGTCCCAGGTCTTTATCACCACTTGCAGTGATCCTCTCTAGCCCAGAATCCCTTGCTGGGCTGAGTCTTAAGGAAGAACAATATAGATAGCTGTAACTGGTCCTTTAAGGCATTCTGAGGGAATTTATTATATGCTCCCTCATATACCCTCCCCCTCAGCTTGGCCTTCCCAGGCTGGACATCCAGCCATGGCCATGCTAATTCCTTGCACTTTCTCACTAGTGACCCAGCCCTGGGTGGGCTGTCCTGATTCTCTGTGAGCTGGACCCAGAAAGCATTAATTAGGACAATCACATCCCATAATAACCAGATATGGGAGCTCCCACTTCCATAATAGCTTGACCTGTCAGGATCATCAGCAGGACCTGACTAGTTGGGGATTCCTGTTTGTCCTCAGGTATGCAGGTAAGTTCTCTTTCTCTTGTGATTGATGTCTTCTTTTTTGAGGATGTCCTCACAAAGAGAGTCTTGCCAGACCCTGAATCCTCCAATACTCATGTGGGTACTTCATCCAGTTCTACTTGGATCAAGAATACCTTGTGACACTGATAAGGAATATCCACTAATCTACAATTTTGAAGTTTTATAAAAGTGTTCACCCATTCTTGTTCCCATTTTATGTTCTCATTCTGAGATTCATCTATTGCTCCCTGCTCTTTTTTGAGCTGTTCCTCCAGCTTGAATTCACGATCCATGTCATCTAACCATAAGCACTCTTCTATGTTATGGTCTACCACCTTCCAAAAAAGGAAGGGTGGGTTTATATTTGCCTTTAGTTGTTCCCCTCAAGGGCTCTTTATTTTTTGCCTTTTCAAATGGGCAGAGGTCCTCCCGATGATCATTCATTGCACACAGGTTGCAGAAGGAAGAAATGTCCACAATATCATTCATGGAGTGGGTTGTACTGCTTGAGTTATCTATCTTCTGTGGTGAGGATATTTCTTGCTTTGGAGATTTTCCTTTATCCTCAGAGACTACATTCTAGTAATGTCTGGGTCACTATGCTGACGTTCATAACTTCAGGTCCCTCAAATTAGCAGTCCCTTGACAAATGGATTCTCTGACCACAATTAAAACATGTGGAAGAGACTATGGTTTGGGCTCTTGGTACAGAAGGTGAGCTGTTGGCCTCTGAGGGATGCTGATGGATATCCACTCTCTGTGCTTCACCAGGGAGTTTGTGCGATCTGTATTTCTAGCCTCCTTGCCTCGTCGGGCATTAATTGTGCATGGTGGAAAGTGTACACCACTTCTAGAGCTCTTTCCAAGGTGAGCCCTGTGTGTCAGCAGATACAATTCTGCATTGATCAGTCAAGCCCATCTAATTGTTCCAGAAGCACCTGTCAGGCTACTTTAAGGCCAGTATTTTTCTCTGGCTGAGGTCACTTCCAGCCAGCATCCTTTAGGCAATAAAACAGATTTTGGGGGCTCTCCCCAGACTGCAGGAAGCCCCTCTGGAACAGCTACTGGAATGTTTCTGAGGTGTACCCAGCTCTCTCCAGGATAGAAGCCTTGTCTTTAACATTGGTGGCCCTCTGATCTGGGTTGGCTACTTGGAAAACCACTAGATCTCTGCCCATGAGCAAGTTAGCCAAGTATGTATTCCAACTAGCTTCAGGCCAAGCTAACAGGTGGGCAGTCCTCTCAATGGTTTTTGAAAGACCTTCATGTCCTCGTCTGCTTCATTTTAAACAGGATGTGAGGTAATGGATTTGCCTGGAGTATCTTGGTCACAGTGGTCTGTATGGCCTGTGCTACCTGAGTTAGCATGTGTTTTGCTGCATAAGCTGTTCTCGCAGTGCCTACTGCTGGTCATTTTGAGTTTATATGGCATTCTGAAATTGCTGCTGTCCTGTAGCAAGGACCTGGATCATTTGCTCCATTTTCCCTGCTTTCTGAGCCACTTCCAAACTGGGAATCTTTCTGGAGAGTGAGATGGAAAAAGACAAAAAATAATCCCTGCTAGCCTGTCCATCCCTGACTTACTGTTTGACCCCTGACTGCACAGGCATGGCTATCCCCTTTGACCTTGAAGGGGGATGTGCTCTGATTTCTAACACCACCTCCCCTTTATGTATGAACCTACTATTTAGCAGTGACCCTCCAGTTTGTTGTTAGAAAAATTACCCAACTGTCTATAGAAAAACAAATCTCCTTTATTTATGGGTTACACAGGTCTGAACGTAACACTTTGTTAGGCAATGCACACACAGGGGATTAGAAAAACAATAGTTATAAAAGCATATTTAAAGTTTGGTGCTTATCAAATTAAAATTAATTAATTTCTGCTGGTCTGACCTCTCTTTAGCAGAGACTTACTTTTGAACACTAATAAGCTCTTCCTTACTATCCCATGGGTAGGAAATGGAACCCAGGTTCTTACCATGCAGTTGGAAGTAGCTTATTTTCTTGGGTTAGCCGGGAGGTCCCTCACTTATCAGGTCTCCAGCACAGAGGCAGAGAGGACAGCCATGGCCACCCAAGTGATAGACAGTTCAACTCTCAAGTCTTTTAGACTTTGTCTCCACAAATCACCTCATCCCAGGATGCATGGAGGCAAAGCAGGGGTAGAAAGCCACAGCATTCAGACAGGTCATCTCCTTCTCTTCTGATAGTTCTCAATTAGCAGACCCTGAGTACTCGTACCCTGCTATTTTTCAAGGGCTCACTTATACATAATTCAGTACTTCATGCATAGTCAGGTGAATGCAAAATTAAGGCTTTTCTTTAGAGACCTTCCCGCGCTTTTACCATTCCTTTGTCTCATCTCCAGGTTCAATAAGCAGTCCATTCTGATGAATGACAGTTGTTAGAGGTTACAATATTATTCCAAGTCCGATTCCCATACAGGACCACTTGTGTTGATGTTTCTTTTGCCCCTTTTTGGTGTTAGCTCAGCTAGCAAGACTAATAAGTCCTTTGGCCTTGTCACATGCCTAGTACTGCATTTAGCTGTCCATGGCAGAATAGGCCTTGTCTCTGCATTTTGCTGTGCATAGTCCAAATAGTCCAATGTCCATTTTTGTTGACATCAGAGGGTCCATCTTAGCTGCATGTCTTTGTTAGCAAGAATTGGGATATTTCCTGTAGCCTGTTATAGATTCAGTTGGGGAGTGGAACTGGGAGGTCCCAGGAGAAAAAAAAAAGACAAAAAAATCAACCTCTCTAGGGAATTTGTTTTCTCTGCTGCAGCTGTGATCTTCTGCCTGTGCTTCCTGCTTAGGCAATGGATCCCACTTCTAATACTATATGAGATGCCAAGCGGTCAGGACTAGCCAAATAACAGGCTCTGGGCTGGAGTCTGGCAAAATCTTTATAAGCTTCTTTATTGATGAACAATAATAAACAAAACAAATTAGCTGGATTGTGCCCTTCAACAAAATAATGGTAACTTACAGTTTACTTTTTCAAGGCTTCCGTCTCCCTCTGGGGCCCTCCCTCATCCCTTGGATCCTGGTCTCTTATCCCCATTTGCAGTGATCCCCCTAGCCCAGAACCTCCTGCTGGTTTGGGACTCAAGGAGGACTGGTACAAATAGCTGTAGCTGGTTCTTTAAGGTGTTCTGAGGGAGTTTCTTATAAATTCCATCACAGAAACATAAACACCTTTCCATGTATAAGGGTATGGCCTTGGATAACCAAGTGTTTCCCTGTTCTCTACTTTTTTTGTACTAGGTTGCTTGTCATTATGCTGTATTAGATCTCTAAATCCATGCTGTCATTGTCAGCTTCAAATGGAGTTTTGTTGTTAATCATTTGTAGAGGGTGAGATATGTTCTTTATTATGAGAATGAACCTTGTATGTGCCTGATGGGTCAGTGGTGCTGCTGTACATTGCCATGCGCAGTGATCTTGGTTTGCTTCCTTCCTCAGATCTTCTGCTACATGAGTCAGCAAAGGCTGGGTTTGCTGTGGTGGCAGCATTCAAAGGCCTGGAGGAATAGCAGGAAGTCATAGTTATTGCACAATATACATAGTAACATAGACATGATGGCAGAAAAAGGCAAAAAAAAGGGTATAAATCCCTGGATGGGTACAAATGAAGGCTCAGGGGTCAAATTCTAGGCGTGATTCCAAATTGAGCTATAAGCGCATAACAGCAGAAATTTACTGGCAGGTAAAAAATAAAAATAAAAAATAGAGTATGTTTTTTGATAAACAATGATGCACAGAGTGTAGTGAGTACAAGATGTCGTGTAATAAATGTTTGAAACTGGACAATTTTTGTTTCTTTTCTTAAATACAATTTTCTTATTTTTTAAAATTACATTTTGGTTTGTATTGTTATCAATTTTATGTTTTGAGTTTTACTATAATTCGGTCAGTTACATTGATTTATTCCTCTTGTTCCTCATCATGACCTTTTTAGGAAAGGGGTGATAAATTGCATGTTATGTAATTTTCATCTTGGACCACTGGGGAAGGGCGAATAAGAAATATGAGTAAGCAAGTAAATAAATAAATAAATAAATGATTTATTGACATCTGACACTTTATAATCTCCGGTCATAAGAATCAGGTGCATGTAAGAAAGGCCAATATTCTTATTTTTTGGCAAATGTTTTCTTGCAATTAAAAATTTCTATCTCATTAGAAATGCATGCTGCATTTAATACTATGCATTTAAAACTATCTTGTGTGTTTTTCATCATTGTGCAACATCTAATTGCTGAAATCCCAGACAATGAAAAACAATCATGCACAAGATAAATACTATGCATATTACTAAATGCAGCATGAATTTCTAATGAGGTAGTTTTAATTGCCTGAAAAAATTTGCTCGAAAAATAAGTGTGTGGGAATTCTTATATGTGCCTAATTCTTATGGCCAATGATTGCAACTTATAGGTACATAAAAGGACATAAGACTTGAGATCTTCCTTGTGCAGTCTCTGTACCTACCTATGGTAGTCATATAATATTAATTGATGTGGTTCATATGAGTTAAGTAAAAAGGGGTAGATTTAAAAAAAATACACGCTCGCATCCATGTGTGCACGCTACCCGGCATGCACACATGGACGTGCAATTTTATAACATGCACGCGCAGGTGCACGCATGTTATAAAATCACGGGTGGCATGCGCAAGGGGGGTAGAAATTGGTTAATTCGTGCAGCGACGAGATCAGGGCTCCCCCAGTTCCCTCTTAGTCCGCTCCAATTAAGGAGTGGACTGAGAGGGAACTTCCCTACACCTTACCCTAACCTCCCTTCCCCTTCCCCTTCCCCTCTCCTACCCATCCCCTATCCTTATCCTAGGTACACCCAATATTTTTAATTTACCTTTTGCTCCTCCAAAGGAGCAATAACAGGTTGCGCTCTGGCACCGTGCCAGCTCACGATCCCTCGGCACAGCGACAAATGGCCGCTGTACCAGCCACCTGCAGCCCCACCCCACCCTGCCCTCTTCCTCGTCCCTTTGCCGAGGCCTGGCTGTTGTGCACGTAACAGGGGTTATGCGCACGGCTAGGCCCATTTTAAAATGTGCATGGTGCATGCAAGGTCCGGCCACTCACATAAACCCTGTTTTTATGCACACGGGCCATTTAAAATTGGGCCGATAGTGAGCACTATCACTGCCTTCACAGACGGGCGGATTTTAAAAGCCCTGCTCACGTAAATCCGCCCGGATTTATGCGAGCAGGGCCTTGCGCGCCGGCCCACCTATTTTCCATAGGCCTGCTGGCGCGCACAGAGCCCCGGGACTCGCGTAAGTCCCGGGGTTTTTTGTCGGGGGCGTGTCGGGGGCGGGGCCGATCGACGCAGCGTTTTGGGGGCGGGACGCGGCATTTTTGGGGGCGGGCCCAGGGGCGTGGATTCAGCCCAGGGCGGTCCGGGGGCATGGCCACGCCCTCCGGAACTGCCCCGGGTCGCGTCTCGGCACGCCAGCAGCCTGCTGGCGCGCGTGGATTTACTTCTCCCTCCGGGAGGCGTAAATCCGTGGACAAAGGTAGGGGGGGGTTTAGATAGGGCCGGGGGGGGGGGGGGGGGGTTAGGTAGAGGAAGGGAGGGGAAGGTGAGGGGAGAGCGAAAGAGAGTTCCCTCCGAGGCCGCTCCAATTTCGGAGCGGCCTCGGAGGGAACGGAGGCAGGCTGCGCGGCTCGGCGCGCGCCGGCTGCCCAAAATTGGCAGCCTTGCGCGCGCCGATCCTGGATTTTAGCGGCTACGCGCGTATCCACTAAAATCCAGCGTACTTTTGTTTGCGACTGGTGCGCCAACAAAAGTACGCGAACGCGCATTTTTTAAAAATCTACCCCAGAGTGAATTCTCTTCTATATGATATATATGTTTCACTCCCAAGGCTTACTATATCTGTGTTGTCAACTATATAATCTCCTGCATAAATGTATCAACTTTCTGCTTCAGACAGTGTTAGTTTACACTAGGAAATAAAGATAGTAGAAATTTCACATTTCCTTTCTATTGTTTTTTATAGAGTAGTATCACATAAATATTTTAGAGGATAGTTAAATGAGATTTTGAGGTAATTGCAATGTTAGCAAGAGTTTTTCTTTTCTTGCCTTTACTTAGTACTGACATCATGGCATAGCTTGATTTTTTTTTTTTTTTGCCATCCAAGGGATAACCTTGAGGAAATCACTAGCTCTCTCATTATTCAAGCATAGAATCTAATGGGCAAGAATGTGCATTTGCCTATTTACTTTGGGAATGTTATGTTAATAATACATACTATTATTATTC
Organism: Rhinatrema bivittatum; assembly: GCF_901001135.1. Taxonomy (NCBI): domain Eukaryota; kingdom Metazoa; phylum Chordata; class Amphibia; order Gymnophiona; family Rhinatrematidae; genus Rhinatrema; species Rhinatrema bivittatum. Next base: position 397,058,656 of record NC_042617.1, on the reverse strand, counting down.
TGGGTATAGTGAGAAACTAGCATAGTCCTCTAACCAAAGGAGAGTGATTATTTGCAGAAACAAATAAAGTATAGTCTATTTCTAAGGCTTCTTAGAAAACAAGTAACCAGATAGAAATTGGCAAATAATATTCTACTTTACAATTCAATTCTGAAGATATGAAAGCATTCTTAATCATTCTTATTTTTCTTTAATATGATAGAGTAACTATACAACACTACAATCTACATAATCAACAATTGCTTATATTTTCCTAACCATTATTTATGTGACACTTCTAAAACATTCCATTTAATTCTCACAAACACAATGAAAATCAATAAATGAAAACATAATATAAGCAAATTTAATCTTTATATAGTTTTCTCATTTAGTTTGGCAACCATGACATGTTCAGGCCCTGCATACATTGGACTAAACACTCAATGACCATCCAGAGATAGTTTTTGCAATAAATAAAGACCTCAGCTTTATTCATGAACCCTGACAAGGTAGTCTAGCCTATGTACCCAAAACCATTTTGCATATAACTGAATATATCCAGGGTCATTCAAGTCCTCCAGACAGCCCTCCCCATGCAAGCAGGACTGCCAGACTTCTAGTTCCAGTAGAATTTCAGGAAGGGGAAGTAGGAATGGCCCATACAGATAGCCTACCTCATACAAGCAGACTGCCAACCCTCCTGCTCTTTGACACTTGTTTATTGCTATAAGTTTATTATTGCTATAAGTTTAATTATTTAATGCCTGCCTGAATGTCTTCTGTTTTTGTCTTAACCATTCTCAGTATACTTTGCTCTTAAATGTGTAATGCTTTGTTTACCTGTTTATTCTTTAGGTTATTATTTGCTTGCTTTAATGTTTTTCTGTTTTTACTTTTTAACCTAGTTAGTATACCTTCTTTTCAAAGGTTCATCTCTTTGATTTACAATTGCAAGAAAAAGTGATTAATTAAGAAACTAAAATAAACTAAACATGACTGAATCAGGAGTCATCAGCCTGATGCCACACTGGAGTCTGGTGCCTAGGTATCAGAGAAACTTAGCTGTTCCAGTGGGATCTTTGTGGCAAATGGCACTGCTCAAACATTAACTTACCCTAAGTCTCAAGTACCCCCACTCAACTGTAATATTGATAACAAAGAATTAGCAACTTATAATGAGTCAAAATATGAAGAATAACACAATGTTAGAGGAAGGAATATAAGACATGGTATAACTAAGACTACTGTCGACCATGCCTGTACAAAATGCATCAAGAAAACAGGTGGCAGGGTAGGTGTACTGATCAGCCCTGTCAGTCATGGCCTGGTTGGAAGAAGGAACAGGTTGGGTGAGCTCCTGCTTGTGCTTCTTATTATCTGCTTGTGGTTCTTTGACTCACTCCCCTTCCTAGATTATCCACTCAATAGGGCTGTCATCTCTAACTCAAACTTTTAAAGATTTCTAGACCACTTTTCCAACCTTACAGGCTGCCCAAGATGGTGTATAATAAAATATTAAACATATAAAACAATAATCAAAACAAAACCATGGACAGCACAGCATACTTCCCCTTCCCCCTTATACTTCCTGGAAGTACCACCACGAAGTACAAGGGGCACTTAATCCAGCAATCCTAATCCATAAGGTAGTTCGCATGGTCACCATGAGCGGGGGGAGGGGAAAGGTGTGCTGTGCTGTCCATGGTTTTGTTTTGCTTATTGTTTTATATTTTTAATATTTTATTATTAATTACCATCTTGGGCAGCCTGTAAGGTTGGAAAAGTGGTCTAGAAATCTTTAAAATAAATAAAGAGGATAAAACTATAAGTACAGTCATTCAAATTGAATGTTTCCTATTTTCTCACTATCAACATGTCTAACTGTAAAAGTACAAATATTCTGCTGGATCTTGATCATGAACCTGGGTAGTGCGAGCCTAGAGCGCTTCCTATTGAGTCACTAAATTGTGCGGTTGAATCTGGACTTTGCGTGGCATTAAACCTGCTGCCATTACCACATTTTTATGAATACTAACCAACTGAGCAAATAGACCCCTATGATCTTTGCCACAGTTTTCAAAAAGACTACAAAAAATGAGTAAGACCCTTTTCTTTGCTTACTGCTTGTAAGGTACCTATTTCTCACCTGTTTAGTGTAAAAGAATGCTTCCAACGTTATTACCTATGTAATGCTGGAAGCGTTACTGACAACAGTGATCCTGGCACACAGAAGAGAGGCCAATTTTGGAGTTAATGGGTGAGTGGAAGGGTATTAACTGGGGTGGGAGGATGACTGGGAAGAGGCAAAGGAGGGACATTTTAAGCATTCTTAGCATCTAAATGACTTTTGAATATGGACCTCATGGTTTATTAGTAATATGCTTGAACTACTAGTGATTTTCTCCCTCTTCAAAGCTTGGGATAAGCAGAGATAAGTATTAGTTTCAAGAATGTAAAGAGCTAGAAGAATTGGCAGTTGGGTCTCTTCTGGAAGGCTGTACATTTCTCTTCTTCCTTTCTTAGCAAGTCTATGGTAGCCTTTTGTGTATATATGGTTGTGTGTGTGTTCATCTTCATTGCCTGTCTAGTCCCAAAAGCAAGGGGGTCTCCCATACAGAAGTATTTCCCTTCTTGGGGCAAGTGATTAGCCAGCTATCACCCCCAGTCATTTATTTCCCTGACCACAAATGTTCAAAGAAAACTTTTGTGGGGCACCAGCTGGACATAAGAAACATGGAAGATAGGGAGAGAATGACAGACAGAGAGAGAGAGAGAAAGGAGGGGGAGGTAACACAGTAGCACATTAATGCACACTTGAGCACTTAAAAAATGCATCCCCCTTTACAGAAGGTGAATGTATTTCCAAGCACTACATTGCTAGTGGACAAAGGTTTGTGGTCATTCACATTGTTACTGTAGCCAAAGTCCACTGTAGGAATTCAGAGGTTTGAAACTGAAAAGCAGCCTGACCTCAAAAGAATTTTGGAGCTGACCAATTGTTTTGGTTTGAATGTTGAGCTCATATCTATGAGCTTAAAGGCAGCAACAGACTATATATAGTGCAGTCATTTTGGTACCTAAACTACAGGTTAGTGGTAGAGGAGGGAGTGGTTAGATGCCAGGGCCTATCTGAGTCAGGGTGGCCAGATACTTCCTGGGGCCTCCCCTTGCATTCTCTTCTGACCCAAGCACATCCTCTGACACTGCTCTTTGAAGATCTTTATTGATACAGAGGACAGAGGATTCTAAACGCAGTCAGGTCAGTTTTCTGGAACAATCCACTCTTCTTCAACCTCATCTCGTGATGTACAGTAGGTCTCCCATTTCTTCCCTCTGCACTGATGAGAAAGCCCCATGCTCCAGGCATACACATTTCCCTTGAAAGGCAGCAGGAAGAACCATGAAGAAAAGAAAACTGAGCATGCTTAGTTTAGCTGCTCACACTATTTAATTTGTCCAGTGTAAGTAGCATGGTCATGTTAGTAAGTTAACACCCAATAATAGCAGTAAATAAAAAGCATTTGTTTAGCAGTACTTGCTAGACAGCATAGAGGTTAAACATAAACACCATTTAATGTGCACATGGAAGCTATCTCATATGATGCTCCTTCGTCTTCATGCATGGGCTCATATATTTTGGTGAAACTATGCAAACACCTTTAGGACCCTATTTACATAGCCAATAAGGTTTCCCTACATAGCATGGCATTTTTAGTATGCACAAGAGTACCTTACCATGCATGTTAAAGTCTCTAGCATTGGCCCCTTTGAGATTGAATACAATAGGCACAATATATTCTTTTAAATACATAATTCATGAAATAAAATACCCATATGTATGCCAATTTATAGGAGCACTGCATAACAAGTTACAAAGTCTGCCATTCCATGCCTTGTCTACTCTTGTTTACTTTTGGCTTTTATTTCTTTCCCAGGTGAAATAAAATGCTTAAACATTGATTTATGCCAGTGAGTACGTCACATAAAGTGCATGAGATTGATTAAAACAGATGGCATACATTGAAACTGATCAAGAGTGTATTTACTTCAAAGTCAAAGGAAGTATTCTTCTCTGACAAAATGACTCTAGGAAAGTTTATATTTAGATTTAATTACAGAAACTTTATTAGGTTTTTTTTAATGCAGAAGTTTGATCTTTATCAATCCACCTAATAATGAATGAATATGGGAATGTACAGAGTGAACAGAATAATCCTCAATGGCTTTCTAAAATGTCCACTATCTCATAAGTTCAGATATTACTTTGTTTTCTGCCAGAAACATGTGCTATATCATTTGCATCTTCATATAAACAGAATATCCATTTTGTATGAAAGAAGAGGGTCATTTTATTATAGTCCACATAGTGGTAAAGTCTGCGGGTACATCCTACCCACATAATTTAGCTATATTTTTCAAAACAGACTTATATGTGTAAGAGCACATGCCAGCATATGTGCACAAAGTTACACATGTTCCTCCTGAACCCCTGAACCCCTGGCTGTGCAGCATTTAGAAAACCGATGCCAATAAACTCGGCATTGATTTTCCTAATCAGGGGACGGCTGACACTCTCGGGCTCCCATTATCAAGAAGGCATGAGGGGCGCACAAGCGACCCTAGCACCTCCTTGATAACACAACCCCTAATTTAAATATTGCATGGCAACCCCAGGAGGGACGCCTGGGGGCGAGTTAGGAAAGCAGGCACTGACTGCTTAGTGCCCTGTTTCTGTGCATAAATATTGTATCAGCCCCTTTTCTGGGCAGATTGGAAGGGCCATTCTGGTCTTTATCTGCTTTTATCTGTTGCTGTGTTAGTTAATTTGACAGTCATCAGAAAGAGTATAAACACTGGTTCTCAGGATGCTACTGTTAGCTACTAGTCTAGAATATATTAAATAGGAATGACATGCTGTCTGAAAATAATGGCCCTGAAATGTCAACAGAATGAGTGCCTTAAAAAAAAATAAAAAAAATAATGTCCAAGGGGATATGCAATGAGACTGATTAAGATCACTGAGAATTTACTTTTCTCCAGCTATCACAACTGCATATTTATCCATAAATACATGTTTCTGGTACACACGGTTGCCATGTTGGCAATGTGACCCCAGCAGACAGTATCATTTGAAAGCCAAATGATACTGTCTGCTGGGGTCACACTGGACTCCAGCATCATTTGGCTTTCAAATGCTGAAGAAAGAAGACATCAAAGAAGAAGAGCTCCCAGGCCTGGGCTATGAGGCCAGGGCCTGAATCTGGGCTGGGGCCCAGGCTTCAAGACCTGGCCTCTGGGCTGAAGCCCCAGTATTGAGCCTGGGTCTGGGCCCAGGCCCAGGTGTCAGGACCTGGCCTCTGGATTGGGTCATGGCGTTGGGCCTGGATCTGTGCCTTGGCCCCAGTACTGGGACTCAGCCTCTGGGTCCATTTGCAGCATTGAGCCTGGTCCAGGCTGAGGCCCCAGCATCTGAATCTTGTCTCTGGACCAGGACATGGTGTCAAGCCCTGGGCTTGGCCAAAGCCCAGGAACTGGGACCCAACCTCGGGTTAAATCCTAATGTCAGGGCCACTGCCTAGGCTGAGGCCCAGGAGTGAAGACCTGGTCTCTGGTTCAGGTCCCAGCATTAGACCTGGGCTCCAACCAAGGCCTCAGCATAAGGACTTGGTCTCTGGACTGGGTCCTGGCCTAGCCTGAGGCCCAGGTGTCAGAACCCATTTCCAGGTTGGGACACAGTCTCTGGATCAGGTCACAGCTTTGGACCGAGGCCCAGGCATTGGGTCCTTACCTTAAAGCCTGGGCCTTGTGTAGGGCAAAGGCCAAGGTCATGGCAACCAGTGGAGAAACATTTATAACATAGGTATCCCTTAAATAAGAATTTTCAAAGGAGTTATGTGCGTAAATGTAACATACTATTGTAGCAATTTTCAAAAGCCATTTTAGTTCATATTGTGCATTTACGTGGGTAAATCCTATGGACAATTCAATGGCATAAATTTTAGCAATTTTTCAAAATCCCACTTACATGAGTAAAGTACATTTACATGTGTAAAACCCAGTTTTATGTGTGTAAATATTTTTGAAAATCAGGCCCTTTAATCTATTAGGTCTGATGAAACCTACCATGTTAGTAGCTAAACAATATTTGACTCTAGGGCCAGGTTTAAGTGAATTGGCTTCAATAATTTTGAAATATTACATATTTTGCCTAACGGATTAATTTCCCTCAACTTCCGGAGCAGGAGGAACAGAAAATAATTGTGCAAGCAAAAACTGTGTAAAACTCTTGTCCATAAGAGTTATATGTATGAACCACGCAAATGTTCCATAGTGCTTTTGGAACATTTTTGTATTTGAACAATTATTTCTCTTGACTACATCCCTTTCCAGAAGTGGTAGGGAATGAAAACTTTAAATGAATAGCAGCATAGAAAATTGTGGGTGAGATAACATAGAACAAAATGTCATCTTTGTGAGAGTTTCCTCACTCCAAATGATGTCAAATCTTCACTAAGGTGTACTGTGCTGTTCGTACGTCTCACTCTACATGTGAAACTGGCCCCTAAAACCTAAACCACCACCAACAGATCACTATAACCTATTCGATGGTGGGGGAGTTTTCAAGATGGCGGTTTGAACGGTATGCTGCTCACTGCTCCTGCGAAGATTTCTTAGTAAAACCTGTTTTTTTTCTTTAGACCGGGCTATTTCCTATATCAATATAATGCCACATAAACGCAAAGAGAAAGTTCATGTTTACCCAGCAGAACCGGTTTCTCTCCCTGAGCAGAGGTTGATATCGCATTACACTGTGCCGATAAAGACAACGCCGGGGTCTACCCCCTTGGATGGAGTGAGTAGAGGAGACTCACTCTTGTCGGGGCATGTTACTCTGTTCCCGCCCGCCCCCAGACCACCTCTCAAGGCTTCCTCACCGAGTACCTCCGTGGATGCAGAGGTGGGGGATGGTATTGCCGTCCCCGGACTCCCTGAGTCAGCTGGGATCCATGGAGCTAACCCGGATGTGCTTGCTGCTTCGGGAGCCTCGGTATCTCAGGATCCTGGAAGCGAAGGGGCAGTAGGTGGTGTCGGATCACTTGCGGGAGAGGAGAGAGCTGCGAGAGGAGATCCTGGAATATTAAATCTGCAGCCAGAGGATTTATCCAAACCAGAGGTGGTTACAATGGACTCCTTATGGGAGATAATGGCAGGTATGTCGAAGCTGCTACGGGAACAAACGATTCGGGTGGGCAGTTTGGAGAAAAAAATGGACTCAGTAATACTTTGCTTAGTTCTGCTGCAGCAGACACAAGCCACCGAATCAATTAAACTGGATATAAAAAATATACAGGAGTCCACTGGAGGACTTGCCTGTGAAAATGCCATCATATCACTTAGATTGGAAGCAGTTGAAAATTACTTGAGACATCTTAATATAAGAATTCTGAACTTTCCTAAGATATTGGGTGAATTACCTTTGATAACTTTAAAAAGATATTTTAAAGAGGCTTTAAAACTCCCAGAAGAAAAAAATTCCTTCTTTTAAAAAGATAAGCTTTCTGGTTCAGAGAGCGGCGAATGTGCAAAAGGTGGGAGAGATAGAACCAGATTTCCTGAATCTGACTCAATATCTCAAAAATTCAGATCTGGAAATAGTAGACAGAGCTGTTTTATTTGTCTCTTGTTATTCAGAACAAGATTTCTCCTTTATAATGAAGGCGTACTTTAAAAATACGAATGCTCTGTTTCATGGTCAGACTATACGACTATATCCGGATCTTGCAAGACCTACACAGTTAAGACGAAAATAATTTCTATTATTAAAATCTGATGTAATTGCAATTGGGGCGGAATTTCAGCTTCACTACCCATGTCGTTGCATTATAAAGTTGTCTAATAATACTTTTATTTTCTTTATTACGGAACACCTGAAACAGTTCCTGGTTAGCAGAAGGCAGAACACAGCCATAGGTTAATATTTGGGGGTTAAATGATAAAATGTACCGGTATCGCCATTATTTGATTCCTATAGGTATTATTTGTAATCTTCTCTAAATGTTAGAAAGTACTCCCCCCAAATTTTCTTTTTGAGGTTAAAGAGCAATGTTGAGGTATGATTGTATTGCACTCTCTGTTTAATATGTTTTGAGTGTTACTTAAAAATAATTTCTTGTTGCTACTTTAACCGTGTTTAACACAAAGGGGCGGATTTTAAGAGCCCTGCTCGCCGGTGCGCCTATGTTCAATAGGCCTACCGGCGCGCGCAGAGCCCCGGGACTCGCGTAAGTCTGTGCTAACTAATCTCCTTATTGCATAAGGGGATTAGTTAGCACCTATACAACCCACGTCCAACTGCGGGTTAAACAGCATGCTTGGCTGAGCACACTGTATTGCATCGGCCCCAAAGTATTTAGGGTTATATCTGCTGCTCTGTACAGGTTATCCCTGCTGATCTGTGCAGGTTATCCCTTTGTCTTCTTGCTCAGGGTTGTAAATGCTGCTCACAGAGGCTTTGATTCTGGGTCTTCCTTCTTAATGATTCTTTTGGATATTAGCTCTGCTTTTGATACCCTTAGTATCTTTGTCATCTCTCTAGTATTGATGTCTAGGGAACTGTTCTCTCTTGGTTTAGATACTATCTCACTGACAGAAAACAATAGATTAGAATAGCTAATATCACATCTTCATTGTTTCCTGTCACAACGGGTGTCCCACAGGGCTCAGTTCTTTCTGCTGCCCTATTTAATATTTATCTGGCTCCTCTTTGTTGCCGTCTCTCTACTTTGAGTCCATCCTACTGCACTTATGCAGATGATGTTTCCTTTTTTCCTTATTACATCTTGATCATTAGCCTCTCAGTTCATTTCTCTGTGTCTCTCTTTTATCAGAGACTAACTCACACATAACAAGCTTTCACTCAAACTTGATAAACCCAAAATCATGATTTTTTGCCTCACCACCCCTTTCCACATTCTCTTATCCTTACAATTTGACACTCGGTCCATCCCCATCACTAATAAGGCTTGCTTCCTAGGTGTTCAGTTCAACTCTAATCTATCCATGCATGTCCATATAAAAACAATCATCCATTCATCATTCTACAAACTATGGGCCTGATTCACTAACGCTTTTCTCCCTTTTTTTGTCTATGGGAAAAACTCTTGGTGAACCAGACCCATTTATGCCTGATTAGATTCTCAAAACTTTAGAACTGTTCTGCTGTCTCTAATACCCACATCACTGGACTAGTGCAGCATTTTATATTGCGGACTCCCTTACACCTCCATTAAACCTTTACAGTTAATTGAAAACTCTGCCACCAGCTTACTCACTATCACACGGAAGCACAGACATTTTATCCCAGTACTCAAGCCCTACATTGGCTCCCAATTGAGTACTGCATACAATATGAACTGGCTCTGTTGGTTCATAATCTACATAAACATCCAAAAGAATGTGTGACACTTAAGAACAGACTGCTCAATACATATATCAGTTGCTTTATTTGTTTAAGGGCCAATAGGACAAAACTCTTCAACCCCTGAAGGTTTAAATTGTGAAATTGAATGTTCTTTCTTTTAGCGGTTTTCCTTTCCATCTGCAATTTTTTTTAGTTTTCCTTCTGTTTACCTGCCCCTAAAGGTTCCATTGAGTTTAATTCCCCATCTTACCCTCCCTAACCCCCCTTTCTTTTCTCCCCCCCCTTTCCCCTTCCTCCCCTTTCTTTCTCTCCCCCTTCTTTTTTTAATTTTGTATTTATTTAAGACTTTTTATATACCATCTTTAGCAAATTAGATTTGAACAAAAATGGTTTACAATACTGAACAAAATAATAAATACTATTCTTTCATAAAGTGAAAGTAAAAATAAAATAAAAATAATAAAAAGTATGAATAAAAATTACATAGTAACTTATCACTATCAATATTACTAAATATCTTTATCCTAAAAGATATTAAAATAAAATTAAATTAACTTTAAATTTAACAAAACATAAAGATGGAAAATTAAAATAACATCATAATAACACAACATAATAAAAGAAAATGGATCTACTTAATCTTTTATTCAGTAATTCTAAATGCTTCTCTAAAGATGTATGTTTTTAATGATATTTTAAATTCCTTAGTATTTGAAATTTGGTGTAGGGCATTTGGTAGAGCATTCCAATGTATAGGCCCAGATACAGAAAAAGCTCTATGACAGGTAACATTTAATCTTGCTATTCTGACTGAAGGCACATTCAAAAGGTTCATATTTGAGGATTGAAGCTCTCTAGAAGGTTTGTATATTCTCAAAACAGAACATAGCCAGGATGAATTAGGACTATTTAATAGAGAATGAATTTGGTCAATATTTTATACAAAAAATCCGATATTTAATAGGCAATCAATGCAGTTTGGATAAAATCGGAGAAATATGTTCCTTTAAAGGAGTACCTATAAGAATGCGCGCTGCATTGTTTTATATTAATTGTAACGGTTTGATTGATGAATCTGGTAAACCTAAGTACAGACTGTTACAGTAATCGAGACCTAAAAATATTAATGACTGAAGAACCAGACGAAAATCCTGAGCATACAATAGTGGTTTTAGATGTTTAAGTAAATGCATCTTGTAGAAAACATTTTTAACAATTTTAGAAATATGACAAGCCAAAGAGAGATTTGAATCCAACGTAACTCCCAAACTACGTGCCTGCTTAGTGATTGGGATATGTTCACTATCTATCACAATGTACATAGGTGGATTATTAATTGGATTCTCAACAAATCTTAAAGTACTACTTCTGGTTTTTTTGCTTTAAGTTTTAGCTGACTGTGTGACATCCACTTTTCTATAGTTTTGATGTAAATTTGCACCAAGGAAAGTGTTTCCAACCAGGAAGACTTGTAGGGGACGAAAAGTTGTATATCGTCCGTGTATATCTTGAAATGGACATTTAATGCTGAAAGTATATTGCATAAAGGTAATAAGTAAATACTGAACAAAATTGGGGAAAGTGATGAACCTTGGGGAACCCCTGTTGGCATTGGATATGAGAAGGATGAATGAGGTCCAATGTTGACCTGACAAGTACGGTCAGATAGAAAACTACGGAACCATTCTAAAACAGTAGCTTGAATTCCTATAGATTGCAAACTAGCCAATAGAATATAGTGGTCTATCGTATCAAACGCTGCAGAAATGTCTAAGAAAATTAATATGAAATCTGTATTAGAATCAAACCCCCTAAAGTAGGAGTCAAAGGAGGACAGTAAAAGTGTTTCTGTTAAATGTCCCTTTTGAAACCCATGTTGGTTTGGGTGCAATATTTCATGGTCACCAAGGTAATCATTTAGTTGGTACAAGACCACTGACTCTAGGATTTTAGATAAAGAGGTCAGGGAATCTATCGGTCTGAGGTTTGAGAACTCAGCAAAAGACAAGGTTTTATTTTTTTGTATTGGAAGTATCGTTGTTTGTTTTAAGCAGCCTGGGAACACCCTTCTCTCCTCTCCCCTTCCCCCCTCCCTGTGCTCCCTCCCCCTTTTCCTCCTCCCTCCCCCTTTTAAGGATTAAATCTATGTTCCTTCACTTATCTCTTTTCCTGTACTTGGATTGGTTCCTTGAAGTCACGTGGTCATCCTGTTTGGCTTGCTTCTTCTTGTTATCTAGCTTCCAGCCACATCCCTTTAGGGAATCTCACTTAGAGTATCATTGCAGGAAATGCTGCCAGTGCAAAGTTAGCCTTTATCTCCTTCTTACAGGATCATGGTTTATTCATCAGTAGTTTGTTGTTTTTTTTCCACAAAAATGTTGTTTACAGTATGGAATCGCCAGATCCTGCTTGTTCTCAGACCTTTGGCTTGTTTCCTGATAAGGTATTTACACTGCTCTCCAGCGTGCACTCTACGGTCTCTTCTCCCAGTACTGAAAGTCTTAGACTCTTGCTTGCCACTTTTGCCACATCTCTCCTTTAGTTTTAACTTGCCCCAGCAGTTTAAACCTTCTACTGGTTAACTGCCCTGTCATTAGCTTCTGCCTATTCCTATCCAGCACTGCTCTGTTTTAAATGCTGTTCCACTCCTTCCTTCCCACTAGATTTTTAATACACACGCTGATCTTAAAATCGAATCTGTTTTTCATGCTGTTTAACACTGTGCGGGTGTCCCTGGCTTTTCCTAACAATATCATAATGTTTGATATATTTATTCAATATCTGCAATATACTCCTTCCGTTTTAAAAACATTTACAATGTACTCCCTCCTTCTTTTCTACTTTGGCGGTATAGAGTATTCACTGATGGACCAGCTGCTTGCAAATTATATTATAGGCTTACAAGTCTCTTTGTTTTTGAGATTCTACGGGGGTTTTGCTGAATCCTGCAGCATTAACCTAGTTTTGGAACACTTCACTCAAATGTAAGTCCTACATTTTGGCTCACATCAGAAATACTTCTAATTTTTCATTTCTTTGTATTTGTCTTCCTTTTTCTTATTTAACCCTAGTGTTGATTTTTTAGGATCTCAACCACTGACCCCTTGGGGTCCCTCATTTTGGAAGGTTCCTTTGTAATGCTGCCTTAAATTGAGGTTTGTTTGTTTTTTTTCTCTCTGTTTCAATAGATTGGCACCTGCTTGGTTGTTCAATTATATCCCCCTTCCCCCTTCCCCTTTTCCCCATCTTCCTCCTTTCCTTTTTTTTTTCTCTCTTTCTCCCCTCCCCCTTCTCCATCCCTCCTCTACCCCTGCCCCCCCCCCGATTTCACCCCTGCTCTCCCTGCCCCCTCCCCCCTTTCTTTTCCCTCCTTATTTTAATAGCTTTGATTCTCCTTTTGTATTATAGAAATCGTATATACAGCTCTCACAGCATTAAGCTTCTGTGGTGGCCCGGGAAACACTTTCTGTCTTTGCTTGGTATGCCTTCTGTGAACGATTGTATTGAATTTGAAAGGTTGTAATACTGTCTGTGCCTACCTCCTGTTCAATACCTCTAATTCTATTCTTATTTATAGAGGTGTATATTCGCAGCCCTGGTGCGAAACATGACCGTGTCTGAGTGTTTGTATCTTTCAGAATAAGTGTATATTGTTCATAAGTGTTTTGTCCTGTTGGCCCTTAAACAAATAAAGCAACCGATATATGTATTGAACAGTCTGTACTGTAGTACCCCAGATTATTTTGTTATTTATATTTATGTGCATGTGTGTGCTGTGTTCACTCTGTGTTCTTGGAGTTCATAATCTATGACATCACTTTGCTTCCCCATGGATCAGTCGTATTCGCAAACTCTATGTACCTCAGCCACTAAAGCTCTATTAGAAATTCCCTCTTTACGCACAGCCAGACTGTCATCCACTTGTGAAAGAGCTTTCTCCCTTGCTGGACGAACACTTTGGAATTGTCTCCCACAATCCTTGCATTCTCTGACAGAAATAAAAGAGTTCAAGAAAGCCATCAATATACATGTACTGATAACCACTTTCCCTCCAGCATCCACAATTAACCTCCTTCTTAGCTCAGCCCTTTTTTCACCAAAACTCTTAGGTTTACACCATCCTCTTCCCTTGGTGTTCTTCAAGTTCTAGCTGAACATTCAAATGCAGCCATGAGAAAGGTAAAATTTCAAAGAGTATATTATTGTTATTGTTTCTCTTATATAATGACATTGCTTTAATGTATGTGATATTGTTACCCGCCCCCAAACCTTGGAAGGCACGAGAAATAAATAGTTTTTAAAAACTTAATAAAAAGAGGTGGAGCAGCCGATTAATCCCCAAATTCTCTACCACTTGCAGTGGCTCATCATACAAAGCAATCATTTCACCAATATATCATGTAACCCCTTTGGATTCTACCTGCTTCCTGACTGGAACAGTGCTATGGGACATCGCCCCCATCTATTCCATGGTTGACTGAAGGGATTGTGAGGGCTGGGGGGGGGGGGGGAGAGATCTAGTAACACTAGGAAATTGATTATAACCTCTCCTTTGCTCCTGTGGCTTTTCAGTTGCTGATTCAAACTACACTTTGGTCACTTAGAATGTTCCTCTTAAAATAAGGAAGCAGGATTGCTGGATTCAAAGTATGCATATCCCAAAATGCCAGGGCCCCTTTCCAAAAGGAACATGGATTAGCAATTTCAAAATATACACTTGCTTGCTTACTGTTTAAAATTTGCATTGCTATTATGTTTATTACCAGGGAAGTGGCGTTTTATTTCCTCACTGATCACCTTGAAACCTTGACAACACAGACAAGTAATTAAAGAGACAGCCAATGAGAATGGAAAAGGAAAGCTAAAGAACTGCTCCCCAAATGGAAACTTTGTAACCTGTTTGTAATATTTTAGTGCCCACTATTACCAATTAGTGCACACAGTTTGTGTACTTGTTGTGTTCTTATGTTATCATCATTGCCCCTTTATTCCATGTTGCAATTTTATCTCATTTTTATGCATATAAAAATGTGTCTTTTTCAAACTTATCATTTTCAGAAGCTTGTATGTGGTGGGATGTCTAAATAAACCCTACATGAGCCACATTTTGAAGTCGCAACGTCTTCCTCAGGGATGTTAATGCATCTTTCTCTTTTATCACGCCATTACACAGTGTAGCTTGTTCATATAAGCTTTTAAAAAAGCTAAGTTTGAAAAAGCCATTTCTATCCAGAAGAAACTGATATATGGAGGCAAGCATGTGCTACTGCAGAGTGCAGATGACATTGAGCATGTTTCACTCCATTCTGTTTTTGAAAAGATGGCAGAGTAGCAACATGGCAAAAGGAGTAGGAGAACAGAAATGCCCCAAACATTAGCATGCAGTGAAGGCAATATTTATATCCACTGATTCAGATAAAGAGTCTTTTTCTTGGCTTGTATGAATCAGAAGATATTGAAAGGATATTATAAGAGGAAAATTTGGAAGGCATATATAGTAGTGTCTTAGCATCATCTAGTTCATTGATGGGGGAGATAGAGCCATATGAGGATACTGATGAAGAATAGGCAAAACAGGTAGAGAGCACAACTGATGCCCCTGACATTGTTCCTCAGAGTGCACCTGCCACCTTCTACCTCAGCTCCAGTGCCAGCATACCCTGCCAAATATGTAGAGAAGCTTCCAGTACCAGTATCCTTTACACAGTGATTATACTTCACAAAATGGGTCATCCCTGATTTGAAATGCCTCTAGATCATAGATTTCTTTTGCTCTCTGCTTCAGGGATTGCACAATTATAAACCATCCTTCAGTAAATAAAGTCCGCAACCAGGAAAATGAGTCCTATTATTTATGAACACTTAGACATTTCTCTGCATGGTCAAGCAGACAAAGACTCTTTAACAACCAGTTACATGGCTCTGACAATCAGTTGCTAAAGTGCTGTCTATGCTGGTACTGGTCCCCTAGTGCCAGACTAGGGGACTTGTGGTCCCATGTCTAGCTGCCATAAACCTAATACCAGCATAGGGGACTTCCTGCTTCATGATTAACTGCTATACCCCTAGTTCCAGCATAGGGGACTTGCTGCTTATGTCTATCTACCATATCCCTAGTACTATCAAAGGGGAATTGCTGCCTTATTTCTAACTGCCATACCACTAGTACTAGCAGAGATGATTTGCTGCCAATGCCTACCTTCCATACCTCTTATTCCACCATTGGAGACTTGCTGGTAGATGCCTACCTTATAACACTGCAGAAGTCTTAGTGCTGTTGCTCCACCTACCTGCTATGCCTGCCTAATATGTATGAGCTTGGGAGTTTTGGTGCCTTCATGTTGTTTGTTTCATTGCTATACTGGGGTGATTGATTTTCTACAGAAAACAAAATGAAAAATTTAGAAAAAATATGTCTCTTCCCTCCACCTATTTAATTGATCTTTGGTTTTTTTTCCAACCCTTCTGAAATGATCCCATCCTGGTTCTTCCATCATGATTATTTGTTCATTATACTGTGGTGGTTTGTCTAAAATTGTCCTCAGTCTTAAAGAAGACATAGAGGCAGAACAGAAAGTATAGAGGAGAGAAACCATTTACATGTTCTGAGTGTGTTAAAATTTTCAGTAAGGCAAAGAGAATTCAGGTCATATCTCTAGTACTAATATAGGGGCACCACTGTATGAATATTTGCCATTTGTACTTCACTTCTGCTTACCCAATTTTTGAACTTGTTTGGTCCTTTGGATGCCTTCACATTTCCTTTGTAGCTCTAAATACCCTCCTAAATTTCATTCTACATCATTAAAAGCTATTTCATGCTAGCCTTCATTACCAGACTTTTTACATGTGCCTCAAATGTATCATATATGTTATTGATATGAAGTAAATTATATGAGTCCCTCCTAATGCAGCTCCATTGGTGAAACATAGACATATTGGGGAAACTGTACCCTACAATGACCTGAATACATAAAACGATCTGTTGCCTTCTTTGAAGCTGCACAAGAGTACTTTTCTATAACTTTTAAACAACATTACTTGTTATTACAGAATTTTCCCATACTTCCTATATTGCTTACATGATATCTCCTCTCCACATCCTTTGTATGTGATACCTCTAGTACCACCACATTGGGCTTGCTGCCTGATGCCTACCTTGCATGCCACTAAACAACCATTGCTACTTATATAGCTACCTGCTATGGCATTGCCTAGTTATGTTCATGGAGTTTTGGTGCTTCAATTTTGTTTCCTGCTGTTTGTTTATTGGTTGTAATTGGGGTGTTTGCTTTTTTACAGAAAAAAAGTAAAAAAAAAAATTAAAAAGTCTCCTCCCTTTCCACCTATTTTGTGGTTGTTTGTTTTATTCTAAACTCTCTACAATGATCCCAGCCTTGTTCTACCACCCTGTTTGTTTGTAGGTTCCACTGGGGTAATTTGTCCACTGAATAAATGTGAAAAAAGACAAAGAAAACAAGTTTCTACCCTACCATGGACTTTCTGACTCATACCAACCCTTCCAGCTGCCAAACCATCATAGGGGACTTGCTGCCACATGCTAGCCTGCCATAATGTTTCTGATGCCCACTTTTGGAGCTTTGGGGTGATTTTCCCACTTTTGCAGCTTTTTTGCTCCTCTCACAATAGATTGAATAACTCCTATCAATGGTAACAGGCTGGGGAGTGGCAGGTCACCTGGAACAGATGGTATGCATCCCAGGATTCTGAGGGAATTCAAAGATGGGATTTTGGATCTAATAGTTAAAATTTGTAACCTATCATTGAAGTCATCCATTGAGTCTTGGAACTGGAGAGTGGCCAATGTAGCCTGAATGTTTGAAGGGGGCTCCAGGGGTGATCCTGGAAAGTATAGACCAGTAAGCCTGACTTCAGTGCCATAAAAAATAGTGGAAACTATTCTAAGGATCAAGAATCACAGAGTATGTAGAAAGACATGGTTTGATGGGACATGGTCAACATGGATTGACCCAAAGGAGGTCTTGCCCCATAGATCTGCTTCATTTTTTTGTGCGGGTTAATAAACATGTGGCTGGGGGTGAATCAGTGGAAGGAGTGTGTTTGGATTTTTGGGGGGTGTTTGACAGGGTCCCTCATGGGAGGCTTCTAAGAAAACTGGGATGTCATGGGATAGGAGGTGATGTCCTTTCGTGGATTACAAACTGGTTCAAAAACAGGAAACAAAGATTAGGATTAAATGGTCAATTTTTTCAGTGGATAAACAGTGGAGTGCCTCAGGGATCTGTACTTGGACTGGTGCTTTTCAATATATTTATAAATGATCTGGAAACAAATACGATAAGTGAGGTTATCAAATTTGCAGATGATACAAAATTATTCAGAGTAGTTAAATCATAAGGAGATTGTGTTAAATTGCAGGAGGACCTTGTGAGACTGGAAGATCGGGCATCCAAATGTCAGATGAAATTTAATGTGGATAAGTGCAAGGCATTGATTTAGGGAAAAATAAACCATGCAGAATTTAGATGATGTTAGGTTCCATATTAGGAGCTACCACCCAGAAAAAAAGATCTAGGCCTTATAGGGATAATACATTGAAATTGTCAGCTCAGTGTGCTGCAGCAGTCAAAAAAGCAAACAGAATGTTAGGAATTATTAGGAAGGTAATGGTGAATAGAACGGAAAATGTCATAATGCCTCTGTATCGCTCCATACTGAGACCACACCTTAAATACTGTGTACAGTTCTGGTTGCCGCATCTCAAAAAAGATATAGTTGTTCTGGAGAAGGTACAGAGAAGGGTGACCAAAATGATAAAGGGGATAGAACATCTCCCCTATGAGGAAAGGCTAAAGAGGTTAGGGCTGTTCAGCTTGGAGAAGAGACGGATGAGGGGGGATATGATAGATGTCTTTAAAATCATGAAAAGTCTAGAATGGGTAGATGTACACTTACGGATCATAGAAGGACTAGAGGGCAGTCTACAGATCACATTTAATCCTTTTCATTCCATTTTTATCACAGACAGTCTTGTATTAATGTCCTTTGTGTTTTATATTTTATATTCTATATTTTTAACTTTTAATTTGTTTGTAAGTCAGCTGTATTTGTTTATGCTTAATTATTTTACTTTTAATTATGAATGTATTTAATGTAAACCGTTTTGACCAATATTTTATTGAAAAAGCGGTATATAAACAATTTCAAATAAATAAATAAGTTAGCAGGTAGCACATTTAAGACGAATCGGAGAAAATTCTTTTTTACACAACGCACAATTAAGCTCTTGAATTTGTTGCCAGAGGATATGGTTAGTGCAGTTAGTGTAGCTGGGTTTAAAAAAGGTTTGGATGAGTTCTTGGAGATGTCCATTAACTGCTATTAATCAAGTTGACTTAGAGAATGGCCTCTGCTACTACTACCTGCATCAGTAGCATTGGATCTTTTTAGTGTTTGGGTACTTGCCAGGTTCTTGTGGCCTAGTTTGGCCTCTGTTGGAAACAGGATGCTGGGCTTGATGGACCCTTGGTCTGACCCAGTATGGCAATTTCTTATGTTCTTATGTGGTACCTCTTTGCCCCTTTATGGAGTCTTAGGCTATTCATGCCACTTTTGGTGCTCCTTTCCACAATCTTTCTAGCTCCCTTGGAGTTCTTTCCCCCTTCTGATTTCCTTTTACAAGTTGTAAGATAAATGATTAGAAAACCCCAGTTCTGGAGGCCAATATAGGCTGTAATGCTTCCCCCATTGACATTTATGACAAATGAAAACAAACAAAAAATTATTTTTTTTTTAATTTGTTTGCTTTGAAACTAAGGAAATGAATCGATGTCCCCACAAAATGAATTTTCAAATGAAACACATTTTTTTCTTCAGCATATCCTTAGCACCCAATATGACTGAGACTATTTCTATATCTATCTGCCATATTTTCTTGGTTTCTGATTATATCTTTTTGTACTTAAGGATCTTTGCTGGGTACTGACTCCTCTGTCAGCTATGCGATTCTTGTGGTGTTCTCTTCACCAAAATATTTGATTTTTGTACATCGATCTTCTATCGGTAGGAATAGGAATGTCCCAGGTGATCACAACTTTACCATTCCATTCTATCCTATTAGGGTTGTGCTTCTAATGTTTGCTTGGTAAGTTGATGTTAGGTTTACACAGTCATGCTACTTTGTTGTGCCTCTCTATATACAGGCCTTCTGATCTGTGACAAGGTAACTGTTTCCAGTTCTGTTCTGCAGAATAGGCATTTGTCCATTTTACCAGTCTTTTCTATGCTGGCTGTGAACTATCTCATCCATATTTCTATAGCAGGAAGTCTCCATTGGCCAATCGAAGGTTTCCCAGCAAATATTCTAGTACCTATCAGAGTCTCTCTCTGACTCTCTCTTGGACACCTCAGTATCCTCTTATAAAGTGTTACAGTCTTCTTCTTTATCCCAGCTCAACTATTTATTCCTTTAGTTTTATATTCTGCTTTTCATCCACTTCAAAGCAGATTATATTCAGGTATTGCACTACTGCAGATTCAGCCCCAGCTGCACAGACTCTCTCTTTTATTGATTGTTTGTGGTATTTATTTGTCCACATCAGAGTAACTTTGCCATATGATGTATCAGATGCCAAGCATGTTATTGGCTTTTACAATCCAGATAGAATCCATATTTACTTGCTTTTGCCAAAACCCAGACCACAAGTTCATTATTAGCTCATCTCCTGTTTCTGAAAGATTACAAATGCACAGGTTGCTTGTTTCAGCCTATTGCAAAGGTCATGCTTTCTTGTCATGTGACCAGTCTTCTCGCTGGTTGACTAGAGGTGAATGTTGGTATCACTTGGACCTGTCTCTGTCTGAGTAATGACTTCATGACTCTTTGACATTTGCCATTGTTCAATGTGGGTCTGCGCTATATGTTACCTCCAAACCCCTTCTTTTTTTTTTGCTTTAGATGCAACATATAACCTCTTTTCTACAAGTATGCTATTGTACTAATAAAAAATAAGCCGGTCACTATGGCTACTAAAAACATATTCATCAGGGATATCCTGAAAACATAACTAGTTTGTGGCACTCGATGACTGCAATTACCAACCTCTGTTCTAGAATCTAAACAAAAGACAAATTAGGATTCATGAAAAAGGGAAAAAAAAATCATCCAAACAGCTCTAAATCCATCTGATTGCCCTTTCACATTCCATGTTATTTTATCACTATCTCCTAACGTTGAAGCTTCCAATGCTTCTACTTTCCATGCCCTGAAGGGTGGAATTATGATTCAGAACCTTCTTGAATGGGAAATAAAATGCACAGTATGCAAATAGTGAAGAAAGTCATTCAACAATTGCAGAGCAAAAATACAACAGGAATAGATTTCAGGCAAAACGCTGAACTGAGTCTGTTCTGCAGGATAAGGAGAAAGATATTTAGAAATAAATTGTGATTTCAGACTTCTGAACACCAAGAGGCTGTGCTCATTTCAGTATCAGTTGGAAGTGGATGCCACTGCCACAGCAATCCAGAAAGCAAAGTTCCACAGGAAAAGAGATGGGGTACAATCTTTTATTTTTTATTCCAACTGTTCATAAATGAAGCTAGGAGTTACCAGAGGAAGCCCTGAAACTGGGATTTTCCTTCTACACCACAGAAGCAGTTCAACAAAGAAAGAAAATAGTAGAGCAGGTGACACATTCTTAGGAATGGAAAACTTAATTAAAGGTAGTGACACCATTTCTTAGAATAAAGTATATTTCATCTGAGAGGTTCCTTTTTTTAGCCCTAAATTACTGTGTGGCAGTACGTACAATAGATAATGATATCACAAATTGTAAGTGAAAGGAAAAATGTAACCATATTTTCTTTAATGTACTAGTGCTTTAATGATCCATGTAAGATATAATTTACATACACATAGGAGGGCATACTTACATCAGTTCTTTATTTTATTTTTTTCAATAAGCTCTCTGGTTTTCAACTTGATTGATTTTTCTCTCTTAGCTATTCACTCTTCATTTTTTTGGGGACTTGCACATTACACGCACAGTGCTTAACTTCAATATCAGTGAGTTTCTGTACCTTTTCAGCAGCACCTATGACATTTTCTGCAAATGCTTTTCAGTTCTCTCCTGGCTCATTCTTCCACCAAGAGACTTCATAGCAATTGAGTTTTATTCAGCCTTTTCCATATAAAATGGAACTCAATCCCCAAAATTCTGTGACTTATTTTCAGTAAGTCACTTACTTGCCAAGGTACTTGACTGCCTGCACAGAACAAGGAGATGTTCAAACACAAGGTAACTTCATACATGAACTGTGAAAATTATATTGTTATGCGGGTAAGTGTGTGTGAGTATATGTGCATATTTAGAAAAGCAAAACAAAAGTTTAAACTACTTATAGAGATAAACATAAAATTTATAACAGAGTGAATTTATAACAAGTGAATAATACCACGATTCAGGAGCGAATGCCAAAATGTGGCCATGTTGGATTTTTTCCCATCTATGCACTTTTCAGCCTTTGTACCTATCAGCTGATCTATTGAAGATTTGGAATGGCTGCTTGTGCTGCCATCACTGTGTTATACATGTATGTGCCTATAGGTAACTTTTATTGTATATGAATTTGTGATAAAAATATATTTTTATGATAGGTGTGGTTCATTGTAAAACTAATTTGTGACACATTTATCAGTTATTTATTGTGTTTTTTGGAAATTAGATGTACAGAATCCAAAAATTGTCCCTTTAAGCTTATTTATACCTGAAGCAAGAAGGGAACATCATCATGTGTGACCCATTTTTTTCTGCCCATCTATGGACAAATTGGGCTTTTTCTGCCATTATAATTTTATGGCATTCTAAATGAAAGAAAGACCTAACTCTATCAGAGTTCTCTTTATTTAAAAAATAAAATGTAACTGGTTAACTTTAGAAATTAATTAAATAAACCTTTTATTTTAATTTTTCCCTTGCTGTCTAAATTTAATTGGCTAAATTCACTACAAAGAAATATTTAACAGGGCAAGTACTAAGGACAAACTTATGACTTATTTTCAGCACTAGCCAGCTCAATTTAGTAGAGCAACCACTGCTGTACCAATAATTGGTCAATTTTTTACTGGCTAGATTTAGGGGACTTTGAAGCTGAAAGCCTAGCCAGTTAGGTTGAGTTCAAAATTCTTCTGAAGATAAAAGTCTAGAATTAACCAGCTGTCTTATTCACTCAGTGTATCCTTGAAAATTGACCCTTTACTTTCAATAGCTAGACTAAACCTCATAGCCCCTAAAAGCAAAATATAAGCATGGCAATTTAAATCCCTTGTGGGGACTTTGAACATGTCCTATGAATCCTTTTATCTTGGCCTTATCTTACCAGATTCCAGACCTATTTCTGGTTTCTCCTTAATAGGTTCCATTCTTTTGCTACTGCCTACTATGCAGTTTGCATGCTGGAGCTCTCTCTTCCATCTCCAGCCTCCTGTTAATAGGCTTTGTATTCTTCTTCTCTGTTGTCTGGTTCCTACTAGACTTTTTCAACTCAGAGGATAAAGAAGTACACTTCAGAGTTTGCAGTTTGCTTGCATGGGGTTTAAGGTAGACTACTCATGGGACTTTAAATACAATGACTTCTCAGAGCATATACTCCCTTATACCTACCTTTAGTGGAAGCTTGTTAATTCATTCTATATGCTTTTATTTGAATTGTAATAGAGGCCCAATAATATAGTATCTGCAGGTTTGCTAAATTAGAGTTTAAGCAAAGCCTTACTGATCTGTTATTCCTCACTGATGGGTCACTGATTAGCTGTTCCTTATAATTTTTTCTGTCTGTTACTCAGCCACCATTATTTGAAGTTCATCCCACAATATTGGTAATTTGTTTTCCAATTAGAGAATATTTTCACCTGATTGGTTAAAAAAAAAGTTGCTTTCAGTATTTAGAATTTTGGCTTCTTTTTAATAAAATGGCATTACATAATTTGTATTTATTTACAATAAATTAAAAAAAACATGATTTCTGGGTTGTAGATAACTGCATGCATTGATTTTAGTTAAAATAAAATCTAGTCAGACTTATGCTAGTATAAAAACAAAGAAATATAGAAAGATGATGGCAGAAAAAGACCATATAGCCTATCTAGCCGCACAAATGCTCAACTACACAAACTCCAGCACTCCCTCAGAGATGCCCTGTGCTTGTCCTATGTTTTTTTAAATTCAGATACTGTCTTTGACTCCACCACTGCCAATGGAAGTGGTAGAGCCAAAGGACAGTAGTGGATGCTCTCTTTCTAGAAAGAAATACTTTCTTAGATTACTATCCCTTTCACCATCATCTCATGACTTCTCAATCCAAAGTCACCTTTGCACTGAAAGAGGCCTGCCTCCTATGCATTGGTACATCTGAGGGGTTTAAGTGTCTCTGTCATCTCTCCTCTATCTCATCTTTCCTCTGGGATATACATGTTTAGATCTTTAAGTCTGCCCCCATATGCTTTACAAACGAGATCAGTGATCATTTTGAAGCAACTATCTGGATTGACTCCATCCTGTTTATATCCTTTTGAAGTTGTGGTCTCCAGAAGTGTACTCACCATTCCAAATGAGGTATCACCAGGACTTATACAAGGGCAATATCAACTCTTTTTTTTTTTCTGCTGACTTTTCCTCTCACTATACACCCAAGCATCTTTCTGGCTTTTGCCACCACCTTATCCACATGTTTGACCATATTGAGATTATCAGATACAATCACCCCCACACCCCACTCTTTTTTTGTACAGAGAAGTATTTTACCACCTAGACCGTACCACTCTGATAGGACCTGATTTTAAAAAGCATTTATATGAATAAAACTGGGTTTTATTTGAGTGAATGTACTTTACTTCAGTAAGTGGGCTTTTAAAAATTGAGATAATATATGTCATTGAATTGTCCATAGGATTTACTCACACAAGTGCACTTTACTCGTGTAAATGGCTTTTGAAAATTGCTACGATAGTATGTTACATTCACGCATGTAACTCCTTTGAAAATTCACCCGTTAGGTTTTTGCAGACCAAATGCATGACACTGCATTTTAGCATTACATCATAACTCCCAAGCTCTACATCATTCCTGAAGTTGGACAGATCTTTATTCATGCTTTCAATACCTTCCTGGGTGTCTACCTTATTGCAGGTTTTGGTTTCAATTTATTTACATGTCACCTATGCAGAACCATATCGATGATTTTACTGAAATCTAGGTTCCCAACATGGAATACTCACCTTGATCCAACTAGCCAATGAAATTGATCAAATTTGTCTGACAAGACCTATCTTTGGTAAAATCATGCTGCCTCAGATCTTGTAATCCGTTGGATTCTAGAAACTGCTCATTCCTCTGTTTTAGTGGTGATGCCATTAATTTACTCACCACAGAGGTCTTATCTATAGGAACTTGATTTTAGTATATTTTATATAAATGAAACACTGCTCTACATGCTTCTTTCAGAATAACAATTATATATATATATATATATATGATTTATATGATTGAGGTACTGTAGGTTAGAGATGTGCATCCGTTTTCCACGTATTTGTAATCCGCAACTTATTTTGTCCTATCTGTGAAATACGTAGGGAGGCGAAACGCATCGCGACTCCCCACGTATTAAACAGATTTCTGTTTTATTCGGCCTCCTAAATAAAAATTTAAACCCCCCACCCTCCTGACCCCCCCAAGACTTACCAAAACTCCCTGGTGGTCCAGCGGCGAGTCCAGAAGCCATCCCTGCATTCTCACACCCACGTTTGCCGGTTTCATCATGACGCTGATAGCCTGTGTCACAGGGGCTACCAGTGCCATTGGTCAGTCCCTGTCACATGGTCACCGGCACCATCTTGTGCTCCTACCATGTGACAGGGGCTGACCAATGGCACCAGTCGCCCCTGTAACATAGTATGGGCAAAGGCTATCGGTGCCATTTTGAGTCCTGGCATCGGACGGCAGGTCACTCCGGGACCCCCGTTGGACCCACAGGGACTTTTGGCCAGCTTGGGGGGGCCTCCTGACCCCCACAAGACTTGCCAAAAGTCCAGCAGGGGTCCGGGAGCGACCTCCTGCACGCCGGCCGTCCGATGCCAATACTCAAAATGGCGCCGATCGCCTTTGCCCTCACTATGTCACACATAGTGAGGGCAAAGTTGATCGGCGCCATTTTGAGTATTGGCCCAGCATCCTGGGCATCCTTTATAATTAAATGATTAACTTGCCAAAAGTCCAGCAGGGGTCCGGGAGCGACCTCCTGCACGCTGGCCGTCCGATGCCAATACTCAAAATGGCACCGATCGCCTTTGCCCTCACTATGTCACACATAGTGAGGGCAAAGGCGATCGGCGCCATTTTGAGTATTGGCATCGGACGGCCGGCATGCAGGAGGTCGCTCCCGGACCCCTGCTGGACTTTTGGCAAGTCTTGTGGGGGTCAGGAGGCCCCCCCAAGCTGGCCAAAAGTCCCTGTGGGTCCAACGGGGGTCCCGGAGTGACCTGCCGTCTGATGCCAGGACTCAAAATGGCACCGATAGCCTTTGCCCATACTATGTCACAGGGGCTACCGGTGCCATTGGTCAGCCCCTGTCACATGGTAGGAGCACAAGATGGCGCCGGTGACCATGTGACAGGGACTGACCAATGGCACCGGTAGCCCCTGTGACACAGGCTATCAGCGTCATGATGAAACCGGCAAACGTGGGTGTGAGAATGCAGGGATGGCTTCTGGACTCGCCGCTGGACCACCAGGGAGTTTTGGTAAGTCTTGGGGGGTCAGGAGGGTGGGGGGTTGTAGTTAATTTTAATTTTAGCTGGGACAGGAATTTAACTCGCCGTAGTAATGTATTGACAGATCAACAACTTATGGAATTCTCCATACTTCCGCATGAAACGGAATTGACCCCCCACGAATACGTATCACGAATGCAATGAAAACTTTTTGGCTGCACATCCCTACTGTAGGTTAATCATTTAATTATAAAGAATAATATGGCCTAAATCATCCATTATCTAGCTTTTCCAATTGTGCATATGATATCTAGATTCTTGCAAATGAATGAATAGCATGTATGGATTATCACAATACATTTAATTAAGATTAAAAAGATATAAGGATGAAAAAACATAATACCCAAGCTGGATCAGACCCAGCATCCTGTCCCAGACAGTGGGCCCAGAGTAACCAGATGAAAACCAGAGTTCATCTAAATACCCCTTAGATCTATAAAAGTATGAAGCCTCTTAGCCTTCACCCAATCTCTAAGATCAGTTCATATCCTTGTATAGCAGGAATGCATCCAGACCCTCTTGGGTCTTGCTATGATGCTTGCTGTAACTACATTTGGTGGCAGCAGATTCCACAAATTAACTACTCGGTGATTAAAGAAATATTTTCTTCTGTTCACCTTCAAACTTCTAACTTACTGTTTCATTGGCTGTCCCCTGGTTCTAGTATATCTTATATGCCACAGATATTGGATTGAGGACATAGAATGGATGTGTGATTCCAGCAGCATCAAAATTAATGAACATAGATGATCTGCTATGTAACATCCAAGATAACCTATATTACGAAGAATTAGCACAAATGTGGGCAAACTGAATTAATAATGAAAGATGAGCTGAAAACACAAAAGTTTCCATTATATCACAATATACTGCAATTCAGGTTCTCTTTTTATGCTACAATCATAGTTGAAATATTTCCTGAAGAAATATGTTTGTCTTTCAACAACACAGCTATTTTCATTATTTTGCCCACATTGGAATTTTTAAATGCTTAAATGTTTGTTTCTAAATTAATGAAAAACATTGGAAGCATCAGTTTGACATATACCATTTATAATTTGTGTTATGAAAACATTAGGCTCTGACTTCTTGTATTGTTTGAAGTCAAATGTAGTAGCAGCGTTTTATACAAATTAGGCCAATACTTTCCAGCCATTGAAATCTAATGTCAGAAAATGAATATTTTAGCATATATTACTGATTCAAAAGTCCATTTTTGAAAGGAAAGATCAAATATTATTAGTTTCCCATGGATATCTGACTTGAGAAAAAGAATAGATATTTGATTTCAGTAGCAAGATCAAAAGCATCAGGTTTATTGGTTAAGGGTAGTAAAAGCCGATTCAGCAAGTTACCCCCAAGTTCTAAAGACCATAAAAGTTGGGGCCCTAATTGGTTGATGTCTAAATACAAATCCCCTTTTCCCTCTGCCGTTGAAGTAAAGAGCAATGATATAAGTTGCATCGATAGTATCAAGGCTTATTTAAATTTTATTCTTTGTCCTTTGATTTGTAATTTAATATTATGATTGTACATGCACGCGCAGCCGCACGCATGTAATTTAATATTATGATTGTAACATGCACGCGCAGCCGCACGCATGTTATAAAATACAGGATTGACGCCTGCAAATGGGTGCATACTTGTGCACCTTGCGTGCGCCTAGCCCTAGGGGAGCCCCGATGGATTTCCCTGTTCCCTCCCCCCCACCTTCCCATCCCTCTCCCAATCTAACCCTCTCCCCAGCCCTATCTAAATTCCCCCTACCTTTGTTTTATTATTTATGCCTGCCTCTGGGCAGGCGTAGGTTGCGTGCACCGGCCGAGTGCCAGCACGTGATGCCCGGGCCCAGCTGGGAGGCTAAAATTTTCAGAATTCAAAGTTCATCGTGTAATCTTATTATTAGTAGTAATAACATGTTAAGTCCTTAGTTCACTTTACCAGGACAATGGGTACAGTATCAGGTATTTGTTTAATAAGGACAGTATTGTATAACAGAAATATTTTTATGAGATATGAAATATATTTAGGCCCAGCTTGAATTACATTATAGATATGTAAAATACTGACAGCCATTAATGATGAAAAGTTATGGAGCTGAAACCTGCTGTAATCATCTACCCCATTTACAATTCTCAATTGCATAACAATGTGCCTGCAGCGGTTCGAGTGAAACTGTACTTTGATGTGAAAAATGCCATGAAATAACTAAAAAGAGTATTAAAATGTGAAAGAAAAATATTTCAATTTGCATTGTAAGTAATTCTTGATTTCTTTCAATTATAGAGCCTAAAACATAGTTGCATATTTTCACGCACATGGCTGTTCTAGGGTGTTAGCCACTACTGCGATTTGTAGTACATTTTCAGATTTTACTTTGAAAGAAATTTACAAACTGCAGAATTCTTGTCTTTACTTATTCAGAATGGCAATTCATACATCAAAATTATTTTTCCTTCATTTATAGTCTATAACATAGTTGCATATTTTTGTGCCAGTGGCTGTTCTAGGTTGTTAGTCAATACTGGAAGTTTTTAGTACACTTTTAGATTTTAGGGGGTTATTTTCTGCAGTAGGCCCTTATCACAGTAGTAAGATTTAAATTAGGGGGAGGGGAGGAGTCGGGATGGAGTTAAGGAGGGAATTATGGTAATTGGTGGTGGCACCGCTGCCAGTGATAATGTTTCAAACATTATCGCCAGCAGTAGTACGGGGAATAGCACCACGTTTTATGGTGGCACTATGCCCACAGTAGCCTGTAGCTGGCCTCACCGACCACCCCCTACTTTGCCCCCTCCCTCCCCCCTGTAGCGCAGGGTTCATCATTCTACATGGAATGATGAATCCTGGCCTTAGTTTGAAATGAAAGGAAAGAAATGCAGAATGCATGTCTTTATGTATTACAGACCATAAATTCATACACCAAAATAATTTGTTTTATTTCAATTATAGAGCATATTTTTGTGCCAGTAGTTATTCTATGATATTAGCTACTCCTGGCAGTTTGTAAAATATTTTATAGTTTTATTTTGAAATAAATTGACAAAATGCAGAATTCTTGTCTTTACTTATTATAAAGTAGCAATTTCTATACCAAAATCATTTGTTTTCTTTCAAATTTTAGAGCCTGAAAAAATAGTGGCATAAAAATGTGCCAGTGGTAGTTCTAGTCCCTATTCCTAAGGATGGGAAGAGCCTTGGGATTATTAAGACTGAGCCAGATAATTTTGGCAGAGTTATTACCTCCACACCTATACCTATGGCCATGCATTCTGACTTTAATTTGGAGAAGCCTGCTGTAATCATTATGGACGCTTTGTGGTCATCAATAATGGGAATGGGTAGTTCACTTTCAGGCAAAATTAACTCTGCGTTATCTAAATATGAGGGTCTTCATAAAGATGAGGGAGAATACAAAAGAATCCCTCAAACCACCTTAAATCATAGGCTAAAGCCATATACTCTGGTCTACCTTAAGGTGCAGACCTGGAAAGGATTCTGGGTTCCAGGAGTATCCCTTCCTAACAGTATAAAGGATCAGTGCATGGAAGGATTAGGAAGGCCCTGGGGAGCTGCTTTGATCCCATAGTATGCATGTGCAGTGTATGTATAACTGCTTAGGATGTTTAAAGCAAGATGAGCTACTATTTTATTTTGCTGTTTCTTTTACTCCCGTAAATAAACCTTTGTCCCTGACTTGAACAGCCAAAGTCTTCTTTGGCTGTTCCAGAAACTGTGGCCAGCCCATAATGCTATAATAACCAAGTTGCAATTCAAGAACAAAAATCTAAGGAACTTGATGAGAATCTTTTGGTTGATCAATATAAAGACATACAGCAATGTCAAGCATTGTTGTACTTGAGGTGGACTCTTGGCCTGGTGCAGGATTGGTACGGCCCTCTGGTTGGACCCAGAGAGCGCCTGCCACCAGGAGGCGGTGTACACGAAGAGACAGAGGCTAGTTGGAGCTTTGCCAATAACAGTCTGGGGTTTCCGCAGGTTGAGCCCTTGGGTACCTGGACCACCTGGACTTAAGTGGGCCACAGAGGGTCTCCCGGAGAGGTAGTAGAGGGGTGTGCCCACCACAAGCAAGGGTGGTGCAGCCGATGCAGAAAGGATGGACCAGACCCGAACTGGAAGCTCTGGAGACCTCAGAGAGGTAACAGTTCAGGAAGGTTCTCCGGGTGAGGCAGGCAGCACCTGCGGATCTAGGTAGGTGAAGGCCATGGGTGGATTCCAAGCAGGTTGGTCTGGTAGTAAAGGGAGGCCAGAAGAGAGTATCCGAGTGAAGCGCAAGGGTCAGAGCCATAGTATCAGTCCAGAATGGTCAGCCAAAGCAGGGGTCAGTACCTAGGTCAGTCCGAGAGTAGTCAAGGCAAGTGAGGGTCAGTTCTAGGCAGCAGACAAGGAGAATGGTCAGGCAGGCAATGGTCAGTTCCAGGCAGCAGACAAAAGAATGGTCAGGCAGGCAGTAGTCATTTCCAGGCAGCAGACAAGAGAATGGTCAGGCAGGCAGTGGTCAGTTCCAGGCAGCAGACAAGAGAATGGTTAGGAAGGCAGAGGTCTAGTACAAGAGATCAGTCTGAGGAGGTACTACCTGAGAAGGATACAGGAACACACGGAAACGCTGGAACAAGGATATGCTGGAACAAGGAGACACTTGGAACAAGATTAGGCAAGCTTACTACACCACGGTGTTGACCCGATTGCCAAGGCGAGGTCCTGGGGACAGGACCTCGCTATTTATAGGGCCCTCAGGTGATGTCATCAATCTGCGCCCCCTTCAGAGTTCCCGCGCTTGGCCCTTTAAATTGGAATACATAGGCCGCGTGCGCGCCTAGGTTTGGGGCCAAAGCGGCGGAAGACGTGGAGCCCCGAAGGGAGCTCTGCTGTGAGGCCTGCAGCGTGGAGGAAGCCAGAGATGGCCATGGTGAGTGACGGAGATGGCGGGAGCTGGCAGCAGCAGCGAGACCGGAGCTAGTCGAGGGCAGCGCGAGGTGAGCAGGCCCGGTCGCAGCACCCATGCGGCCGGGACACACAACAAGAACATAAGAACATGCCATACTGGGTCAGACCAAGGGTCCATCAAGCCCAACATCCTGTTTCCAACAGTGGCCAATCCAGGCCATAGGAACCTGGCAAGCACCCAAAAACTAAGTCTATTCCATGTTACTGTTGCTAGTAATATCAGTGGCTATTTTCTAAGTCAACTTAATTAATAGCAGGTAATAGACTTCTCCTCCAAAAACGTATCCAATCCTTTTATAAACACAGCTATACTAACTGCACTAACCACATCCTGTAGTAACAAATTCCAGAGTTTAATTGTGTGTTGAGTAAAAAAAGAACTTTCTCCGATTAGTTTTAAATGTGCCACATGCTAACTTCATGGAGTGCCCCCTAGTCTTTCTATTATCTAAAAGAGTAAATAACCGATTCACATCTACCTGTTCTAGACCTCTCATGATTTTAAACACCTCTATCATATCCCCCCTCAGCAAGGGCCCCAATACAGATCCCTGAGGCACTCCACTGCCCACTCCCTTCCACAGAGAAAATTGTCCATTTAATCCTACTCTCTGTTTCTTGTCTTTTAGCCAGTTTGTAATCCATGAAAGGACATCGCCACCTATCCCATGACTTTTTACTTTTCCTAGAAGCTTCTCATGAGGAACTTTATCAAACGTCTTTATCATACGCCTTCTGAAAATCCAAGTACACCCCCCAGCCCTACCTAAATCCCCCCCTACCTTTTGTTGTGCAAGTTACGCCTGCTTGAAGCAGGCGTAACTTGCGAGTGCTGCTTCGGCATCCCCCGGCACAGGCCGCAGTGCTGGGGGGACTCGGGACCGCCCTCCTGGCCCTCCCCCGAACCATCACCACACCCCTGGACCCGCCCCGGACCGCCCCCTGACCCCATACACACTCCCAGGACACGCCCTCGGACTGCCGACACGCCCCCCAGACACGCCCCCTCCTGCCCCTTTTACGAAGCCCCGGGACTTACGTGTGTCCGGAGCTTTGCACACGCCGGCAGCCTATGCAAAATAGGCGCACCGGCGCACGAGTGCCCTGCGCACGTAAATCCTTACGCTCGCATTGATTTTAAAATCTAGCCCAAAGGGAATACAACAAATTCTGGTTTACATAGTACAAGGCACAATGTGGATTTAAATGTCCTCCTGCAGAACTCTCAGTTGGAAGTAAAAACCTGTGCAACTGTTTTGGAGTCTGATAAAGAGTGGGCCTTAAAATGTATTTTCGTACTAAGTCTTGCTTTATCAAGGATGTAGAATATCTATTTTTCTGGCTGTTACCAGAACCACTCAACAAAGATGAAAATTGTTTATTTCTTTGCAACAGAGAGTTTTAGCTCTGGGTGTTACTTTTGCCTTGCATTTTCCTTGTAAATGTCAGGTTAAGTGGAATGGCAACAAATATATCTTCTTTGACTATACTCAGTTAGAAGGGTTTGCTTTGAATACACAGATGCCACCAGCTGTTAGTTAAGATCTGGGAGTGAATACTTAGTATGAGTAAATTGTCTTGCCAGGGATCATTTGTGGGATTATATAAAATTGTTTTCTGAAAGCCCCCCCCCCCCCCCCCCCGGTTTTCTTTTTGGGATCCATTGTGAGTTGTTATTTTATCTGAATATCTTTTTAGTTAATATTTTGTTTCTCTTCTTTGCCTTGATGTCAAAAGGTATTTTCTTTGACTTGTAAATTTAAAGTTTGAATAAATAAGTAATTGAAAAAAAAAAGATAATGATGGCTTAGTGTGATTAGGTGGCTGATAGAATGAAAAGTCTATTCAAAATTTAACTGCATGACTTATCTTCCTCCAATGTCATTATAAATATGTAATCCCTCATCTCAAGTCAACCCATTAACTTCACATCTGCTTCCACATATGGTTCAATCTTCTACTTACTTTTCTTTTAAGTGCCTTCTCTCTGCAGTTCTTCATTTCTTTACCTTTCTTATCTCCCCCTACACCCTTCCTCATGACCTCTGTTCATCAGGAAAGCTGATCATTTGGAACTGTTTGTCATAGCATTTTATTCTCCATTAGTGGATACTTATAGAGACAGCCAATAGTTTTGGGAATATGAGATCCATGTACGAGAAGGTTTTGCAGTACAGTGCTCTACAATTAAAAAAACTCTTTGGAACATGCTAGCTCTAAGGGTTGTATTATGATTAATTTTGATATATTGTAATACTTAGAAACCTGTGGTTATGTGTAATATAAGTGAGTGAGAATGTGATTTAGTTTTAAAGATGGAGCAAGGAGTAACTTGTGGTTTGTAACATATTGTATACAATATACTTTTTGAGGTTTAGCATAAAAGCATGATTTTGGGGTCATTTTCCAAGCGGATCGGACGCAAAAAGTCCGGTATCACGTGCAATACCAAGATCAGGGTGGAGTCGTGGAGGTGTCAGCCCCGGAAGAGGAGGAGTCGGGGCGGCACTGGGGCTGACACCGTGAAGACTTCACCGACAGCGAAAGGTACGCTGCATTTTCGCTGCCAGTTTCGCGCCGAATAACTACACCTTTTATGGGGGTCATTTTTAAAGTTAGTGTACGCGAAAAGTCCCTTTTCGCGTGTTATAGCTAAAAAGGGGCGGAGTTGGGTGGCATCTGCCCTGGAAGAGGAGGAGTCGGGGCAGATGCGCGAAGACAGCGTGGACAGCGAAAAGGTAAGGAGCCTTTTCACTGCCCATTTCGCTCCCAATAGCACCACCTTTTATGATGGCGCTATTGGGTGCGAAAGCCAGCAGCGATCACACCACAGTGGTGCGATCGCTGCCGGCTATCGCAGGCCCGCCCCCTGTACCATGCAATTCACACCGTCATGATGTTTTAGTAAATCTAGGCCATGGTGTAGTTATTTGGCATGATGCCAGCAGCGATCGCACTGCGGAGGTGTGATCGCTGCCGGTTATCGCAGGACTGTCCCCTGTTACCGCCAAATTCACTATGCCTTGCGGCATTAGTAAATCCAGCCCTTAGATATTAAGACATGAAGGAAGAAATAAAAATAATTTATTTGAGTGAATTTAATGTGAAATTATTATTGTAAATCTGCAACATTACTGGTCAATTTTAAAAGCTTTACGCTTGCCAAAACCAGGAAATACATGTGTCTCAGAACTGCGCACACTGCACAGATTTTAAAACCCACACATGTACACGTGTAATTCCCGGTATGCACATAAAAAAGACTTTCATCAAAAGGAATAGGATGTAGGTGAGGACTGGGCAGAACATGGGCGGAACATGGTCGGGCTGGAATTGCACCATGAAGTCTGTGCGTGTTTACGTGCACAAGTAAGCGCTGGGGTCCCCTATCTTGTAACTTTACTTGTGCTATAAAAAACATGTAAACATTTAATAACAAAAACTAGGCTAGTCAGAGTAGTTTTAAGGCTTGGGGTTAATAGGGTAAAAGAAGGGCAAGTTAGCTAGGGGGCTTAGAAAGTCCTCTCCTTTACTGTGAAAAAGTGGGAACAAATAGGGTAAACAGGTAAATAAATACATCAGCACGTGTATGTATTAAAATACCCCCACTTACTGCTCTAGTTGCCATATGCATGGAGATGCATGTGTTAATATAAAATCTCATGCACATGAAGTCGCATATACCTGATCTTATAACTCGCAAGTTATAAAATTGCTGAATCTATGTGCGCTAGAGATGTGAATCGGACCCGGAATCTGATCGGTTCCGATCCAAATCTTAAAATTTTTATCGCCCAGCCCGATTTGAGTTCTGATTATCGGCTGCACCCGATCCAATAATAAAAAACCCTCCCTCACCCTCCCAAACCCCCAAAAAAGGTTTTAAAATTACCTGGTGGTCCAGTGGGAGCGCGGGGAGCGATCTCCCGCTCTCAGGCCATCGGCTGCGTTAATAAAAATGGCGCTGATGGCCATGGAGATCGCTCCCGGACCCCCACTGGACCCCTAGGGACTTTTGGCCAGCTTGGGGGGGCCTTCTGACCCCCACAAGACTTGCCCAAAAGTCCAGCGGGGGTCCGGGAGCGACCTCCTGCACTCGGGCCGTATTGCCAGTATTCAAAATGGTGCCGGCGTTACCTTTGCCCACACTATGTCATAGGGGCCAACGGTCGGCCGACGGTCGGCCCCTGTGACATAGTGAGGGCAAAGGTAGCGCTGGCGCCATTTTGAATACTGGCAATACGGCCCGAGTGCAGGAGGTCGCTCCCGGACCCCCGCTGGACTTTTGGCAAGTCTTGTGGGGGTCAGGAGGCCCCCCCAAGCTGGCCAAAAGTCCCTGGGGGTCCAGCGGGGGTCCGGGAGCGATCTCCTGCACTCAGGCCATATTGCTAATATTCAAAATGGCGCCGGCGCTACCTTTGCCCTGTCACATGGTAAGGGCAAAGGGCCATCGGCACCATTTTTATTAACACAGCTGATGGCCTGAGAGCGGGAGATCGCTCCCCGCGCTCCCGCTGGACCACCAGGTAATTTTAAAAGGTTTTGGGGGGGAGGCTAAGGGGGTCATTTTAAAGGGTCAGGTGTTTTTTTTTTTTTATCGGGCCATCGGCGCCATTTATATTAGTGGCAGCCAAAATGGCGCCGATGGCCCGAGAGCGGGAGATTGTGCCGGGACCCCCCCACTGGACCACCAGGTAATTTAAAACATTTTGGGGGGGTTCGGGAGGGTGGGGGATTTGTTTTAAAGGGTCGGGGTGGGTTTAGGGGTTGTTTTGGTGTGCCGGTTTTCCCGCCCTACCCCCTTCCTCCTCCCCCTCCCCCTCCCCCGATTTTTCCCGATAAATCGGGGGAATTTCTATTGTATCGCGACTCTAACGATTTTTGATGATTTAAAAAATATCTGACGATTTTTTAAAATTGTCAAAAAATGATTCACATCCCTAATGTGCGCACACCGGCAAATGGGCGCACATGTGCACCTGCGTGAGGGTCTTAAATTGTACCTCTTTGTGTTATAGATTGAGGGGATATAGTAAATTGGGTTTAACCATTTTCATTCTATAGAAAGTAGCTCTAGAGTTGATCCTAATATTTATAGGTTTGTTTAGAGTTATTAATTAATGCACTATATATATAAATATATATCTGCACATTGTTCTGTACACATTATAGCTCCATTTATAAAATAAATAGTAGTAATAGCAATTGAAGAAATAGTAATAAATAGTAATCAGGTAAAGAAGGGATCTAGGAAAGAACTAGGATTAGACTTGATTAAACTATAAAATCCAAACATGGGAAATAAACTAATAGAATTAATAGTTAAATAATTTCCATAAGAAATATGGAAATAACTAGTAGATCTGAGATTTCATAAAGTGAGAATGATCAGAGAGATGTAATATCAACATTTTGAAAAGCTTTTATTTGAAATTGTAGAATTTGAGACTGGATGGTGAAAAGAGGTAAGGATGTAAATGAAGTGAAGGGTTGAGCATGAAGTCCACCTAAACCATACTAGTTTTGATATCATCCTTCTTATGATGCAATAGAGCTATGATACTAATAAGAGAAATATATAAATATGCAAAAAAGCAGATATAGCATATTAAAATTAATTCTAAAAGCCGAGGACACTCCAAAATCGGGAGATGTGTACGTTTGACATGAGCATGTCCATCTGACTTTATAAACCCATCTGCATGTGTGCACATCTTCTAATATGCGAATATCTTACTTGGAATGAAAAATGGGCATAGTAAGGGCATGGTGTGGGTGGGGCATGGGCATTTTGGGGCGGGGCCAAGAGAAATGCGCACATGTTCTTATGAACCAGGTCCAGTTCCATGTAACTTTACATTTGTTATGGAGGAGGTTTAAATTTAAAAAAAAAAATACAAGCATCCTTGAGTGGTTTAAGTAGATTGGGGTAACTGGGGAAGTGCAGGCTAAAGAATCACAGGAATTTGGAGGGCCTAGCTCTAGACTGGGCAAACTGGTGGATGAACCGGTTTAACTGGCTATGGTGTGGACATGTGCCTATTATAAAATTCTCCCACTTGAGCAGCTCATACCCTGGGCTCTGCATACCCAGTTGCAAAATATGTTGCATACATATGCATGCCTAGGCTATTTTATAACATATGCATGTATTTGCATATGTGATAACATTGCCATGTCCCTGGAACCGTGCCAGCACACATGTGTCAATGTGTGTCCTCGAGCCCTTTGGAAAGTTACCATCATTATGTATGTAAATATATTATCCACCTAGAACTAGTGATAGGCAGGCTATAAATATTTTAAATTAAATAAATACATATCAAGTATTGGTGAGACAATACATATTCTATTATTAATAGACTAAATATTGGTAAAAGAAAGCTTGATTATAAGAGGTCAGGTGAGAAAGTGATACAGCAGTCAGGTGTAATCAATCTGAAGTAAGAGAAACTGCAGCAGAGTGAAGAAACAAGTTTTAGTTGAGTGGGATGAAGCAGTTGAATTCTTGGAAATTCAACTGTGATGGGGCTGAAGTCTATGATTATGTGTTGAATGGCAATTAGTTTGTCTTAAGAAAACAGAGAGCTCAACACTGGGTATCTTGTGACTTGTATCACCTACATCAGATGGCAAAATTTAAAAAGTCAAGTGCCAAGAATCTTTGGTCTAAGAATAAAAAAAATGAGGATTTTTTATAGTGATCAACTGAGAGAATAATTAGATATTTGGATTATGAGATGGAGATGATTCACTGTAACAGTGACGCTGAGAAAAAGCTGAATCTATTGGTGAGGTATTTACATCTTAAAGGCAAAAAAGGGAAGTTTGGTGGCAACATCAATTCAAATGTAAAAGCTTGATCTTGCAATACATATTTAAAAGGTAGCTTAGAAGCTGAAGCAAAAAACTAGTCTCTAGCAATAAAGTATGGAATCACAGAGGTAGAATGTGCATATTAGAAACAGAAACCAGTCCAGGTAAACAGTGATCCTAAATATTCAAAGATATATTCTTAGATACTTTTGCAAAAAATATGGTTAATATCGTTGAAATATTTCTATGTAATGCATAAAAATTCAAAAGTGTTTCCACTGGTATATAGTGCCTTTCATGGGCTACAATTGAACTTAATAAGTGATTTTAGTGTAACACCTCTACTGAATTGTCAAGAAAGTTAAAATACTGCAATTAAAATATTTCAACAAAGTTGAAATGATAAATATATGACTTAAAGACTAAGGGCCTTAGGGGTAGATTTTATAATTTTGCGCGAGCGCGTACTTTTGTTCGCGCACCAGGTGCGAACAAAAGTACGCTGGATTTTATAAGATATGCGCGTAGCAACACGTATCTTATAAAATCCGGGGTCGGCGCGCGCAAGGGGGTGCACATTTGTGCAACCTGCTCGCGCCGAGCCCAGCGCGCGCTGCCTGTTCCCTCCGAGGCCGCTCCGATTTCGGAGTGGCCTCAGTGAGAACTTTACTTCGCCTTCCCCCCACCTTCCCCTCCCTTCCCCTACCTAACCCACCCCCCCGGCCCTATCTAAACCCCGCCCCTTACCTTTGTTGCACGATTTACGCCTGCTAAAAGCAGACGTAAATCTGCGTGCGCCAGTAGGGCTGCTGGCGCGCCATCACCCGACCCGGGGGCTGGTCCGGAGGCCTCGACCACGCCCCCGGGCCGGCACCACACCCCGGGCCCGCCCCCGCAACGCCGCGTCACGCCCCCGAAATGCCTCGCCATTTTAGGACACGCCCCAGACACGCCCCTTTTACAAATCCCCGGGACTTACGCACGTCCCGGGGCTCTGCGCGCGCTGGCAGCCTATGCAAAATAGGCGCGCTGGTGCGAGAGGGCCCTGCGCGTAAATCCGGCCGGATTTACGCGCGCAGGGCATTTAAAATCTGCCCCTTATTTTCTAAGGCTAGCGCAGGCTAGCACAGGATCGCCGCCCCCCCCCCCCCCCCATTTCGGACCCTCCGCCCCTCATTACCGCATTTTTCTAAAGTATTGCAGGCCTGCGATACTTTAGAAAATGAGGCCCTAAATATGCTACCTATTGCACAATTTATTTTAAGCATGCTTTGCAAATGCTTCTGCATTACAAACTATACTGCTGTTTACTGATGACTTATTAGGAAACATTACTAAAAATATTATCTAATTAGATTTAATTGATTTGTAATTAACACTGCAGGAGAACAAAAATAATGGTTGCAGAAATAATGAAGCCAATAGATAAAAGGAGTAATCTTGACTTATTCTGCTTTATTTGGATAATAGGCATAGATACTGTTTAAGAGCATTCATTTATTTGTGCTGTCTCTTGCTCTGTCTCTTATAATGGTTGTCTGCCTTTAAATAATTAGTATTTTCCAGATAGCTCAAAATATCAATTTACGTTTCCACTGGTTTAGTTGCTTGCTCTCTGGCAGGTCGATCCAGTAAGGCCGCGGTAGAAACAGTGCGGCAGTGTCAGGCGCACCCTTCCTCCCCGCACGCACAGTTCTCTTCACTAACTCCCCGATACTCTCCTCTAATCGCATGCAAATGCATGCCGCGGCTTTAAAGCGGTAGGGAAGGGTTATGGCCGCGTAACCCATTTTACTGTATAGGCACTTAATACAGCGCCTATACAGTAACCAGGGTGCGACGGTACCTGTCATTTCAAATGTCATTTCAAATGGCATTTGGAATGACAGGTACCAGGAAGTGTAAAAAAACACGAAAAGTCTTTGTTGCTTCGTCGCTGTGTCTCTCCTCCCGGAGCAGGGCGCGAAAGCAGCCTTGCTCCGGGAGGAGGTGAGGCACAGCGGCGAAGACAGACGGGAGAGGAGAAAAAGCAGAGCCGAGCAAAGCGAAAGCGTGCAGCAAGCCGGCGAAATAGACCTGCGAGCAGAGGCAATAGCAGCGGTTCGGTAAGCCTGGCACCCTCCTTGATGTAGTACGTCCCGGATGCCCCCCCCTCCCCAGCGCGCCCGCCACTACCCCTTTCATCAGCTGCATCCACTGCGACCCGGCAGTCCCGTGAGGCCTACAAAAAAAAAAAAATCCCCGGCTCCCGCGCCCCCGCACTGGCCCGCCGACTCTAACCCCCCCCCCCTCCTCCCGATCAGGCAGGTAGGCGGCGGCGACGAAAACCAAAGCAATTTTTTTTTTTTTTCAAAAAGCAACATCACACATTGCATAAAATAATTTCTCCAGCCTTAAAGCGACTTACTTTTGGGATCTGTCAAGTAAGTCGCAAAAGTAACTTACTTTTCTGAAGCCATCACGATCGTAGCTCAAGACGAAGATGGCCGCCTGCACGGGGGAAAGCGTGCAATTGGCAGCTGAAGACGTGACGTCACGTCTTCAGCTGCCAATTGCACGCTTTCCCCGTGCAGGCGGCCATCTTCGTCTTCGTCCGGAGGAGCTAAGATCATGTTCCTGATGGCTTCAGAAAAGTAAGTTACTTTTGCGACTTACTTTTGGGATCTTGACAGATCCCAAAAGTAAGTCGCTTTAAGGCTGGAGAAATTATTTTATGCAATGTGTGATGTCGCTTTTTGAAAAAAAAAAAATTGCTTTGGTTTTCGTCGCCGCCGCCTACCTGCCCGATCGGAAGGAGGGGGGGTAGAGTCGGCGGGCCAGTGCGGGGGCGCGGGAGCCGGGGATTTTTTTTTTTGTAGGCCTCACGGGACTGCTGGGTCGCAGTGGATGCAGCTGATGAAAGGGGTAGTGGCGGGCACGCTGGGGAGGGGGGGGGGGCATCCGGGACGTACTACATCAAGGAGGGTGCCAGGCTTACCGAACCGCTGCTATTGCCTCTGCTCACAGGTCTATTTCGCCGGCTTGCTGCACGCTTTTGCTTTGCTCGGCTCTGCTTTTTCTCCTCTCCCGTCTGTCTTCGCCACTGTGCCTCACCTCCTCCGGGTCGCAGTGGTAGCATGGCGCTGTGAGGGGGGCGAAAGGGTATATACCCATGAACGGATTTGAGTGGGAGCGCTCTGTGAAGCGGGACATGCCCGTGAGGGGCATAATGGGTGGATGCAGCTGATGAAAGGGGTAGTGGCGGGCGCGCTGGGGAGGGGGGGGGGCATCCGGGACGTACTACATCAAGGAAGGTGCCAGGCTTATTGTTTTATTGTGTTTGAGTATCTTAAGCGGTGTCGATGGATTTGTTACACAGTCCTAACTCCTACTAGGGGGAGGCGGTAAACTAACAGGTTAAGGCCGCGGCAAAACAGCGCGTTCCTAAGGAGATAATATCAGCGCCCGTTACAGTATCGGAGGGGAATAGCTAATTCCTTCATTATACAGCTTTTTCGTTCATTTACATGCTGGGTGCGGAAAGGGTTAGGTGTTTATTTTAGGAAGCGCTAAGGACGCGTGAAACTGGAGACTGGATGGCTGGATGGCCTTACTCGTCTGTATTGTGCGCTCCCAGCACGTTACAGACGGGCAATCTTTAACTGCACGTTACTGTATCGACCTGTGGGTCTTATTTTTAGACTTCCTTTTTGTGTTTTCATTTTGTGTATGCGTATTTTTTATCAGTTTGTAAACATTTCATACAACATATATTGGGGTAGATTTTCAGAGCCCTGCTCGCCTAAATCCGCCCAAAACCGGGCGGATTTAGGCGAGCAGGGCCCTGCGCGCCGGGAAGCCTATTTTACATAGGCCTCCCGGCGCGCGCAGAGCCCCGGGACTCGCGTACGTCCCGGGGTTTTCGGAGGGGGGCGTGTCGGGGGCGTGTCGGGGGGCGGGCCCGGTCGACGCGGCGTTTCGGGGGCGTGTCGGCCGCGTTTTGGGGGCGGGTATGGGGCGTGGCTACGGCCCGGGGGCGTGGCCGCGCCCTCCGTACCCGCCCCCAGGTCGCGGCCCGGCGCGCAGCAGGCCCGCTGGCGCGCGGGGATTTACGTCTCCCTCCGGGAGGCGTAAAT
This sequence comes from Rhinatrema bivittatum, assembly GCF_901001135.1. Taxonomy (NCBI): domain Eukaryota; kingdom Metazoa; phylum Chordata; class Amphibia; order Gymnophiona; family Rhinatrematidae; genus Rhinatrema; species Rhinatrema bivittatum. Next base: position 397,016,544 of record NC_042617.1, on the reverse strand, counting down.
CCCCCGACAACGGTAAGGGGGGGGTGTAGACAGGGCCGGGTGGGTGGGTTAGGTAGGGGAAGGGAGGGTAAGGTGAGGGGAGGGCAAAGGAAAGTTCCCTCCGAGGCCGCTCCGATTTCGGAGCGGCCTTGGAGGGAACGGGGGGAGGCAGCGCGGCTCGGCGCGCGCAGGCTATACGAAATCGATAGCCTTGCGCGCGCCGATCCAGGATTTTAGCCGATACGCGCGACTATGCGCGTATCTACTAAAATCCAGCGTACTTTTGTTTGCGCCTGGAGCGCAAACAAAAGTAGGCTGTTCGCGCTCGTTTGAAAATCTACCCCATTATTATCCTCAACCCTGTGTTTTTAAAAATGTCCTACCACAACCCAGCTCGATGATCATATGGAGAACCTGGGTTTGATTTCTGTTGTAGGTTTTCTGTTCCCTTGGTTCATAGAATTGTGGATGCAATGAAAGCAGCATTCAAAGCCCCTGAAGGGAAGGAGACTTGGTCATTGTGCAAATGATGACACCTAGTGATGAGACTTAGGTGCCATTGACCCAGGTTCTGGAAAGAGCTGTTGTTTATTTTATTTATGTATTTATTTAACAGTTTTATATACCGACCTTCATAGTAAATAACCATATCGGATCGGTTTACATTTAACAAGGGGTATAACTGGAGTAACAATTCAAGTGAACGAGGATAACAATAGGTAGGAATAAGTCAAAGTTACAATCAACAGGGGAGGAGAACTTGGAAGCTTGCAACAAGTTGGAAGGAAGATAAGGCAGGAAGAAATTATAACGTATTACAACGTATTACCAAAGAGCTTATGGGTTAAAGCTTAAAAGGTGCTTTAACCTGGAAGTTTAACCTAGAAGTTTCAGAGTCCATTGTTCATGGGTATAAATGCCAGGCTAGGTTAGATTGAAGGACAACTAGTAAGAGACTGGTGGATCGGCGAAGGCTTGGTGAAAGAGCAAGGTTTTAAGTCTTTTTCCTTTAACAAAAAAACCTACACTGCAATGGCAGAACTGATTTAGGGAGACAGGATATGAATAGGGAGACAAAATCTTGCTAGCTACTAAAAAGGTTCATTGTGCCAAGGTTTGAGGGAGCTGAAGCCTAAAGGAACAGAAAGAAAATGCAGGTCTGCAAAAAAAATAAAATTCCCCAAGTCTTTGGTTGGTCATGCTATCCTCGTTCTCTCCATATGATATCTGCATGCATGGGCTTGAGCAGAGGAATATCTCAGCAAAATGCTTATTTACTTTCATAATGTTGAGTGTGGTTAAAATAGGAACTTTCAAAAAATTAAAATGCATATATATTTGTTCCTATTTTTAATAATATTTCAATAAACAAAGCTTAGAAAACTATGCAACAGTAACCAGGGGGTGTATGCATATAAAATATACAATATATACAGCCCCTGTAAATAAGAAACAAAAAGAAAAAAGGGGGGAGGGAGAAAATATCGGAGACTATAAAGAAATTTTAATGCAAATGCACTAACGAGTTAGTTATGCTATAATAATATCAAGAATTCACTGGGTCCGTAAGGGAGCAGGAGAAGAAATTAACATCTTACGAGCCTCAATAAAGGATTCAATTGTTCCGGAGAAAAAAAAAGAAAACACTCTGAGTGATATTTTACAAAACATTTGCAAGGGTAACACAAAATAAATTAAGCTCCTAAAGACGAAGGGCCAGATTTTAAATCTTATGCGCGGGCGTAGATTTGTTCGCCCAACCCGGCGTGAACAAATCTATGCCTGATTTTATAACATGCGTCTTCTGGGGAGCAGCTGGGAATGGTGTCAGCGGCCTGACTGGCCACAGAAGATAGAGGGCCTGCCCTTTTGAAAATCTACCCCATAGTGTCTTGTATGATCTTTATCCTTTTCGACTCTATACCCTCCTGGACATAAAGTGCCACAAATCTACCAAGTTGATCCTCCCTATCATTCCATTATAATTTGTACCCCAATATAGGACTGTCCATTGGTTATCCTCTTTCCACCAGGTCTCTGAGATGCCAATAATGTCAATCTCATCATTTACTGAAAATGAGAAAATGAGGCCTCTTTGGGCCTCATTTTCTAAAAGGATCGCACACGATAAGGGACGTTTCGCACGCAAAATGTCCCTTATCACGTGCGATACCAAAATGGGGGCGGAGTTGGCCTCGGAAGAGGAGGACTTGGGGCATCACCTTGGCCAACTCCGCGAAGACGCCGTGGACGATGAAAAGGTAAGGCCCTTTTTGCGTCCGGATTTGCGCCCAATAGCTACACCTTCTATGGTGGCGCTATTGGGTGCGAAACCGGCAGCGATCGCACCGCGACGGTGCGATCGCTGCCAGCTAGTGCAGGCCCGCCCCCCATTTCAGCTCCCCGCTCCTCATTCCCTAAAGTATTGCAGGCCTGCGATACTTTAGAAAATGAGGCCCTATGTCTCCTATCTTACCTCTTAGACTTCTGGCATTGACATACAGACATTTCAAAATGTGTTTTTTGTTTGTATTAACAACCTGCTTTTCAGTTGATAGGGATAATTTGGAAATCTTTAGCTCAGGTGATTTTTATGTATAGGCACATGGACTATGTTTACTTTTATAGGAACCTCTCTGTTGGGATGCCCTAACTCTCCTGTTTCATTAGCATCATTCAAGGATACATTCCTCTGAACCATGCACTGTTGAGTGACTGTCACCTTTCTCCCTTGTTCTAGTTTAAAAGCTGCACTATTTCCTTTTTAAAAGCTAGTGCCAGTAGCCTGGTTCTACTCTGGTTAAGTTGGAGCCCATCCATTCAGAAAAGTCTCCCCCTTCCTTAAAAGTTTCCTTAGTTCCTTAGAAAAATGAATCCCACTTCCCTGCACTGCCGTCTTATCCACACATTGAGACTCCAGAGCTCTTCCTGCCTCTGTGGACCTGCATGTGGAACTAGGGATGTGAATCGTTTTTTGATGATTTAAAATATCGTCCGATATATTTTAAATCGTCAAAAATCATTAGGGCCACGATACAATACCAATTCCCCCGATTTATCGTTAAAAAATCGTAAATCGGGGGAAGGGGGAGGGCAGGAAAACCGGCACACTAAAACCCCCTAAAACCCACCCCCGACCCTTTAAATTTAATCCCCCACCCTCCCGAACCCCCCCCCCCCAAATGCTTTAAATTACCTGGGGATCCAGTGGTGGTCCAGAACGGCGGCGGTCCAGAACGGCCCCCTCAATTGAATCCTGTTATCTTCAGCCGGCGCCATTTTGCAAAATGGCCACCGCAAAATGGCGGCGGCCATAGACAAAAATGATTTGACGCAGGAGGTCGTTCCGTACCCCCGCTGGACTTTTGGCAAGTCTTGTGGGGGTCAGGAGGCCCCCCCAAGCTGGCCAAAAGTTCCTGGGAGTCCAGCGGGGTTCAGGAAGCGATTTCTTGCCGCAAATCGTTTTCCGTACGGAAAATGGCGCCGGCAGGAGATCGACTGCGGGAGGTCATTCAGCGGCGGTCCGGAACCCCCGCTGAACGACCTCCTGCAGTCGATCTCCTGCCGGCGCCATTTTCCGTACGGAAAACGATTTGCGGCAAGAAATCGCTTCCTGAACCCCGCTGGACTCCCAGAAACTTTTGGCCAGCTTGGGGGGGCCTCCTGACCCCCACAAGACTTGCCAAAAGTCCAGCGGGGGTCCGGAACGACCTCCTGCGTCGAATCGTTTTTGTCTATGGCCGCCGCCATTTTGCGGTGGCCATTTTGCAAAATGGCGCCGGCTAAAGACAACAGGATTCAATTGAGGGGGCCGTTCCGGACCGCCGCCGTTCTGGACCACCGCTGGATCCCCAGGTAATTTAACGCATTTGGGGGGGGGGGTTCGGGAGGGTGGGGGATTTAATTTAAAGGGTCGGGGGGGGGTTTTAGGGGGTTTTAGTGTGTCGGCTCACGATTTTAACGATTTTCAAGATAGTTTACACACCCAAATGGCAACAATACGATTCCCTTCCCCTCCCAGCCGAAATCGATCGTTAAGACGATCGAGGACACGATTCACATCTCTATGTGGAACAGGAGCATTTCACAGAATGCCACCCTGGAGGTTCTGGAGAGCAGGTCTTTGCTACAGGATTACTTCCTGCTACACCTGGGTGATATTCTCCAACCAGGAGACCTTTCTGATCCAAGGCAGCACTGGGGCTGCCAGACTGGATTTGGGGCTTGGCTACTCTGTCCCTGAAGGTCTCATCAATTTACCTATCTGTCTGCCTCAGCTCCTCCATGCCTGCCACTCTAGCCTCCAAAGATCAGACTCATTCCCTGAGAGCCAGGAGCTCTTTGCACCGGGTGTACCCATACAATCTCTCACCGGTGGGTAAAAAATCATACATGTGACACTCAATGCAAAAGACTGGAAAGCCTCCCTCTTGCTGCTAGATTGTTGCTTTCATCTTAATTTTGTTAAGTTCCTAGTTAAGTTTAGGATACTAAGGGAGTTGGAATCAGAGTACTTTAATTTTACAAGTGTATTTACTAATTAATCTGCTAGTGTCCTCAAGGGGATGATAACACTCTCAATAAGGGCTGGTGTAATAGTATGATTTAGGTAAGAGCCTGATTGATTTTTAATGAGAAAGTGTCTCCTGCCTAAAAATCAAGGGTTGAGTGGGGGTGGGGGTGTTGGAAAGATAGCACTAGAATTAACTCCCTCTGGATTGCTTATTGTCTCAAACACACACCAACTCTAAAGAATATATTTTACTATTTCACCTTTCTCCAAACTTTTGAAGTCCAAAGATTTCACAAAGTCATACATACCAATCCTCTTCAACCAGCATTAAATTATTCTTCACTCAAAGATTTGAAGGTTTTGAGTTCCAATCCTCTTCTATTGCAAAGGGTGTAGGTCTCTGGAAGCAGGGGCTGTGGAGTTCAAACCCATGAACACTCTGTGACCTCTGGAGTCCTCTCCTGGGGGGATGCAGGGAGCAATACGCAGATGAGCCTTCCTGTTCTCTTCTACTGGAATCTGAGGCTGTGGGGTTCAAACCCTAGATCGCTCAATGTGACCTCTGGAGTCCTCTCCCGGGGGATGCTAGGAGCAGTATGTAGCAAACCACTCTCATCCAGAGTTTAGTTGATCTTCGGGAGGCCCTTTGGGGGTAACCATTGTAAGGTAAACAGGTTGGGGATGAGGTGGGGGGAAGGAGTAGATCTGCTATCTGGACAAAACAGGAAAGGAAAGGGAGGGATCCATCATTAGCTCTCACTGCTTATTATTCATTTATTTATTATTCAGTGGCATGGGGGATGGGAATGGCTTTGGCAGTATGGCCCCAATTATTTGTAACTGTTTTCTGGGTTAGGGAGCTAGGGGATTGGCTCTAAAAACTCAGAATATTTTTGTGCATCTAAATTGTACTACCACTTAACCAAATGTATTTTTAATATATACAGTTATGTGGCAAGTTATCCAGCCACACATGGTTGGATAACTTTAAACTCTAACTGGTTATATTTAAATAAATTCAGCAGGATATATTTATCCTGCTGAATATCTGGCACAATTTATCTAGCTAACTTTAGCTGGATAACTAGTCCACTTGACAGCTTACTGAATATTTTCCTGTTTATTGTTCCTTATATATATAATTTATGAATCCTATCAGGTGTACTGCATAAATCAGTCATATCTTTTCCATGGTATGTTTTATAAATGTAATACAACTAGAAGAATTATATGGTAAATTATTGTTCATACCAGTAATTACAAAGGTGCTGACGTTGTGCTCTTCTATTCATTTTGGCCTCTAGTCTTTGAAATTCAGAGATACACAACATTATACGATGAAAGAAATCTCATGGGGACAGAGGACAATATCTACCAAACCAAGAAAAAATGCGGTGGACTGGCTATCTTCAGATAGTCTGTTTTATGGCTGATACGTTTTGCATAATAGATCTATTTCTACATTTACTTTTAATACAATTTTCATTTTCAGATAAGACATTTCAATATTTGAAACAAATATTGTCCTTTATTATAGCCAACAAAATATAATTAATTTTCTGTCCAGGCCCTGGAAGTGGTATATCATATGAACTGCCTCAGGGATTTAAATTGACCCCATTTGTATGCTGCCACAGCCAGGAATGCACACATTTCTTGGCTGTACTAATGCATACAACATTTCTCCTGCAATTATTCTACATATACTAATGAGATCATTAGTATCTGCAACAGAATTGCATGTAAAATTATTTATTTATTTACTTAAAATGTTTATATTATGCTTATAACAATAAACTGTGCTAAGCAGATTACAATTCAGAATTACACACTATAAAAATCAAAACAATTTAAATATATTAAAATAGTAAAAGAAAAAAAAAGTCTTCTAATCTGTGGAAAAAACTGGGTTAGGATTTTAGCCTCTAAGATCCCCCTTTTTCCTCCATAATTAAATATATGCATTTAGGAGTTGAGGGATGCAGAATTTTGCTGCTCACTGAACAAGTTTATTTCCTCTTCAAATGGCTCCTAAAAATAAGGGAAGGTTAGAATTTACCCTTCAAAACTCACCTACTTCCCAGGTCAGCAAACCATGACATTTTTTTGCATCCTCCATTTCTGCTTTGTCTGGTGGCCAGTTCTCCATTGCTAGGTTCGATGGAGGAGCGTAGGCCCAGCAGGAGATGAGGTCTCTCTCAGCACCCAGCCACAAGAGTCTTTGCCGTCAGTTGAATGTGCTTCCTCCCTGAATGCTGCATTGTTGCAGGAGAATGTCGTCACTCTTGCTAGTACGGCAGGGAGCTGAGGAAGTATCAATTCCTGTTCCATCTATGCAGGAGTTGGGAGCCACTCATTTTGATTCAGAGACAGCTACTCCAAGGCAGGAAGACTTGTTAGATGGCATTCCTCCCATGGCCGCTGTGTCCTCTGGGGAGACCTTTCTTCCTGTTGAGTTTACTTAACTCTTTAATAAACTGGCAGAAGTAACCTTGGACTCCCTATGGGACATGATGGCCAAGGTTGCCCAGATTCTATGTGCTTCTGCAAGGAAAATGGATTCCCTTGCTTCAACACTTGAGCCCCAGATGTCTAGGCTTGAATTATAAGTTAAGGACTGCGCAGAACAATTTTCGCAGATTAAGAATGACTTGGGGACAATCCGGGTGGGGGGGCAAACTGCCTTTTTGCAGGAACAAGATGTAATGTCTCGACATATTGAAGTTCTGGAGAACTCTGCTAAAAAACATAATCTTTATATAGTGAATATTCCTAAGATTATGGGTGAAACACCCAGGTTTACCATTAAGAAATATTTAGTAGAAAATCTACATCTAGCCCCAGAGTTGCTTCCCTCTGTGAATAAGTTGGTTTTCCTGCCATGATCTCCTCAGTCTAATGTGTTTGTTCAAGATGCTTCAGCAGTTTCTTCTTTGAATTTAACAGGCTTTTTGGAATCGTCTTCTACAGAAATTATTGAAAGAACTACATTATTAGCTTCCTTCTTTTCTGAAACTGATGTTAGTAAAGTAATGATTGCATATTTTCAGTTTTTAAATGTGGATTTTCTTTCTCCTGATCTTTCATGGTTGATAGGGATGTGCAGAGGGATGCCATATGTTGCATTCGGGATACGTATTCGTCGGGGGGCAGATACGTTGCATGCGTCCGTATGGCGTCCCGATACGGTTATACGTCGAATCCTATTCGTTACCCAGCTAAAATTAAATTTACTACAACCCCCCACCCTCCTGATCACCCCAAGACTTACCAAAACTCCCTGGTGGTCCAGCGGGGGTCCGGGAGCACTCTCACACCCTCGGTACCAGTTCAAAATGGCACCGATAGCCTTTGCCCTACTATGTCACAGGGGCTACCGGTGCCATTGGTCAGCCCCTGTCACATGGCCATCAGCGCCATCTTGTGCTCCTGCCATGTGACAGGGGCTGACCAATGGTACCGGTAGCCCCTGTGACATAGTAGGGCAAAGGCTATTGGCGCCATTTTGAACTGGTACCGAGGGTGTGAGAGTGCTCCCGGACCCCCGCTGGACCACCAGGGAGTTTTGGTAAGTCTTGGGGGGGATCAGGAGGGTGGGAGGGTTGTTTAAATTGGCAGCCAAATAATTCAGCGAAAATTCGTTGTATCCATGGGGAATCGCGATACATTTTGCTTCCCCACGAATACAACGAATATTGGCACATCCGTTGCGGATTGCCAATACATAGGGACCGAAGGCACACCCCTAATGGTTGACACAGCAAAGAAGAAAGGCCTTCTTGGCTCTCGGAAAAGTCACTTTGGGGCAGATTTTCAAAGGCTACCTGAGAAAATCCAAAGCCTATTTTGCACAGGCTCGGCGGTGCGCACAAGCCCCGGGATGCGCGTATATCCCGGGGCTTGCAAAAAGGGATGTGAATTTAGGTTTTTTATTATTTCATTTTGATTAATACACACTAAAAAGGAACAAAATAAAAAATACTTAAAAATTATAAATAAAAAACCCATGAAATATTTATGGCTGCACATTCCTACTTAAGCAAAAGAAGGACTGAGATCCTGCTGGTATTTGTGACCTAGATTGGCTACTGTCAGAAACAGGTTACTGAGCTCGATGGGCCTCTTGAATGAATCAATGTGGCATTTCTTATGTCTTGAATCCAGCAGAATGCAAGATCTGAGATAGCATAGTTTCACAAAAGGAAGGTCATGTCAAACAAGTTTGCTTGATTTTTTTAAATCTGTGATCAGGGAATTTGAATGTGATTTATTTATATTTCAGTAAGGCCTTTAACATTGTTCCATATTCAAAATGTCCCTCTAAAGTGGTTCATATATAGATAATGACAGACTGCCTCTATACAGAGGTTCTTTCTCTCTCTCTCTCTCTCTCTCTGTCAAGTATACATTGTAAACAGAGGCTTTACATGTAGAGTTTTGCCAAAACGTGTGAGAAATCCATAAATAGAGCACCTTGATTTAGAGAGGCAAATCAACTATGAAGAAATGTATACCCCCATTAATTCAAAGTGTTTACTTTGGAGAGGAAAAAGAATAAAGGGATTATTCTATTGGTAGATAATAATTCTGCCAGAGGATGTTGGCAGTTTCTGTGGCCTATTTTTAGCTCCCCCCATTGTTAAAAGTAATTCTGAATAGGTTTTAATTTGCTTTGTTGTTTTATTCAGATATTTTCACTTTTAAATAACTTATTTACTACAATTCTCATGTAAGTTCTTCTTTTCATAATTTCTGAAACATAAATCCATCCATTTGAAAGCCACCCTTGTTAAACTTTTATGACAAGAAGCAGAATGCATGATTTTTAACTCAATCAGTTTTGGAATTCTCAACTAGAGAGTAAGAAAAGCAAGGAGGAATTGTGTTATACCTGGAGGGCATTCATTTATTACAAGAACAGATGGAAATAACCTAAATATCTCCATTATTTTTATTCTTATTATTGGGAGCATTGCTTTTTTATTGAGATTTTTAACAAGAGATTTTCATAATAAATCAACAAGGAAACGTACGTATTCTACAAGGGCACAGCTAACATAAGGCAATATAATCCTTAAAAAAATAAATTTCAATATGACTGAACATAATCTCCATTATACCAAAAGGTTAAAATATGAGGAAAGCAGTCTTTGGAAAAATCTACATGTTAATTTACACTAGCTGTATCTTACAATTTAAGAACCAAGTAATGTCTCAAAATGTTCCAGCTCCCAGTTAGAAAAAATTACACATACTGTAGTATTGTTTTATTTTCCAGGAACCTTTAAGGCACCAAATATGTGAAATTTTAAAAAAGTGGCAATATAATATGATGCATACATATCAAACAAATTGCATGTACAATGAACCTATTTAAAATGTTCTTTAATTTAAAAAATGCAAAAACTAGAGATTATTTCAGATTAATGCTAGAGTACTTGGTGGAAATGTTAAAACACAAGATGACTTTTCGTAGTCAGTACACTGATAAATTCTGATAGTTTATTTCCTGCCCATTCCAGGCGTCACTTATAACAAGATGCATTTTATACTGAAAGTGTTTTTAATAGGTTTTACCGAAAATGGAAAATAGGACATAATTGCCTTACATCTGAAGTAATGCGGTGAGTGAGAGCCTATTAAGCAGTTTGACATGTATACAGTTTTATTATACTTGATCCAAAAGATTGTCAGAAAGAAAAATTAGACCTTGCTAAGGGACAGGAAATAAGTCTTATAGTGGTCCCTTGGATGTAATGCATAGAATTGGCTGCATCAAAAAGCATTTAAACCTTGCCCTCAAAAGACAATTGTGACAGATGAGGCTTTTATTTAAAATAAAACACTTGATTTGTTATGAATCAGACAGATTATCATCATTACCATCATCAGTTAGCCATTCCCATTAGCAAGCATTATTATTTGACATTTCCAGACTTTAATTTTACTGGGTAATGAAAGATTTTGTCCTTTGCTGCCATCTGAAGAACAAAAATATTACAGCAAATCTAAAGGAGGGGTTGATAGAAAACACCAAGTTCACTGAAATGCTTTCAATTGAAATTAGCAGTTTAGGTTTCAGTATTGCAGCTCTAAATGGAAAATCTTCACCCTTCAGGCAAAAAATCAAGATCAGCGAATTTTAGCTAGAGAAATAGATGAGATTTGAAAGTTAGTTCACTTTTTACTTCTTGAACTAAAAATACAGTGACATCAGGGGGTGCTTCTAAGTGGCAATGTGAGAGTATGATAAAAGAAAAAGCTCCTCAGATTCCACAAAGGATTTTTGAAGCAGAACATGCCATTACTAATCATTTCTTTAGCACTATTAGACATATGCAACACTGTATAAATACACATAAGGAGCAGTCCCTGGTCCATAGAACTTACAATCTACTCAAGACAAAGAAAAAGGATAAATAAGAAACTTAGGGAATTTCATGTATAATGAAAACTGGTTAAAACCTACAAGAGTATGGACAGGAGAATCAGGGGTTAAGATTTAAAAGCAGCCTCAAAAAGGTGGGTTTTTAAGTTGGATTAGAATAAGACCAGAGAAGGATCATAACACACGCTGACTCAGAAATTCTGTTCCAGGCATATGGAGTAGCAAGGTGGAAAGCACAGAGTCTGAAGCTAGCAATATAGGAGAAAGACATAGATAAAATTGACTTGCCTAACGAGTGTAGTAGGGAGAGGAGGAGAGGTAATGAATTCACTTGTAGATGAATAAGGAGGCTTGAGCTGTAAGTGGAAATGGATAGGGAATCAATGTTATGACTTGATAAGAGAGGTTATATGGGTGTAACAATAATGGCAGAAGATAAGTTGTAAAGCAGAATTTTGAATAGATCGTACTTGAGAGAAATGGGCCAGAAGGAGAATTGTGAGATGTAGGTTGCAGTAGTCTAAGCAGGTGGTGGAGAAAATGTGATGTTTTTGCAATGTGTTCAGAAAGTAATGATGGATTTTAGTTATGTTATATAGAAATAAATGATACTTTTTATTAGGGATGTGAATCGGGTGCCGGATCGTTTCCGCTATCGGAATCATCTGGCCACGGGAAAAAATTGTTTTCCCGTGTTTCCCCAGGTTTTTTTTAGTGAAAAATTGTTTTTCGTGTTAGTGCGCACTAACTCATGTTAGTGCGCACTAACAAAAATAGCAAAAAATAACAAAAAGTAACAAAAATAAACTTTTTTTGTTAGTGTGCACTAACTTGAGTTAAAGTTGGCGCTGGCCATCCAGTGCTCCCTCCATGTGACAGGGGCCGGCCAATGGCATGGATACCCTGTCACATGGTAAAGGCAAAGGCCATCAGTGCCATTTTTATTAGTGGCAGCCGACGACCCGAGAGCGGGAGATCGCTCCCGGGACCCCCACTGGACCACCAGGTACCTGTAAAATGTTTTTTGGGGGTCAGGAGGGTGGGGGAAGCTAAGGGATTAGTTTTAAAGGGTTGGGTGGGATTTTTGTTTATCGGCTTGGGCGCAGCCGATAAACAAAACCGCGATCAGGCTGGACGAAAAAAAATGGAATGGACCTCAAAGGAAGAAAAGTAGTGGGATTAAGGTTAAATAAGAGAGTGAAACCCAAAGGAGGGGAGATTATCAGCCCCAGGCCAACTGGGTCAGGTATATGGAAGAAACAGTAATCTTCATTATAGAGGGCAGAAACTGCAGCAGAGTCCTCAGATGAAAGCCAAATCTCTGTCAATTCGAGAAGATGAAGAGTATGAGAGAGAAAGTTGTAAGCTAGCTTGTTGCAAATAGTGCAAACATTCTAGAAGAAGTATGAGAAAGGGAGAGAAGTACTATACCTTAAAGAGAGGAAAGGTAAAAGAAGGCTAGTTGTGAAAGGTTGTAAGTTATTTTGACATTTATGGAGGTTCTGAATTAATTTGGTTAGGGGTAGGGGAAGCTGTAATAGGCTGTCTGCAGACAGGGCAAGGAAAACATTGGCAATTAGGTACCAGAGCAGATTCTTTAGAAGTTATAATTTGTTATCAGTTGCTTGACGAAGTTGAAAAGTTTGTATTAAATCAAGAGTTTTGATGCTTATCTCATTAGCAACAAGAGAATTAAGTAAAAATACACAGATGAATCCACAGGCCACAGTTTTGGGAAATTGACACAGGTCAGGCATTTTCAGCCTTCATAAGAGTACTAGAAAAGGATGTTTCCTTTTCACGCTATTGTTTATGATTGTAGTGGGAATGCACTTATATTTGAAAAAGTACTGGGAGAAAATTTGTCAGGGGATAGAACAGGTTATTGGTTTAGAAAGGAAACTAAATCCCAAATTTCTTCTTTTAGGATATATAAAAGGAGGAAATAGTTTGGGAGGGCCTTAAATTATCAGTAATGTAGTAATTGGTGGCAAGTATGGTATTAGTAAGAAAATACAAGGTGAAAGAGGGCTTAGTTATGACAGATGGATTGCAAAGGAGTGGGAATTAATGACTTATTAAAATAAAATCACACTGTCCCCAAAGGGGAAACAAGATTTGTATGCATCCATATGGTTATCTTTAATAAATATAGTTTAATAAATATATTGCAGAGTGAAGGAGAAGGCACGGGTCATTTAAATGAATATGTCTCCTTGATGAGACTGTTATGTAGATAATTTACATTTCTAGTTTATTCTAAGAAAGAGGATTTCTCATAGGTGGATACCATTAAGCAGTTACTTAAGGTTTCTTGGAATTAAAGATTTTCATGTTTGATTGAATTAGCTAAGTGAGTGGGAAGATATGTTAAAAGGGGAAAAAAATCACCAGATATATATTACTTGAATCATTTGCTTAATTTGTTTACAGAGTAACTATAAAAAGAATATATTTAGTTTATTCATTTCTCTATTTTTTAATAGGTACTATGAGTTCTGTTTCTATGTCTGGAATAATTTCAATACAATTAAGTGACAAAAAATGAGAAAATCCAATGGCATTGTTTTGGTTTTTTATTTTAATCCACATCACAATATTCCTGTCCTTTGTGTATCACTATCGCTGGCAGTGGAGAAATGTCACACTCTGTGTCATGTTGTATGGTGCAGTGGGGGCAGGGACTACTCTTTTTATGTTTTCACCTGCATAGTATTACCTGCACTCTCATTAGAGCACCTACTTTATTTGTACAAATTCTTGCTAGAGAGTAATTAGCAAAATCAGAACTGTTTGTTCAATGAGAATTCTAATTCAGAAGATGAAGGAACCTTCTTTTTAATAATTTATTTTATTTTCCTTGGAGATCAGTTAGTAACCAAATCAGACAAAATATCAGAAGAAATGTACAAAACTAAGAGAAAAGGTTATGTATGATTTTCCAGTTTGTAAGGACTATGGGCCGGATTTTAAAAGGGTTACGCGCATAAGGTAAGCATGTAACCCTTTTAAAAAAACCCTGCGCGCGCGCAAGCCCTGGGACGCTCGTAAGTCCCGGGGCTTGCAAAAAGGGGCGGTTGGGGGCGTTGCCAGGGGGCGCAGTTTTGGATCGGGGGCATGTTCGGGGGAGTGTGGGCGGTCCAGGGGCGTGGCCGAGTGCCCCGACACAGCGGCCTGTGTTGGGGCCTGCCGCGCCGGCGCGCGTAAGTTACTACTGCCCAGAGGCAGTAGTAACTTTTCAGATAAAGGTAGGGGGGGGGTCTAGATAGGGCCGGGGGTTGGGTGGGTTAGGTAGGGGAAGGGAGGGGAAGGTGTAGGGGGGGCGGAGGGAACGGGCAGCTCGCGCAGGGCTCGGCGCATGCAAGTTGCACAAATGTGCACCCCCTTGTGCGCGCCGACCCCGGATTTTATAAGATACGCGCAGCTACGCACGTATCGTATAAAATCCAGCGTACTTTTGTTCGCGCCTGATGCGTAAACAAAAGTACGCGCGCGCGCGTGATCTCTTTTAAAATGTACCCCTCTATGTGGGCATTTATTAGTAATAATTGATTTAACCATACCAATATTTAAAATATTTCCAAATAATAATACAAATAAATATTTAAATGTATTAATTAAAAGAGTAACCCAGAGACAAGGACTATGGCTTAGAATACAGGAAATTTCACAATAAAGGTTTATCATCAGCAGCATTGAATTCTAAAGTGCATATCAAATGTGTGAAACACTGTATGGAGACACATCATGGACATTCCCTACTCCTTGGAAATTACAATCTAGTCAAGATGGACAAACAGTACACACAACAACAACAACAAAACTATTAGGAGGCTTTGAATTATGTTAGTAAGACTATGACTGAGAAGGTTTAAGATAGGTGGTTATAGGTGGGGTTGAGGATTCTTAGGGGTAAATTTTAAAATCCCTGCGCGCCAGCGAGCCTATGTTGCATACGCCTCCGGCGAGCACAAAGCTCAGGGACACACGTAAGTCCAGGGGCTTTGCTCGGGGGCATGTCGGGGGCGTGTCAGGGGCGTGTTGGGGGCGGCGTGACATTCGGGGGCGTTCCGGGGATGGGGCCTTGGGCATGGAGCCGGCACGGGGGTGTTCCGGGGCCGTGGCCGAGGCCTCCGAAGCAGCCCCCGGGCTGGGGAATGGCGCGCCGGCAGCCGGCCGGCTTGTGCAAGTTGCGCCTGCCTTGGGAAGGCATAACTTGTCCAAAAAAGGTAGGGAGGGATTTAGTTAGGGATGGGGGGTGGGTTAGATAGGGGAAGGGAAGGAAGCCGGGGGGGGGGGGGCTGGAAAAAAGTTCCCTTTAAGGCTGCTCTGATTTTGGAGCGGCCTTGAAGGGAACAGGGAAAGCCATCAGGGCTCCCCTCGGGTTTGGCGTGCGCAAGGTGCACATGTGTGAGTAATGCTACCTATGAAGGCTGAGTTGAAGCCAGGATGTTCAAACACACCTTACCATTGCCTTCTATGGTGACAACCTTTGCTCAGGAGAGATGTGGTTGCTATAAGAGTTCTCAGAAACTAATAAACTATACTGTGACAGTAACATATCAGATGTCATTGGAAAATACAAGTGAAGGCAGGACACTATCTGATTCTCAATCTCGCTTTCAGGAGCCAGACATGCAACCTTGTGTAGGCTCGCCGGGAAGGTAACAGAACCTAAATGACATAATGACAGGCAAGGCCCTCAGCTTCTGCCCATGAACATGTATGCATTGCATAGCTAGGTGTGGTATGGTGCATCTGTGTCAGGGTGCAAGAGGAATGCTATCTTGGAAGGACATGTGCGCATTGCGGGAATGGCACCAGGTTGCACAGATGCTTTACCCAAAGCTGAAAGGGAATGTGTTTTGCTACAGCACTCTGCTGTCTGCAGTAGGGTTTCCAAATGGCTGCAAATTTCTGGACAGGTAAATCCTGTCCTGGTTTGGAACCCATTACATGCAAGGATTTCAACACATTTCCCTACAGCTTTTCAAACAACAACAAACAAGGACCGAATTGCACAGGCTGGGTAAACAAGCGTGGGAGTAGCTTGCTTCTTACGGCGGTTACTACCACTAAACAATTAGCTAGATACTTCACTTAGATGCAGCACCAGCACTGCTATCTATATCGATGGCGGGGGTGGAAGGGAAATAGAACCAAAAAGTTACTTATAAGGGCCAAGAGTAACAGCTAAGTATGAAAAAAATAATTGTGAAAGCTTGCTGGGCAGACTGGATGGGCCGTTTGGTCTTCTTCTGCCATCATTTCTATGTTTCTATAATGCATGGGAGTAATACTAGGACTGGATCAATATGTCCTGTCAATCTGGAGAAACCTAGTCTGCAGTGGCTCTGAACCTGGTGAGACTGTGGTGTCAGCTGTGTCTTCGCATGCTCATATGACAGTAAGCTTACCCAGTAGAGGTATATTACTTTACATGCATATGTTTCATAACTAAGTAATGAAGCAGTAAATAGTGAACTCTGTCAGTGACATCTTAACCAGTCTACCTGTCCCTTTAGGCTGTGCCTTTAAGCTTCCAAGCTCTTTGAGATGTACAGCATTTCTAGAGTTTAGATCTCCATACCTGAGGAGCAGATGGAGTAGCATCTGTTACAATTCGTGAAATGTGAATCCAATAACTCTCAGTCTTACCTAGCCAACTAGTAGAGTATCCTTGCATCCAGCTGCCGGAACTCTCAGCACAGCTCTGCGTCACAGCGGTGGCGGTCGGAGAGGTGCCACTAAAGTCCAAGTCAGAAGCAGGCAGTAAGCAGGAAGTTCCACGAACCAGTTCAGAAGGCAGGCGGCAGGCAGGCAGAGTCCGGATGTAGTCCAAGTCTTGGCAGGCAGCAGGCAAACAGAGTCCAGGGAACAAACCAGGTAGGAAGGCAGGTGGCAGGCAGGCAAAGTCCAAATTCAGTCCGAGTCTTGGCAGGCAGCAGGCAAACAGGAACAAATCAGATCAGAGGGCAGGCGGCAGGCAGGCAAAGTCCAAATCCAGTCCGAGTCTTGGCAGGCGGCAGGCAAACAGGGTCCAAGGAACAAACCAGGTCAGAGGGCAGGCGGCAGGCAAGCAAGTCCAAATCCAGTCCGAGTCTTGGCAGGCGGCAGGCAAACAGGGTCCAAGGAACAAACCAGGTCAGAGGGCAGGTGGCAGGCTGGCAAGTCCAAATCCAGTCCGAGTCTTGGCAGGCAGCAGGCAAGAGGGTCCAAGGAACAAACCAGGTCAGAGGGCAGGCAGCAGGCAGGCAAAGTCCGAATCCAGTCCAAGTCTTAGGCAGGCAGAAAATATTTATTTATTTATTTATTTATTTATGTATTTATTTTTAATTTTTATATACCGAAGTTCTTGTGGGAATTACAAATCACTCCGGTTTACATAAAACGATGAACTGCCCAACAGCGGATGGGGGCTTTACATAGAACTGTAGAAAATAAGGAACAATAAAACCGGATAGAAGCAAACGTCACTGAGCACCAGCACAGTCAGCCTATAGCTGAGGCACTGCGGTGCTGGTCTTGGCTCCTTAAATACTTAAATTTTGGCGCGCAATCCCCGATGACTTCCGGACGGAGGTCCGACGTAATCAATGGGCGGAGTTAGCGCACGGCTCATGCCGTTGCCGGAAGTCGGCGCTCATCGCCGGCGCCGGCCCCACTACCTGGGGATGCCGCGAGGTAAAAGCATCACACTTGTGGCACCATCTCATCCACAGGTGAGCACTAGTATGAGGCCCACTGGAGAGGGTTGGCAACTCACATGATGCTAGCTAGGCCACAAACTGTTGCACCATGCATGCATCTTTTAGCGTCACTATCAGGGAGAACACATTATGGCTGCCACATGTCTTTGATGTAATCTTACTTTCTCAACTGTTTATCAACTATAGTCTACTGCTCCATTGTCCAGTAGAATCTTGAGTAGGCATACGTGTTTTCTGTTACACAGTCACCTACACAGAGAAGCAGTGAGAGAAAGAAAGATGATAGCGAGCACAGCAGCAACTACTGGCCTCCATTCCCTGGAAGGGGATGTGATAGGTAAGGCCTATCATGCAAAGTAGCATTGTATAAAGTTTTGGCGAAGCTGGCTGCCACTCAGTGTGGTATCCATGGTTTGTGTATGGACACATGGGGGATCTGGGGGGAGATCAAGAACTACATCCATTTGTAGTCCATGGCGTAGACCAAAATTATGGAAGACACAGCAAAGCAAAAGTATATCTGCAACTTTGGCTGGGGCATACATTAAAGCTCTACCTGGCTTGTGCAAACATCGAAAGCAACTTTTGAGAACTCTGAAGGTATGTTCAGTGACACAGCGGGAAGCACTAAGGCTTCATTGTACCTCATCTCTGCCACCGTGTTGGGAATGGCAATGGGGGTGAGAAGCCAGGTCCTGGAACCGTACCCAGAATCTCCTGCAGCAATGACAGATTTAAGCCATCAATCATAGCATTGTCACTCCCAGATCTGGCTGGCACTCCACAGTATCCTAGAAGACTGTATAAGGTAGCCCGTACCTTTCCCAGAGCCTTAAAGGGCAATTTGACTAACCTAAGAGCATATGACATTGTTCTGGGGCAGTATATATTCAGGATAGCCGTAGGCCAAATTAGCTCAAGTCTTCAGCACTAATAAATCACATCTGGACATTCCAAAAATTGCATGCCAGGCCCTTGTAACTGAACTAAGGCAACTCGTATGTAGCAAGCTTGTAATCTTGAAGCAATACATATGAGCGGCCACACCTGTGTTAGCTGCCAAAATGGAATCTCATGGTGTAAATGCGAATGTCCCTGCCTGCAGTGCATGCAATATGTTCTCCATAGAAACTAATTTGTGAGGCCCAACACAGGGAATATGCCACGCCACCAACATACACAGGACACTGCTTATGGTTAAGGTATGTGAGGATCAAGACAAAGTTGGTCAACAATGTGGATGATGCCTCACTAACCAGCCACATGTAACCGTGCAGTACAGGCAGTGTGCATACCTCAAGCTTGTCAGTAACCAGTGAGATTGAAATAGCTCCCAATGTGACAATAGGAACACGGCCATTTTTCAAATAAACATGTTGCAAGTATATAGTGCCTGTCCACACACCAAGCCTTAGAGCCAGTCACAAGATTTGCAGGCCTCTGCAGCATAGGGAGGAAAAGCCAGGTCCTGGGGAAATGGCCTGCAGAGGTAACTGTACAAGTCATGTGTCATGGCAGCGATGCATTTCATACCCCCCAGCCACCCCCCATGTCCTTCCATTTGTCACAAACACATTGCTAGAGATGAAATACAGAAAGAAGCTTCTCTCTTACTTATGAGCCAAATATCACTGTACAGGCCATCTTCAAAATTTTCAAAGAGCCCCAATTGGCTAATTATAAATGAATCATGTGTAGCTCCCAGGCACCTTGTCACCACATCAAGGATGCTCATTCGAGTGTCACATCAACTTGCTCATTGATGTAGCGGTACATCCCCTCTCTGTCATGGATTGGAATCATGATCAAGTAAGTGCAGTCAATAGCTCCCAGAATATTGGGACAGTGTGCAAAGGCATAAAAGCCTCTCTTCAAGCCCAGCAAGTTCTGCCTGTCTGAGGAAATGCTATTTAGCAATTAATGCAGTCAGAGACTGCTGTGATGACCTGGTCCAGACTGTGGGAAAAAGTGGTTTGGGACATTCCCCCATGACCCCTACTGTTGTGAAATGCATGGTAGCCAACAGTTTGGTGAGGCTGGCACAGCATGGGACCTTGCGGTGACCGGATCCAAATTCCCTCGGATTTCTTCATATGCCAGCATAGCCCGAAAGCTGAGGCAATACCTGCAAACTACATAGTCTTCTGGCATGCCCAGCATGGAAGTTTGTGGAGAAAAGCTATGCTTCCTGTATTTCCTCAGCTGTGGCCACCTGCGTGCCAGGCACTGCCCTGGGACCAAACCCTGTAGGGCTTGTGCCTCTGCCTGCAGTGCGGAGACTTCCCTAGGAGGGCTTGGAACTGACCTTGCCTGTTCTTAAGGTTGTTGCTGTTCCACTTGTTGTCATCTGTGGTGAGCCTCCCGAAGCATTCAGTATCCCCTAACTCTTAAACTTGCCACAAACATTATGGCTTTAGGAAGCTAGACCAGGTAAGAACAGGTCTTTTTATTGGGGCAGGAAAGTCTGGTAGATGTGTTCATGATCATTCCTCTTTTTATCCCTTGCGATAATTGTTGTGCTAATACCCATGATCCGCGAAATCGGCCGTGACAAATACTTTTTGTACAGTACCGCAAAAAACATTTGTGTAGTTATTTCCAGCGTGAAATCCTGCGATATTGTGCATTACTCTATCGCATATGTTTACTCCACCCAAATTCCTCCCACTCAAATACTAATTTTGAATTTGAATACCCATTTCGAGATGTGGTATTTATCGTGCAGTTAATGCACGAAATATAAATGACCCTATAAGTTTGCTTATAAAACAAATAAATTATAAAGTTGAATTATACTAGATTTCCTTTTATTCCAAGACTGATTATGAAAAAGTGCCATTATCTGGAAAAAAAACATAGTTCCCAGGCAATGTGCTATTGTCTGAAAAATCTACTGCGATCCAGAAAAAAAAATATCCAAAATTTCTGCACCATGAAGAAGTCTTAAGCCAGCACTTCAGCCTCACTTGCCTTGCTCACAGTCACAGATGCAGCCATAGAAGTATAGCAGCATTGCTCTTCTGTTCCTAGCAATTCAGGCATTGGTGTGCTTGGCATTAATAGTACCAAAACAATATCCTGCTAGTGTGGGTGAATGTTGGAAAATCATTCACAAGTCATTCTTGTGTATATGTAACCATGGCACATTAGCAGCATTGCTTCTTTCCTGTTCTAAACTTTTCTGGCTGTAATGAGCCTGGCAGAAAAGGGCCAGAAGACATTCCCATGCCAAATATGGAAAATCAAGTCCAAGAGTCAGTTTTCTATCAAAGAACCAGCTTTCTTCAGAGAAAAGATCAGGAGTGTAAAGGAGGAATCATGTGCCAGTCATTCAGCAGAAGCTGGAGATGCTTAAAAAAAAACAACAACCCTTTATCATAGGGCAAACATTGCTAAACTCTAGGAAGAATAAGATGCTGGGAAAATGGCAATCTATGAATTAAAGGCAGAGAAATACAAGGAGCACATTTTTCAAAGGGCTCTAAATGGAAAAATACCAGGTACATGCATAAGTAGCATATGTTTGCCTATATATTATTTTATAAACATAAACAATGTGTGCATATTTTCAGTTTTTGCTTGCTGATTTTACTGGCACAAAAATGGTGGAGTATGGAGCATTTTGGAGTAGAATCAAGAAGTACAAGTGGAAGATGCTATTTTATAAGAGGTAAATGTGTGTAAATTATCAAACTTATTTGTATAATTGTACACCTGCTCACCTCACTGGTTTCCAGACAGAGACAAGAAAATCACTAGGTATACAAAATATGTTATTTATTTATTTTATTTATTGTTTTTGTTATACCGAGTTTCATGATAGGCATCACATCAACCCGGTTTACAATTAACAAAGTGTGTAAAACATAACATAACGTAAAACAATGTTCTCAAAAAGAACCTTGAACTTTAAATATCGTGAATCAGATAAAGGAATTGAGAAAGTTACAATAAATCAGGGAAATCAACTTGGAGCTGGAAAAGGGGAGAGAATGCACAGAGCAATATTAACATTTCAGTCTATTAATGTAATAGAGTAGCATAGTGAGTAAATAAGAATATGTGAGAAACTGTGGCAATACCTCACTATGGAACGGAACATAAATAACCAAATGCATAAATACGACAGTGTTATGATAAAAGTTCAGCAGGTATTGATGATTGTCAATTTAAGGTTGATTGAATTGTATTTGGTCCAGTTATTGGATAAGAGTTTGTGCTATTTAATGGAGGAATTATTCAAGGCTTGGAAATGCTTTTTTGAAAAGCCAAGTTTTTAGTCTTTTCCTAAATGTTAGAGATCATGGCTCCTGTCTCAAATCTGGTGGGATAGAGTTCCAGAGAGTTGGACCTGCTGAAGAGAAGGCTCTGAGACTCAATGATTTATGTTGGTAGGTTTTGGCCTTTGGTATTTGGAGTGACTCTTTGTAGCATTCCCTGATGGGTCTGGCGGAAGTGTATTTTTTAAGAGGTATTTGTAGGTCGAGGTGCGTGTTTTGGTTGATAGTTTTGTATATGATGTTAATGGTTTTATACATGATTCTATAGTGGATCGGTAGCCAATGGAGGTTAAATAAATACAAATAAAATAAATAAACTGCTAGAGAGATAATATAGAGCTTCTTATACATTTTCAGTGTTTAAAGTGTGGGTAGATCAGGGTCACTTCTTCCAGATAGCAGCTACGGTCTAGTTAAAAAGATGCTGCTTTATGATTTGTCTTATGTGTGAATTTCTTTCTAACTTGCCTGACTCAGCGCTGACAATGCTGTGAGGTCACACAGGCAAGAACTGGTTGCTATAGTTATTAGTTATTTTATTTCTCAGTAGTATACAACCATAGACTACAATGAGCCAAAGACTTCAAAGGGAAACATAAACAAATGAGACAAAAATGTTTGTCTTATGTGTGGGAACTCTCAGTGTGTTTTGCGGTCAATGATTGAAACAAAATACACTTATTCATTGTGTTTTATCAATTGTTTCAAACAAATGCATATCCCTAAATAAATCATTCTTTAGCGTGTGTTATTTAAACAGATAAAAGTCTGCTATATTTTTGAGTAATGAAGTTAGCTTTTGGCAAGATTGTTTCTGATGGCAAATACAATTCCTGTATCACTTTCTCCACCAGGGTATTTTCTAGACCAAAAGATGGTATGAGGAAGGACTATAAGGCTGAAAGGGAGAGTGTGATGGGCAAACTGGGTAGGACATATGGTCTTTATTGTTACACGCCCTGTCCGCGCCCGGCCTGCACACAGGCCTGGTCACCTCGCTAGCTCTTCTGCAGGTCACAGGGCAGCCTCCCCAGTGGCAGCCGCAAGCTCTTCCAGGCCACGACATCCTGTGGCGGCAGTCGCCAGGCCTTCTACTGTGCACCAGGCCTCACACCAGAGTTCGGCATCTCCAGTGGCATTGTCCATGCCCCTACATGCCCGCGCGCAGACTGCCCAGCCTCTTGTAGGGCCAGGGGCGGGTCCTAGTTCCACAGCACGCCCTGATTGAATGTTCAATATAAGGAAGTTCCTGCCTGCACTTCCTTCCTTGGCAATCAGGTCGGCACTGCTGTGTACTAGTTTGCCTCCGCATTCACAGTCTTGTTCCAGTGTGTTCCAGTCTTGTTCCAGTGTCTTACTGTTCCAATGTCCTACTGTTCCAGCCCTGTCCAGCGTCCTTCTGTTCCATCGTCCTTCTGTTCCAGTGTCTGTCTGTCTGACCTCCGGAACCTGACCCCTGCCTTGTTGACTACTTCTCGGACTGATCCTCGGATTCTGATCTCGGCTGCCATTGACCACGTTTTCTGATTCTGGCTCTGTTCCTTGCCTTGTCATCGCCTATGCTGTTCTGGTCTCCCTTTCTTCACCAGACCTACAGCCTCGAGTCCAACCACGCTCCCTTGCTGTCCGTGGGCACACCTCTCTACTCCCTCTCCAACAGACCCTGCGAGGCCCACCTAAGTCCAAGCAGCCTGGGTCTCTACGGGCTCTACCCAGGGGGACCGTGGGCTTCCAGTGGTGAAGCTCATCCTAGCCTCTGTCTCCTCCTGTGCTCTGCCCCCTGGGGGCAGATGCTTCCTGGTCCCTGCTCCAGGACAAGGGCCCACCTCCAAGTGCAACAGGTTGCCAAGACCATGGACTCGGCGAAGTCTCCTGCCTCCAGGGCCCTACCAAGTTTGGCCGCCACAGTCAAAGAACATCACCAAGCTTTGGAATTGCTAGCCTTTTTGGTGGAAGAGCTTCATTCCCAGCTGCAAGATACAGCTCTGGCCAATCCTGTGGGCCTATCAGCCTCTATGCTACCCAAAGCATCATTGGCGCTCCCTGCACCTCCTCGATACAACGGGGACCCACGCTCCTGTCGTGGCTTCCTCAATCAGTGCTTCATGCAATTTGCAATGCAACACTCATTGTTCCTGAAGGAAACCACTAAAGTGACCTTCATCCTTTCCCGCCTGGAAGGGAAGGCTCTTGCATGTGCCTCTCCCTTATGGGAACACGCTGATCACATGCTTTCCAAGTTAGGCGAGTTTGTTGCTCTCTTCAAGCAGACCTTCGTAGACCCACTCCGCCAAGCTGTAGCCAGCCATAATCTACTCCACCTCCATCAAGGGTCACGGACCCTCTCTGAGTATACGGTGGAGTTGAGGACCCTGGCTACTGAGCTCGTGTGGCAAGAAGATTGTCTGCAAGCCAACTTCCTAGATGGACTCTCCAGTGCTCTGAAAGATGAACTCTCCATCTGTGAGACTACCACGTCTCTAAAGGACCAGATTTCCCTCACCGGGAAGATCAACCATCATCTCTGGCAAAGGCGCCTAGAAGTAAGTGCTTCCCACTCTTCTCCACCCCATCCCAAGCGTGTCCAGAGTCCTCCAGCCAAGACTCCAGCACCACCACCTTCTCCTGTGGTGGAACCTATGGAGGTGAACCGTGGGAAACTGTCTCTGACCGAACGTCTCCGTTGGAGGAAGGAGGGTATTTGCCTTTACTGTGGCACTTCCGGACATCTTCGGCAGTCCTGTCCGGTCCATCCAGAAAACTGCAATGCTGAGCTCAGCGGGGGTCCCGAGCTTAGGCGCTACTGTCACCAGTGCCCAACTCCTGCTTCCAGTCTCTCTTGGCATCGAGGCCCACTCCTTCGCCACCACTGCTCTTGTCGATACAGGAGCAAGTGGCAGCTTCATCATGGATGACATTGTCAACTTCTGAACATTCCTCTTCAGCCATTAGATGTGAGCCTCCACATCGCCTCCAATCAAGAAGAACATCTTCCAGGGCTCATCACCCATCGAACAGTGGCTGTCCGTATTACCATGACACTCTCCATGAGGACGAGATGTCCTTCTATGTGTTAAAATGTTCTACATATCCAGTTATCCTGGGGCTGCCCTGGCTCCAGGTCCACGAACCCCAGTTCGATTGGCATTCCCTGCAGTTGGTGCAGTGGGGTTCCAAATGCCAGAAGACATGTCTACATCAAGTATCTGCAGTAGTCTCTGTCCTGAGGTCTACCACTCTATCTGGTTTGCCTACTCAGTATGTTGAGTTTGAAGACATCTTCTCGAAGCAGAAGGCGGATACCTTGCCTCTGTTACACAAGTTCAATTGCTCCATAGAAATTCTGCCAGGCACGACACCTCCCAAGGGCAGAACATATCCATTGTCTCACCCAGAAACCCTAGCCATGTCTGAGTATATCAAAAAGAACCTAGAAAAAGGGTTCATTCGTCCCTCTGATTCTCCCGGGCTCCCTTGCTGTCCGTGGGCACGCCTCTCTACTACCTCTCCAGGAGAAGTAGTAGAGAGGCGTGCCCTCTTGGACTTAGGTGGGCCTGTGAGGCCCAACTAAGTCCAAGAGGCCCAGGTCCCTACGGGCTCCACCCAGGCCTCATCCTAGCCTCTGTCTTCTCCTGTGCTCTGCCCCCTAGGGGCAGGTGCTTCCTGGTACCTACCAGGGAGCCGTTCTCCACTGTTCCAGGACAAGGGTTCACCTCCAAGCGCAACATTTATTTGCCATTTTGTTCTTTATTTCTATTAATTTTCTCTTGAATTTAATCTTGCCTCTCCATTTCAATTTTTTTTTTGTAAATCTGCTATATCAAAGTTAAAATGATCTAACTCATTGGTAAAAATTACAATCCTCTTTTCTAGCTTATCTGAGTTTTCATTATCTAAAAGGGTCTGAACAAATCTAGATTGCCAAGGTCATATTTTTTTGTCATTTTTCTTACCACCAAAAATGGGTCTTTTTCTGCACTTAGCCAATTAAGAATAAGAACAAACTTTTTTACCCCACATTTTTCCAAGAACTTTTCCAATTGGGGCATAAGATGCTAAACCTAAAAGGGCTACTTAGATACCTAAGTAGCTACCTCAATCTTTTTCCACTCACTCAACTGCAATCTGGCCATTATATTTAGGCAGGGGCAATGGAATAGATGAGGGGGGAATGTGTCACACCAGTTCTGCTCTCTCCCCCACCCTCTCCTTCAGTCCCCCTGTTCCCCACTAGTTTCTTTTTCTCCCTCTCTCCCTGCCCCATGCCTCCTCTCTCTCCCACCTCCTTTAACTTTCTTCCTACCTCTCTATTTCTTCCCCTACTCCCACCCTTACTCTTTTTCTCTTTCTTTCCACTACCATCTCTTCCTTCTCCCCACTGATCAGTAGGAAGAGGAGAATAGCGGTGGCTCAGCTATGACCTCCTATTGCTCTGCCACCTGGCCCAACTTCTGCTGGTTCAAAGCAGCAGTAGGGCTCAGAGCTACAGAGGTTTAGGACAAAGTTCATCCATTCCTGCTCATCTCATCTTCTTGCTGCCTAACAGCTGCTGTCAGCTCAAACTTGCCCCATATCTCCCTCAGCAATTCTGCAGGAAGAACCTGAGTTTGGTCAGGCTAATGCTCCTATGGCCCACCCTATTCCATCAACTATGTGTTTAGGAACCTTGTAATGTGTACCGAACTCCAGCTGGCAGTCTTCATCTTCATTCCATTGCCACAAGGATTGCCAAACATTCCTTCACAACTTGCATGGTAGAACAGATAATGTCAAGCCCTCATTTGCTGATTTGTCTGGGATTCTGAAATGCTGATCTAATCACACACCGTGTTCAGAAAAAAACTTCCTATAGTAACAGCAAACTAGTCTTCTTAAGGTCCATATTCAGTCACTGTCTGGATAACAAAGTTAGCTGGATAAACATATATATGGCTAACTTTGGATGCTTATTCAATAGTGAAGCTGCACTATTGAATATAGCCAGCTATCTTAAAGTTATCTTATAACTTTATCCAGCTAACTTTAGGACATCTCTATGGCATGACCAGTCTTAGCCAGATAAGTTACCTGGATAACTCTGAATAATGGAGGTGACTGGATAACTTATATGGCTAATGTAATGCTTCTCCAAAATGCCATCGGAATACCCTAGTTATATGGCTAAATTTTAGCCAGGAAATAAGACAGTGATGGCTAACCTATGACACGCGTGTCAGAGGTGACACGCCGAGCCGTTTTTGCTGACACGCCTAGCGTTTCGGGACTATCGATTTTTTTTTTTTTTTTATTGGCTGTGCAGAGCCTTTTTTTTTTTTTCGGCTGCGCCAACCCTTTAAAATTAGTTTTTTAGTATCCCTCCAGCCCCCCCCCCAATGCCCCCGGGTGCAGGGAGGCGCAGCGACAGGCAGGGCCGTGGTGAGGCTCACTTCACCACAGCCCAAAGAAAAAGATCGTGTTGAACGCGCTGATGCTCCTCCTCCTTCCTGCCTGTGCGGCCCCGGAAGTAAACGTTGCCGGAGCCGCGTGGGCAGGAAGGAGGAGAAGCATCAGCGCGTGCAGAAGAGGAGCATTGCTTGCACTTACGGGCCGCCGCGAATCTCAAATCGCAGCGGCCCGAGAAGAGGAAGAAGCCCGGTAGCAGAGCCGCAGCAGAGCCCATCCTGCGCGACCCGCGAAGAGGAGGCCCAGAGGTGAGAGAGAGGCTGAGGGTCTGTGTGTGTGCGCGCGTGTATGACATGAGTTGAGAGATTGTGTGTGAGAGTGAGGACCTGAATGTTTGCAGAGACTGCATGTGCTTGAGCAAGACAGCATGTGGGAGTGAGAGAGAGCCTGTGTGTGTGAGTTAGACAGCATGTGCCAGTGAGAGCCTGGTGTGTGTGTGTGAGAGAGAGAGAAATGCATGTGAGAATGAGTACCTGACTGTGTGTTTGAGGGAAGAAGATGGAGAGAAAAGAAACAGAAAAAAAGACAATATAAAAGGAATTGGCAAAAAAAAAATAAGAAATAAGAAAGGGAAGGTGGAAAAAATAAGAAAGGGAAGGTGGAAAAAAAAAAGCCCGTGACCAATCAATTAGAAAACTAAGATCAGACAGCAAAGGTTAAAAAAAATATATATATTTTTAGTGATTGGCACATGTAATCTTTGGGAATGTGCAAGAATAGTAACATCCCCAATAGTCATGTGGCAGCAGTGACAGTGGCAGCAGAGGAATGAGAGAGGTTCCGAGGTTGCTGGCAAAAGAGAGGGGGGTCTGCCTTTAGTGTGTGCATGTGAATGAATGGGACTCTGCCTGGGGGTGTATGTGTGTGAATGCATAGGTGCCTGCCTGGGGGTCTGTGTGTGTATGAGAATGAATTGGTGCCTGCCTGGGGGTCTGTGTGTGTGACAATGAATTGGTGCCTGCCTGGAGGATGGAGCGGGAGTGGTGTGAAAATGAATGGGAGCCTGCCTGGGTGTGTGTGTTTGTGTGTATGTGAGGGAGCCAGTGAGTGTGAGAGCATGAGTGTGTATGAGAAAATCCAGGGGAGTAAGAGTTTGTGTGGGAGGGGGGGTGGAGGGGGAGAGAGTGTTTTAATTGAAGATTTAGCTGACGAAATTCAGCAACAAAAAAGTCACTAAGCAGGCAAGGTAAAGAATTATTTGTTTTTGCTTTATTAATAAATACAGTACATATATTAAAATTATAACTTGTTATTAATTAGAGCTACAAATATCACAATTATGGATTTTTCTAGAAGTGACACACCACCCGAGTTATGCTCGGCTTTTTTATGAATTTTGACACACTGAGCTCAAAAGGTTGGCCATCACTGAAATAAGATATCCAACCTAAATTTAGCCAGATAAAGGCCCAAATATTTATTTAGCTGGATAACTGCTGAATTATCTGGCTAAATGCCTATGAATATGGACTTTACTATTACTATTAGTTGACTTAAGGAATGAGTCCACTTGATAGCTTGAGATTGTCTATATGTTGTAGACAGCTTAGAGCTATTTTTGACATGGCAATACACAAAAATAATAAATAAATAAATAAATAAACAATCAAATTGCTTGCTAAGAAACTCATTCAATGCTCTGCAGATGATATTTTCAGCAAAACCCTAGCAAGGAA
This sequence comes from Rhinatrema bivittatum, assembly GCF_901001135.1. NCBI lineage: Eukaryota > Metazoa > Chordata > Amphibia > Gymnophiona > Rhinatrematidae > Rhinatrema > Rhinatrema bivittatum. The sequence continues at coordinate 396,987,556 of NC_042617.1, read as the reverse complement.
GCTAGCAGATACTAGGTCCTGCCCAATGGTTAATGGAATGAAGAGATGTTCTATTACACCTGCCATTCACATTCATTAATGATGATTTTGCTGCTACCTCAGTTCATATAGTAACACAACTAATCACAACTTGTGAAAACTAGTGTAAAATTTGGTAATTTTGTGGTGCTGTACTTCTCTCATTAGGATAACAGGACACAAGCATCTATGGAACCTTTTACCTAGCTCTTTATTTTACTGCAAATGAAAAAGCAAGTTTCAACAGCTAAGTGAAGATACCTACCTAAAGTTTTCATTTGTAGCTTTAGGAAGTAAATAGTAAATCCTGAAATTTTGAAATTTTGAAAGATAGAACATGTAACACATAATAGATTAAACTGACTGTATAAATAGATAATTTTCATATAAATATTTAAGGAGATGCAAAGAAACTTAATCGGTCCAAAATTTGAAAGTTTTGAATGAAGATTTCTTTATTATTCAACGCGGCAACCCCATTGCTAACTTGCTATTTTTTTACAGACTAATTTTCCTAAAATACCTACGTTTTACATTCTCCCTAAAATACACAAGACATTGAACAATCCCCCAGGACATCCCATTGTCTCGGGCATAGGATTGGTTTTGGAACCTCTGTACCAATTTGTGGACCATTTTTTACAACCATTAGTTTGTAAAAGCCGGTCCTATGTCTGAAACTCTAATCATTTCATTAGTATTTTGCCTAATATCTCTCTTCCCTCTATCTCCTATTTTCTGGTCACTTTAGATATTGTATCCTTATACTCGAACATCCCTCAAGGTGAAGCACTGACACTAGTAGAAGAGATTTTGAATCAATGCCCAGGCCCCTGCAATATCTCCACATCTTTTCTACTCTCCCTCACAAGATTAGCCCTTACCAGGAATTATTTTCAATTTCAAATGACTATTTATCAGCAAATAAAAGGGACCGCCATGGGGGCTACCATGGCTCCAAGTTTAGCCTGTTTGTTTGTGAGCAAATCTGAGGAGGATTTCATTTATCCCTCTTCCTGGTCATCCTTTATTTTCTCATGGTATAGATACATAGACAACATTTTTTTTTATTTGGACAGGGACTGATATCCAATTCTTTTTATTTTTAGACTGGTTGAATTCTTGAAATGATCATTTAAAATTTAATTTTTCCATTGAAACAGTTAAAATTTATTTTTAGATGTACAGGTTGAGATCCAAGATGGTTCCTTTACAGATTCCATTTTTCATAAAAGTACAGACCGTAATACATTGCGTAAGTTTGATAGTCATCATCCGTCAACATTAAGAATGAATATCCCAGCTGGCCAACTATTCAGACTGCAATGTCTTTGCTCTTCAGGTTTAGGAAGAGAGGGTACCCATAGCAAGTCCTCTGGAGAGCATTTAAGAGAGCTTGCTATGTTAATTGTGACCTGTTATTTATCCCTCAAGCTAAAATGACAGACATGTGTAAACTGTATTTTACCCTACTCTACCCATGTAAATAATATCACTAAGATTGTAAAATGCCACTGGTCTAGGTTGACTTTGCATAAGGTTTTTGATTGTCCACTACGTTTTTCATTCTGTTGCGGTAGTAATCTCAAGGATCTCCTAGTACATTCTCATTTTCAGGACTCTCCTGTGTCATTGTCGCAAAGTTACTCTGGTCATCAACCATGTGGGCACTGCTCAGTTTGCCCCCATGCTATACCCACAGGGGTAGATTTTATAAATTTACGCAAGCTTGTACTTTTGTTCGCGCACCAGGCGCGAACAAAAGTACGCTGGATTTTATAAGATACGCGTATAGCCGCGCATATCTTATAAAATCCAGGGTCGGCGCACGCAAGGAGGTGCACATTTGTGCAACTTGCACGCGCCAAGCCCGGCGCATGCTGCCTGTTCCCTACAAAGCTGCTCCGAAATCGGAGCGGCCTCGGAGGGAACTTTCTTTCCACCCCCCCGCACCTTCCCCTCCCTTCCCCTACCTAACCCACCCCCCCAGCCCTATCTAAACCCCCCCTGCCTTTGTTGGCAGATTTACGCCTGCTGAAAGCAGGCGTAAATCTGCGTGCACCGGCGGGCTGCTGGCGCGCCATCACCCGACCCGGGGTCTGGTCTGGAGGCCTTGACCACGCCCCCGGGTCGGTGCCAAGCCCCCGGGTCCTGCCCCGAACTGCTCACTGTCCCTGGACACGCCCCGGACACGCCCCCTCCCCGCCCCTTTTACGAAGCCCTGGGACTTACGCGTGTCCCGGGGCTGTGCGCGCACCGGCGGCCTATGCAAAATAGGCGTGCCGGCGCGCAAGTGCCCTGCGCGCGTAAATCCAGCCGGATTTACGTGCGCAGGGCTTTTAAAATCCGGCCCACATTGTCTTTGAACACTCTGTTTCTCACAAGAAATTTTATTTTAATTTCTCAACTACATGTCAGTCCGGGGGGTAATTTATGTAATCTTGTATCAATGCTCAAAACTGTATGTACATAAGACTACTCATCCAATTCGCACTAGAGTCGTGGAACATCACTCAAATATTAAGAATAGACAGGAGACAGCCCCCTTAGTTACCCACTGGCTTGTATTAGGACTAGCAGTGTTGAATGCAGAGTTTGATATTGAGTTAGAAATATTAGAATAATAGGTGTTGGGACAAAAAGTAGAGGAAGTACCCACAGTCACTCCATGGAGGCACCAGGCTACTTCCTCCGTTCACTCTCAAAACCCATAGAAAAACAGGGGAAGTCAATCATTTTTGAGGAAGTTGTAGCCCATCTGTATACTTATCTCAGCTTCCTTGCCTCTTCCAATATAGAGTAGGGTAAGCCAGATTATCTATATGAGATCATGATAAAATAAGGAAATTGATTAGAAAAAAACAATAAAATTGGTTATAAAAGTTTAAAGTTGTATGAGGCATGGGCGCTGTTTAAAATATCATATTAGAAGCCCAGATAAAATGTTTTCCATGCATAAAAAAGGTCAAAGGAAGGTTAAATGACTCCCAGCATGGTTATGTGCTTAGCTAAAAGAGGCGGACAATGCCAAAAGGACATCTGACAGAAAATGGGAAAACAGATCCAAATGAGGAAACTAGGAAAAAAGCTGAAACATTGGCAATGTATATGTAAAACATTAATAAAGCAGGCCTAGAGAGAATTTGGAAAGAAGCCTGCCATAGAAGAAATAACCATTAATATTTTTTTTTTCAAAGCAAGATACTTGTGAAGGAATCCATTGGACAAATGGAAGAAGATGCACTCAGGAATGACATGGTCACAGCAGAAAAACTAAATTAATTATTTTCTTCAGTCTTTACTGAGAAGGATGTTGGGGAGATGGTCACAGAAGAAACATGCTTCAATAGTGATGTTTCAGAGCAACTGAAAGGAATCACTGTGAAAATGAAAGATGTAAAAGAGAAAATTCTCAAATCACTAGGACTAGATGATATTCATCCCAGAGATCTACAATAATTTTAATATTAAATAAACTCAGAAAATATAATACAGATCACCTAAAAAATAAGGGCCAGATTTTAAAATCCCTACACGCGTAAATCCAGAGGATTTACGTGCATGGGCGGGGGGGTGTTACGCATGCTGGGCCTATTTTAAAAAGGCCCGGCAACATGCGTAAAGCCCCGGGATGCGAGTAATTCCCGGGGCTTTACTAAAAGGGAAGTCTAGGGGTTGGGCAGGGGCGGGGTTGGAGGATTGTGTGCCGGCAGGCTGCCAGCGCACGCAACTTGCACTTGCCTCCGGTAAGATAGGGGGGTTAGAGTAGGGCTGGGGGTGGAAAGATTAGGGGAAGGGCTGGGAAGGTTAGGTTAGGGTGAAGGGAAGTTCTCTTCCAGGCCACTCTGATTTCAGAGCGGCCTGGGAGGGAACAGAGGAAGGCAGCGTGGCTCGGTGCACGCAAGGCGCACAATTGTGAACCCCTTGCGCGTACATGTATGCCCAATTTTATAACTTGCGCGCGCATGTACACCCGTACGCTCCTTTTAAAATCTACCCCATAGCACTTCCCTTCAGGACGTTTTTTTTTCAGGTGTACTTGTTGCTACGGAATACTGCCATCGTTTTCCTCCTTCTGCTTAATTTGCCCTGTGGTTCCTTTACAAAAAAAAAAAATAAAACATACATCCTGCATGTGAATACTGGCATCTTTTTTTTCTAGAAAGATAGCACTGCTTCCCTTCATTAACACTTTTTTATCTTCATAAAGACACAAGAAACATCTGAAATCTGATAAAATGCAGGGAATACTTATGTGGTTCTTCTCATGAAGTCTCTGTAGTCCCGACACAGCTGCATCGTGCATACTGGCATACCAAAGGTGCCTGCCTTGGAGGAATCAAATTCCAAATGCATTTAACTGGGTCAAACGTAACTATATTTCATACCATTCTGAAGCTGTCAGATATTCCACAGGAAGATATTTAAACAGACCAGCCTATTCTAATCATCTTTGAACAAGGCCAGTATTCCCACATTGGGAACAACAGCCATTTTATTATTATTATTTTTTTTTTTTTGGGGGGGGGACCAAATTATTAAACCCCCTTATGAAACACATGACTAACCCAAGCCAATTAAAAACAGATATGATGTCAATGTCATATTTCTTTATCAGGAGAGAAGTGTTCAAAATGTGTCAGGAGATTCCCTTCTCTTTTATGTATTTAATATGCATTCAAAGCATATTATCCCACTCGATTTTGTTATTTAAACCCTTTAGGATGAATTTTAAAAGCCCAGTGCCCTCAGCAATTAAGGGATGTGTGAAGAAGTTGGGATAGCACATGCCATTCGTATTTTAAAATGTGCCCAGATTTGTGCATAAAACATGCTGACCACACATCTAAAAGGTTTCCAAAAAAAGAGCGGAGCATGGGCATTTCAGAGCCTGGCCAAGGGATGCACCTGTTAATACTTATGTGCTCTAGCACGCGCTGAAGTCCCCTACCACAGAAATTAACTTCTGCTATGAATGATGTGTAAGTTATAAAATAAAAGGACTGAGCCATTTCTGAAGGGTTTAAAGGGTCTGGGGTTACTGGGGGGAGTGTAGGCTATCAAACCAGGGGGGATTGGAAGACCTAGCTGTTAACTGGATGAACTGGTGCATGAACTGGTACACTGGCAATGGTGTGGGTGTGCACCCCTTTTAATATTCTCTGACTTATGCAGAAGAAGTGGGATTTGCATGCGCACTTAAAATCTGGCACACAAGTGTGCATGGCCAGGTTATTTTATTACACGCATGCATATACATGTGCAAGTTACAAAATGACCAATGTGCACCTGCATCCCAATATGAAAGTTACAGTCCCTGGGTATACTGGGTCCAAAATGAAAGTTCATCTTTGTTCCAGCATAGCAAGATGCAATTTCCTGTTGCCACACCATTATGATTCCTGTACAGAATGAATGACAAACCTCATCAATTGTTTGGATAAATGGGAATATTGCATACAATGATGGACAATCTGGACCTCAGTCCTCCCAGTTTGAATATAAATTATATTCAATGATTCCATTCTTCACACAGCATTTCATTTCTGTGGAATATTTAATGGCTTCTGATTGGCATGGAAGATAGGTGTGCTCGACCTAGTTATATAAGGTTGGAATTTGATTCCCCTCAAGGCAGGCACCATTAGTTTATGAAAACACAGCAGTATTGGTACTACAGGGACTTCATGACAAGGACCACATAACATAAGTATTTTACTGCATTTTATCAGATATTCAAGAAGTTTCTTGTGTCTTTATGAATATAATAAAGTGTTATTGAAGGGAAGGGGGGAATTGTGGGAAATTATGTGCTGGGAGTTTTATATAGCATACTTTTCTAGAATATACGTTTAAAGTTAGAAGAGTTAAAGGATTGTTTTTATGGGGAAATTATCTTGAAAAATAGACAAAAATAATTGTTTCCAGAGGATTATGATGCTGCTTATTACTGTATAACATAATTGTGATGTGAGCTTAATGAGAACTCCTTTCAAATCTTGCATTTACTATCTTGAGAGGGATAGCCATGTTAGTCTGGTGTAGCAAAAATGTAGCAAAGATTAAGTGGATTCTTTCCTTGAAAGCTCATACCTCAATAAATTGATTAGTCTGTAAGGCGCCACCTGTCTGATGTTATCATTCCTACATTTACTTGTAATCTGTAATCTATCATTTAAAACAGCTACAGTGCCTGGAGTCTTTAAGGTCACCATGTAATGCCAATTTATAAAAGTACTCCAGTGGTGAGCCAGATGTAGCTGCTGACAAAATGGTAGATGCTAGATTACATTCAGGTACTGTAGGTACTCTGACGTGACTGAAAGGCAGCATATAACAGAACAAACAATTACTGGCCATATGGATAGACATAGGCTAATGGGAAATATTCTGCATAATGTTACAAACGGAAGTCTGACTTTAGCAATCTACTGGATTTTTGTGAAAATTTTCATAAATATGTAGATAAGGATTAGCCAGTCAATTGAGTGTATCTGGATTTTTAAAAGACATGTAACAAAGTCCCCCAGACTTCATAGGAAATTTAAAAAGCAGGGACAGTAACTTTAAAACAGCTGCATAGGTATAAATGAATGTGCGTATGCTGGCACACATCCATGGATGAAGCCATTTTATAATATGCACGCATATATTCGTGCATTTTGTAAAATCAGCTAGATACGCGTAAATGTGCGTGCCATTTTTTATGGATACATGCATGTGCCGCTTCTACCGCGTAAGTGAGGAGGATTTTAATATCCACGCACACTGACGTAATTACTAATTAAACCAGTTCATTCCCACTTTGCCCAGTTACAGGATAGGACTTCCTAATCCCCCTAGTTAACTAACCTCTCTTTTACCCTACCTAGTCCCCACTCTTAAAACTTCACTGACTAGCCTAGTTTTTTTTGTTTTATAACTTACACACCATCTATAGCAGAAGTAAAGTTACGTGGTAGGGGACCCTGGTGCATCCTTGTAAGCATAAATACTTATGCGCTGGTTTCCATTTAAATTCCTGGAGCGTTCATGGCCCGCTTAGACCATGCCCATGCCTCGCCCTTTTTTGGACTTTTTCTTTTGTGCGAATAACGGAAGATGCTCGCATCCATGGACAACTTCTTAAAATGCGCACGCCATGCACCAGCCCCAGAGAGTCGCATGTCTCCCTGATTTGGCACGCGAAGGGTTTTTAAAATCTACCCTATAAGTTATTGACCGTTTAAAAGACAGAAAACAGAATAGGATTAAATGGTATGTTTTTCCAGTAGAGAAAAGATGAATAGTAGAGTGTCCTAGGTATGTGTACTGAGACCAGAACTGTTTAACTTATTAATAAATATTCTGGAAAATGAAGCAGTGAGCGAGGTGATCAGATTTGCAGATAATGCAAAACTATTCAAGGTCATCAAAACACATGAGGATTGCGAGGAACTGCAGAAAGACCTTGCAAGGCTAGGGGACTGGGCCTCTAAATGACAGACGAAATGTAATGTGGACAAGTACAAAGTTAGGCACACAAAGGAAAATAATTCCTAAGTATAGGTACACAATGCTGCATTCCATATTGGGAGACACCATTTAGGAAAACGATTGTGTAAAGATCTTATAAAGATCTTTTTCCAAGTAGTGTATGGAGTAGTTATGAAGAATACATTGAAGTGCTCAAATCAGTGTGTGTGAGATGAGTCAAACAAAACCAAATAGAATGTTAGATATGATTCAGAATGGAATGTAAAACAAAACCAACAAGATCATAGAACCTCTGCATCTATTTGTGATGCGACTGCACCTTGAATATAGTGTGCAGTTCTGGTCACCCCATCTCAATAAAGATAAAGTAGAACTGGGACAGATAAAGAGAAGGCCAATAAAAATGATAAAGGAAATAGGACAGCTCCCTTTTAAAGAAATGTTAAACATGATTACAGATTACAAGTAAATGGGCGAGGCAGCTGTCCTATTTCCTTTATCATTTTTATTGGCCTTCTCTTTATCTGTCCCAGTTCTACTTTATCTTTATTGAGATGGGGTGACCAGAACTGCACACTATATTCAAGGTGCAGTCGCATCACAAATAGATGCAGAGGTTCTATGATCTTGTTGGTTTTGCTTTACATTCCATTCTGAATCATATCTAACATTCTATTTGGTTTTGTTTGACTCATCTCACACACACTGATTTGAGCACTTCAATGTATTCTTCATAACTACTCCATACACTACTTGGAAAAAGATCTTTACAAGATCTTTACACAATCGTTTTCCTAAATGGTGTCTCCCAATATGGAATGTGCCAGCATACGCACATTCATTTATACCTATGCAGCTGTTTTAAAGTTACTGTCCCTGCTTTATACCTATGCAGCTGTTTTAAAGTTACTGTTTTGTTTGACTCATCTCACACACACTGATTTGAGCACTTCAATGTATTCTTCATAACTACTCCATACACTACTTGGAAAAAGATCTTTACAAGATCTTTACACAGCTTAACAGAAGGGATATGATAGAGACTAGAAAAGCATGAGTGGCTGGAATGGGTAAATAGCAAATGAAACTAAGAGGTAGCAGATATAAAACAAATTGGAGAAAGTATTTTTTTTTCACTCAATTGTCAATCCAGCTGTGGAATTTATTGTGAGAGGTGTGGTTAAGGCAACTAACACTGAGCTTGATTATCTAAGGCTCCCATTCTGTGTCTATGGGAAAAATGCTTAGTAAATGAGGTCCATAGTGAGTTCAAAAAAGGTTTTGACAAGCTCCTGGAAGAGATGTCTATCCACAGTTATTGGCCAGATAAACATGGGAAAGTATTTGCTTATCCCTGGAAGTGAAATAGATCAATTATTTGGCTACTTTTGACCCAGGCTGTCCACTGTCTGGGACAGGATGCTGAGCTCACTGGATCTTGGTCTGACCCAGCGTGATTCTTCTTATGCACTTTGGTCAATATTCAGTATGCTGGTGAATAGCAAAAATATCCAGGGGAAATTACGTGTGTACCTTTCCCCAGATATTCAGCAAGACGTCCTTGAGCAAGTCTGGTGCTGAATCTACTTGGATAAATTTATATGCATATCTTTATTCATGTAAAAATAGGACAGTCTATAGCAGGGTAGACAAACCACGGCCTGCAGGCCAAATCAAGCCCATCATTGACTTTTATCTGGCCTGGTAAACATTTTAAAATTAATATTAGATGTGGCCCATTGTGCTTGCCAAGTGCTGATGTCATCAGTGAAGGCTCATGCACTCCCTTATGAGTGATGGGAGGAATCACGCAACGCCGAGTCCTGGCCTTTGCTGATGACATCAGCACCTGAAGGAGAAGGGGAGGAGGTAAGCAAGCAGCCAAACACTTTTCGCTCCATGAGTGCGGGCGGGCGGGCAGGTGAGCATCTGCACCATGTGACATCCTGGCAACTTGAATAAAGTTTACTCTTGGGGAATTCTGTGCAGAATTTGCCTCGTGCTGAGCCCATACTGTTCACAGCAAAGATGGAGCAGATTTGGTGGCCGTTAGCAGAGCCCATCCTACTCGCAGTGAAGATGGTGAAGACCTCGGTGGCTGCAAGCGGAGCCATCTCATTGCCAGTGAAGATGGAGCAAGTTCAGTGGCCGTGAGCAGAGCCCATCCCACTCATGGCAAAAATGATGAAGGCCCCGTTCACAGTGTAGACACATCTTTATTCAAGATGCTGTGTAGAGCAGAGAGCTGCCTGCCTTCCTTTCTCCTGTATGTGTTGCAATTTACTGTAAAAGTCAATTGCAACACTTATACAGAGGAAAGGAGAGGAGAGACTCAGTGTATTGGTGCTGGCAGGATTATGGTTCCTCACCAGCGAGGAGAGACCCGGTGCATCAGCGCTGGTGGTACTTCCACCCCCTAACAGCGACGAGAGGCTCCACTGTTGCTGCACTGGTGGGGCTCCCATCATCCACCAGTGAGGACAGGTCTTGCACTGTTGTGAAGAGTGGTGAGTAATAGGGGAACAAAACAAGGGACAGAGAGGGAGGCTTGAGAAGGGACAGAGAGGGAAAGAAGGGAAAGTGCTGAGAATGGTGAGTGAGTGAAATGGAAGGGACAGGAATGAGTGGTAAGGAGAGGATGAAAGAATGGGAGGGAGGTGGTGAATACCAGGGAGGGGAATGAGTGAGCGGGTAGGTGAGAGAAAGGGGCTAGTGACTGAGTGGGAAGGGGATGAGAATGAAAAACACTAGAGGGAAAATAGGAGTGAGGGGTTAAATGACTGAGAGGGAAAGGGATTGAGTTGGAGGGTGAATGACAGAGGGGAGTGAATGGGAGTAAGAATGAGTGACTGAGAGGGAAGGGTAATGAAGCAAGGGAAAAGGGTCAGTGGAAGTGAGGGATGAGTGACAGCGGGGAAGTAAGGGGTTTGAGGGGGAGAGTTAGTGGCAGAAGGAAGGGAATAAGGTGAGGGGGTTTGAGTGACTAAGAAGGAAGGAGGGTGAATGACTGAAGTGGGTAAGAGGAAAGGGAAAAGGGAAGTAGAAGAGGGGAGTAGGAAGAAGAGAGGGTAGAAGGCTGCATGTGTGTGTGTGTGAGAGAGAGAGAAAGGAGGAAGTTTGTGTGTACCCTCCTCTCCTTCCTCCTTCTATTCCAAGTCTACAATCTCAGTGTGACTGGGAATTAAAAGTTTCTAGGTATGGAAAGAGGGCGATTTTTTTTTTAATACCTATCATTTTAAATTATTGGATGTTTCCTTTGTCTGCTATTTTGAAATATTTGATTGATTTGAGGGAAATGTTTATTTATTTATTTGTTTTATTTAGATTCCACTTTTCAGCACTTCAAATCGGATTACATTCAGGTATTGTAGTTATTTCTCTGTCCCCAGAGGGCTGATAATCTAAACCCGGGATTCATCATTCCACTATAATTATAGAAGAATGATGAGTCGCCAAAAAAAAAAAGGGTGGGGGGGGAGGGGGCGATAGTGTGCAGCCGGTGCATCGCAGAAATGCGTTTTTACCCACCACGGTTGTGGCTGTGCTGCACACTATTGCCCCCATAGCACCCCTGCAAAAGGTGAAGTTATTTCTAGCACAACTGCCAGCAATTATGTGTTAAACATTACCAACTGCAGTGCAACCGATCCCAAAATGTTTTAAACCCCGCGTTTAAATTGTATTCTTGCAATGCAGTAGTTATTGCATGCATTAGGGCATTATTGTGTGTGATAACATCCTAATAGCCCATTGAGTTTTGATAAAGGACCCTGTAAGTTTGTACCTGAGGCAATTGAGGATAAAGTGACTTGCCCAAGGTCACAATGAGTAGCACTGGGATTTGAATGCTGGTCTCCAAGGTACAGAGCTTGCTACTCTAACCTCTAAGCTAATTCTCAAGTTTAAAGGGTTTTTAAATCCTTATTCTTCTTAATTATTAGGTGTTCTAATTGTCATCTGTTTTGAAATATGCTTTTTATTAGTATGATTTCCTCTCTGTTATAATTGATTTATATTTCTTGACTTTGTTTTATGAGGAATGGTGATATTTCTGTTTTTGCATTACTGCACTGCATATGAGTTTGGCTTTTAGGGGTTCCAGTCCACTTTTTTGCCCTCACCTTACTATTTATACTTTTTGGCCTCATGTGTGATTGAGGTGAAATAGTCTGCTTGCTGGTAAAACACTTTGTACCTGTTGGGTTGGAGGTTTTTCTGAGTTTGGTAGAGGCTGGGATCAATGATAGAAGGGGCTCCTTGGCTGCTAAAAACCATGATGCTTAATCCTGGATACTGAAACACCTGCAGTAAGTGGTGGAGATTTGATTGCTGTGTCATGCCCCGCCCTGCTGTGTTCTACCCTACCATGCCCTGCCCTACCTTCCATCCCTTGTTGCACTCAATATCTTGCAATGTAGCCCCAGCATAAAAAGGTTTGTCCATGCCTGGTCTAGAGTTATGTCCTCCAACCCCTCTGGTACTTTAACCTGTACTACCCCCAAGTTATTTCAGACTCCTTAATTAAATCCCTCAGGGATGTCTGTATTGTCTTTGTTGGTTTGTTTTTTTTTAACATAAACCTCCACCACAGCACATGTAAACTTATGTAGCACTGGACCTGGTCATGTGCCGAGGCACATAGGTACTTGCACACACATATCTTGGCTATGCTCAAGATTGCCAATATTCCACCTACAGCACACCCCTTTTTTTCTCTGATGAGAAAAGTGCCGTGCGCATCTCCCACTTTATAAAATTGGGTGCAAATGTGCATGTGCACCTATGTCCTGAGATAGGCACACATCTCTTTTAAAATTCACCTTACAATAACTTATTACTTCCCCACACTAATTCCCTATTTTGTCTCTTCTAATGAGATTATACCTGAGGTGATCACATCTCATCCTAATTTCCATTACTCTATGAACTAGTGATTTCAACCACATCTCAGTATACCTCTACCATGGTGGCCTCTAAGTCTGATATTTTTATGACTACAAGTATTTAGACTTTTGACATTTCCATGTACAGCTCTGTTGCCTTCTTGCTTTGAATTTCCTCTTGTTCCTTATTTTTCCATTAACAATTTTACCAACTTTTTCTTCTCTTTCTCTGATTGTGGTCTCTCAAATTGTATTTTATTGTTGATTTTAGGCTTTTATCAATTCTATTCTCACATTTATATTTTGCCTTCCTCCAAAGAGGAACCTAGGATGTCTTACAACAAAATAAAAACACAATTAAATTCAGAATATTAATTATTACATAACAAAATATCAAGGTAATAAAACACTAAAATGTAAAAACAAATAGCAAAAATTACATAAATATCACATAATAAAAATAACAAACTTAGGCCTGGATTTATCAAAATGCAATAAGTATCACATGCGATAGAAAAAGGGGCATGTTTTATGCTAATATACCCACCTAGTAACTCGAGGTGAGGGTTAGGTATTAAATTCAACGTGATACGTACGAACAGAACAGTGGTCTCTTGTGAAGATTTGTTGGCCTTCGGAGTGAGGAAACTCACCCAAAGATGAGATTTGGGCAATGTTCTCTCCACCTAGCTTGATGTTACCCAGGTAGAGAGTCCATCAAGCTAGGTGGAGAGAACATTGCCCAAATCTCATCTTTGGGTGAGTTTCCTCACTCCAAAGGCCATCAAATCTTCACAAGAGACCACTGTTCTGTTTGTACGTCTCACATTGAATGTCAAAGTGGCCCCTAACCCCCTACACTAATACCTAAACCTCGCCTCGAGTTACTAGGTGAGCCTACCATAGGAATACAAATACCTATCTAGGGAGAGGGCATTATGGCTAGTCTGTCTCTCTCTCTCTGTCTCTCTTTCTCTCTACAGGCCTTTCAAAAGACAATGCAGTAAAACCTTACTGCCCTGTAACCCTGAAAAAGGTGTAGTTAAACCAGCATTAAGTCTGTGCAATAGCACTTTGCAGACTGGCAAACTCAGCCCACCTCTAACTCCTCCTGTTTTTCAAATTTGCATCACACCATATGCGGTAAGGACCTATCACATGCATTTACAGGGCTCTTTGCATGCGATAAGCTCTTAACACATGCTAAAATGTCTTAACACATTTTGATAAATGACCCCCTTACAGGGTTATTCATCAAAACATGATGGGCCATTATCACTTGCAATAACACCCCAATGCACTCGATAACTACCACATCATGATTTTAACATTTAATTGAGGGAAAGGGGAGAGGTTAGGGCAGGATTTGGGTAGGGTTAAAAAATGTTGATGCCAGTACCGCTGTGGGCAATAATGTTTATACAATTTTGCCGGCAGTAGCACCGGAATTGACTACAACTTTTCCATTGGTGCTATGGGGGTGATAGTGTGCAGAACAGCTGCAACCGCAGCGGGTGAAGCCACACCCCGTGATGTGGCTGCCATCTCACTATCATCTCCCTGCCCCTTTTTTTCTTGACTCATGAATCTTGGGGTCAGGCCTCAATTCTCATTTTTAATGGGTATATGGCCAAAGTTAAACATTCCCTGCCAACTTCAGTTTAGTAGTAATAGAAATCTATAGTATTGATCACCACTGACATACTCTAGAAATCCCACTCCCCTTTTCCCCAAGTCCTCAAAAGCTCTCTAAGGGGCACTCAAAATAACAGACATCTTTTGAATTACCCCTTTGGAGGCAACCCTCACTGAGGCAATCTGCCCCTGAGGGATCATGTCTTTTAGCTCCTGAACTGGGCAACATGAAAGAAGAGGTAGAGTCTGTCACAGTAGGCTGATTCAGGTCAGCTAGCCTTCTCTCAATCTGAGGCCAGCATTCAGTGGCTTCTTCAACTTTACGCAAGACTGCTGAATGGGGTTTCTCAGGATGATGTGAGAACAAGACTAGGTTATCATGTTGTTCAAATGCACATGAGTATGAAACATGTGCACTCACTTTCCGCTGTTAATAAGTATATAAAGCTACAACTACATTGAGATATGCATGGGTACAAACATCTTCATCCACTTCCCTCTCCTCAGCTCTAGCTATTTAACTTCTCCCTCATCCTCTGACTCTCTGGGACCAATATTCAAATATAAATTTTTACTTGTTAGCTGGATAAGTTGTATCCAGCTACCTTAAATAGGATATTCTGCAGCACAGCTGTGCTGTATTATATCCGAGTATAAATTACTATTTAGCTGGATAAGTTAAATCAGGCAAAATTAGACCAGCTTTAAGGCAGTTCTTATCTGGTTAAGGTAACTAGATAAGGCTGAATATTGCAACGTATTTGGTTGAGATAACTGGATAAGCAGCCACACCTTGATCCACTCATTGCCCACCCCCAAGATATCTGGCTATCTATTTAGCCAGATAAATACTTATCTAGCTGGATGGCAGTCACTGAACATAGTTGGATATTCAGCAGATGCCACTTCACCACATAAGTCACTACTTATCCTGCTAAGTAGCACTAAATATTTGCAAATGTGTGTGAAGTCTCCTTCAGAAGCACACTGTCCCTCTGTTCATGAGCTCTCTGCTTCTGCCTTTTTTCCTTTACATTGCATGTAAATTGCCCTTTGAAAATCAATGGACAGATTCTGTGTGCAATTTTCAAAAGCTCATTTTCCTACATTAAGTGCACTTAATGCAGGTAAAACCTATTGACAGTTCCATAGCATAAATTGTAGCAATTTTTCCAATGCTACAATATGTGATATTGAATAGTCAATAGGTTTTACTTGCATTAAGGGCACTTAGGCTTGGATTTTCTAAGGTCGCAGACCTCAGAGAATCCAGTGGTAATGGGGGGCGGGGGGCAAAGTGGGGGGTGGGCCTGCGAAAGCCTGCAGCGATTGCACCTCCGCTGCCAGCTTTAGCACCCAATAGCGCCATCGTAAAAGGTGGTGCTATTGGGTGCGCTACTGGCAGCGAAAAGGAGTCTTACTTTCACCATCAGTGAAGTCGTTGTGGAGTCCGCCCTGACGCCACCCCGACTCCTCCCCTTCCATTGCAGACCCCGCCCTGACTCTGCCCCGATCTAGGTATCGCACGCGAAAAGTCCCTTTTTGCGTGTGATCCCTTTAGAAAATGACCTCCTTAATGCTGGTAAATGGGCTTTTGAAAATTTTTCCAATAATACATTACACCTATATTTACATTTTCTTTTGAAATTTTCCTCCATTGGGTAGGACGTTCCTCAGACTTTAGCCCTATTCAGGTTGTTTCAAAATTATTCTCCCTAGCTTTACCCTGTTTACCTCAAAGGCTTTTGTTTGTTGGAAAGATAAAGTTTGCTTCCCCATATGCTTAATTTAAATGCTTTTCTATTTAAACTTGAAATGTATTTATGTATTTATTTATAACTTTTTTTATACCGATATTCGTGGGGACATCATATCAGTTTACAGTATAACAGAAGATGGAAAATACAAAGAACAGGTAGAGGGGGAGGGAATACATAGGAACAGAGAAATAGCACGGAAGTGTAACAATTAACCAGAAACTTCAATTGCTTACATAATACAATGATGACTGAGGAATGATGACTGAGGACTGAATTAACCTTTCCTGGATGGATATATAGGCATCCCTTCCTGTATAGATCATTATCATCCTGGATATATCCTCAGACAACTACTACTACTCATTTTTAAAGTGTTACAATCACCAGTATATCCCTAACATTCCTCTGTGCGCCAATATTTTAACCATAAGTTGAAGCTTTTTGTGATAATAAAATAATATATATGAGTTTGCAGAGCTGCTACTGAGAATTCTTTTTGGGGTTAAATAAAAGTATTTAAACTATCAAATATTTAATACATTTTGAAATGCAAATATAATATAAGTTCTCCTAGAAATGAAGCCAGTAATATCATTAAATATATATATATTCTGGTAGACATGCCATCTAGGCATTTGGTAAAGAGAAAAAATGTCACCCCTTCTTTAAAGAACTCCTTTTTCGACAGCAACAATGCAAACTGTCAAAGACAGTTTAGTTAGAAAATGAACTGATGCATTCTTCATTGACATTAATTTTGTAGGAAATGAGTCTCTAGCAGAAAGTGCTGCAGAAGAACAGGGATTACTTCATTTGGCTCAACAGGATCCAGTCCCACAATGAAACCTGTGATGTCACAAATGTGACTAGAATATTAAAGAACTAAACTGGCTTAGAGACTGACATGAATTGTGTTCCTGTTTAAAGAATTATAAGCAGATTTATCAGCAACTGAAAATTCTTTGTCAACCTAGTATTATCTTGTTATAACTGTAATAAAATATATTATTTGCTATGTCACAACTGGGCATTCGGTTGATTGGATCTTTATATATATATTTTTTATATATATTTTCTTATTTTACTGTTTCAGATTGTTCAGTTAGTATATGATAAAACACAGGGACATTCTGCAAAATCTAAGTTTTGCAACACATAATTTATACCAGTGTAGATAGTGATTTTAAAGAAAAATGTTGAGAAATAAATAAAAAAAAGGTCAGTATCCAGAAAAAAATAAAGAGGTCAATATTTAAAGCTATTTAGATGGATAGTGTGATGCAGTACAACATAGCCAGGGGCAGAAGCAGCCTAGATATAGAAAAACAGGCAGGCAGCACTAAAAATATACACCAGAGGGCGATGAGGAAGGCAGCAAGAACTACAGCTCCCAGGTTCTCTGAGCTGTCATCTGATGCCTGGGTTGAGGAAGAGCAGGAACAGGTATGGGAAGTAGGAAGTAATGATTCTGACTCAGCTGAGTCTATGGAGCTGGAGGAGGCGGGCATGCCGACTTGGTGGTGTTGGCCACAAAAACTTAGCTCCTCAGAATCAGAGGAGGAAGAGATGGAGGTAGGATTGGAAGGGGAAAGATCCACCAGCTCTTCTGTGGAGATGGAATGACCGTGAGGTTGGTGGATGGTAAAAGAATGATATTTTAAAAAGAATGTTTTGGAGGAAATGTGTGAAAGCAATGTTTGGTTTAAAAGCTTTCAAAACCTGTTTAGCTGAAGTGTTGTGAAAAGAATATTTTACTAGAAGGGCAGCACTCCTCAGGCAGAAGCAGCTTGGCAGAGGAAGGCCCTAGCTGCACACATCGAGGGGAGTCAGGGGCGAGTTGTGTGTTTCCCTAACTGGAAGCGGTAGTGGCTGGCTAAGGATAGCCTAAGTGCTTGAGACTTGTGCTCTCGAGAACAGCCAGGTATTACCGTATGGACAACAGCGTGCAAGATTGTAGGAACTGCATTCAACCTTGCTTTGATAAAAACTTTATGTTATACTGTTTGGGAGTGCCGGGGCTAGGCCTGGCACTCTGACTAAAGGAACTTGTGATCCAGAGAAGAGGTGCAAAGGGCCGGACGGGTGGACAGAAAGGGGCGCCCAGCCAAAGAGGTACCCTAGAACCAGGACGAGTGGCCGAGGAGAGCTGCGATGATGGCGTAATAATGACAATAGCCTGCAAGTTGTCCATCTAAATGACTAGTTTTCGATATTCCCCTTTCCTATCCATCTAAAAGTTAGCCAGATAAGTCTTTATCCAGTTAAAATGTATCCTAGTAAGGGCCAATGCAATACAGTGTGCTCAGCCATCTCAGACGTACATTTATCGCTCAGATATTAAAGCCTGCACATAGGGCCGGATTTTAAAAATGTATGCACGTAAAACCCCGAGGTTTACGTACTTGGCCAGGCCTTATGCACGCTGGGCCAATTTTCAAAGGGCCCAGCCACGCGCATAAACCCCTGGGAAGCCAAAGGGGCGGTCTGGGGGAGGGGATAGGGCAGGGCGGTCTGGGGCAGGGCTAGTGGCACCCGGCATAGCGGCCATTTGCTGCTGTGCTGGGGGATCACATGCCGGCAGGGTGCCGGCGCGTGCAACTTGCTCCTGCTTGGAAGCAGGAGGAAAAGGTAAGATAAGATATTTGGGGGTATTTAGGATATGGATAGGGAGAGGGCAAGATAGGAGAAGGGGAAGGGAAGTTAGGCTATGGGATTGGGAAGTCCCCTCCCAGTCCGCTCCTTAATTGGAGCAGACTGGGAGGGAACTGGGGAAGGCCCCGATGTGTCACCGCGCGTATTAGCAGATCTCTACCCCCCCCTTGTGCATGCCAACCTGAAATTTTATAACATGCACACGCCATCATGTGCATGTTATAAAATTGTGCATCCATTTTTTCGCGCTGGGTAGCGCATGTACATGGACGTGCGCGCATAACTTTTGAAAATCTACCCCATGCTGGGAGATACGCACATTTCTCCCAGCTTTGGCATATATCTCTTGGCTTTGGCTTTTAAAATCGACCATATAGTTTTCAAGTATAGTGCTTCTAAGGAGCCATGCTTCCAGTGTAGGTGCTTAGCGATGACAGAAGCACCAGGCCTGGGTCATAGTATATTGCTACCATGCTCCGGTTTAAGGCTTATAGGCAAATCAAGAGGGTGGGAAGATAAATGCTGGGGTAGTGGGAGGTGGAGGGGCCTGGAATTTACAGAATTTTTAAAATATTTGGCAGGAGCTCGGAGAGAAAAGGGGGAAGGGAGTCAGACTGGGATAAGCTCTGGCTTATATTTTTGCATAATATTGTGTGAAGAGGGTTGGGTGGCCCAGCAGGCTAGGGATTTGGATTTCAGGTGGGAGGGAGGAGGGGGGACCTGTCAGGGCAAGTAGGCCCGCAAACCTTTTTTTTAAGCATCACATTGCCACTTAACCAGCTATATTCTTTTCAATATCGCCAGTTTTGACTAAAATTATCCAGCTAATCAAACTGTTGAGTTAGGTTTAAAGTTATCTGGCTACAGTTAATTGGATAACTTTAATTAGGGATATTCATTGTGATGTTTATCCCACTTAATGTCCAGGATAAGTTATCCGGCTTACTGTAGCCAAATAATTTATCTACTCACTGTCTTACTGAATATTGGGCCCAAAATGTACATACAATATTATTTCATTTGGAACATCTTTAATGAGTGGCAATTATTATGAGATATAGGGATCTATTTCATAAAATGTGTTATGATAGCACAAGTGTTTAACAGACACATGCAGTGGTATTCATAGTAAAAGTGATGAAAAGTCTAACAAGAAGAGTTGATTTCTAACCTGCAATGCTATCTGCATTGTACAAATCTACTCCTTTTCATAACTTATAAGGACTATAATTCTTTACTGATGTCAATTTTACTATGAATACCTCTGAATGTGTCTGTAACAACAACACCCTAACCCCAACCCATCTCCTGAAAACCCACTCCAATTCAAAGTGCCCCTTTAGAGTGGCACATATAAAGACTGACTCTATAAGGAATTTCTCTCTCTCTCTCTCTCTTTCACATGTTGCCTCTGGAAAATTTGCAGTTATATGCATCAGTCTTGGACCTGTCTCTTTTTTCTGGGCAAGCAAACATGCATGGATGCACACTCTTCCAGGCTTCTTAAAATTTGCGTTGCTCACGCATAGCCCACATATGTGGCTGTTTTTGTGCGAGCAGTGCTTTTAAAATCTATCTCTTAGGTGTCAGAGATCCTTCTTTAGAGACTTATGGAGTTGGGAGATCAGATTTAGCATTACTGGCTGTAGTAAAGCCAACTAGTGATGCACAATGTACTAAAGTTTTACGCTCTTTACATTACGTTTTCCAAGAATAATTGCATTAAAATTGCAGTAATGTCCAATGCTAACCAAGGCTTAGTAAACAGAACACCTTAATTTACAATATTATGAAATGTAAACTAACTAATGGCAGAAAAAGACCAAAATGATCTATGGAGACTGCCCAGCAATTTATTTTTTTTTGGGGGAATAATAACTGCTTCTTTGTGGTTAACTCCAAACCTTCCATAAAGGGTAGTAATAACTAGCACTCCATGAAGGTTATGCCCAAACCTTCTGTTTACAAAGAGGACATCCAGGGAGTATTTAATAAAATATTCAAGAGCAAAAATCCATAAATTTCTTTTTGACCTCTAAAAGCAAGAATAACTATAATAAGAAGAGATATTCAGAAGTAGGGATGTGCAATCATTTTTCCCGAATTAGGCAATGTCAACGAAATTGCCTAATTCAGAATGGTTTGGGAAAACCGATAAAAGATTGATTTATTTTGAAATTTTGGAAAAAATTCATTTTTTAGTTAGCGCGTGCTAACTCTCGATAGCGCGCGCTAACTCTGAAAAAAAAAAAACCCGAACCACAGGAAAAACAAAATTCCCACGGAGGACCCCGAAACAAAGCCCGATACGAAATTTTTACCCAAAGCACATCTCTATTCAAAAGACATTTGGCAAAATAATAAATATTTGTCATACCCTAGAAATAATATTTGGAGACTGCTGGAGGAGGATCTTTCCATGATATTTAATTAACAGCCTCTATTCCACCATAGACATGCTCACAACTATTAATTTATTTAAAGAGTATGTGCTTTTTATTTGCCTCTGATAGCTATCATAATTGAAAGGTTTTATCCTTAAGAGCACCCTCTTCTACCACCAATTATCCCCCTATAAAACACAACACAAATAGCTTAAGGGTTTGACTTTCAAAAAAATATCCAGCATCATTCTAGAGCAAACAGCTGTCCTCAATGAGAAAATTTTTCCAAGCCATTTACCTGGTTAAATTGGCTTCCCTAAAATATTTATTTATTTATTTACTTTTATATACCGGTGTTCGATTTTACATATCACATCGGTTTACATTTAAACAAAATTTGCAGGAACTTATGCGTTACCTTTGTCAAATACATTAAACATTTAAATATGGGGATTGTTAACAAGGGATATAAAAGAACATGGGGAATGGCTAACACTACAGGATGCACGAAGGGATGCACAAAGGGGAGTGCCCCTTCAGCGCATGATGCCTGGTGTTATGGCGCCGTTTAACGTCCGTCACAGTCCTCAGTGACATCAGAGGGGGGGCGGGTCTCTCAATCGAGGATCACACACCGCCCCTCCCCTCTCAGTTCCAGATGGATTCTTTCACCTTTTTTTCTTTCTTTCTGTCTTTATCATCACTGTTAGTTATTTCAGGGAGCCTGGTGGTGATGGTGTGTGGCATCCCTGTGTGCAGGCACCCGGTGTTCTGGCGCCGTTTAATGTCCGTCACAGTCCTCAGTGACATCAGAGGGGGGGGCGGGTCTCTCAATCGAGGATCACACACCACCCCTCCCCTCTCAGTTCCAGATGGATTCTTTCACCTTTTGTTCTTTCTTTCTGTCTTTCTCATCACAGTTAGTTCAGGGAGCCCGGTGGTGATGGTGTGTGGTATCCTTGTGCGCAGGCATACTTTTAACCAGATTAAAAAGAGGCATCCCTAGGGAGTGTTTAGGATGGGAGAGGAAAACAATATCCATACACTTTATTTTCAAAGGTGCATGCAGTCTCCCCCCCCTCTCCCCCCCTCTCCCACCCTCTCCCCCCCTCTCCCCATCACCTCTGATCAGTTGCCCAAACAAATAGTAGGTACAAAGAGCACATGCTTTCTGTATGCCTGGACTTTGTCCTAATTTTCAATGAATTACCCAGGTACTTTTACCTTTGAACTTTGCTGCAAGAAAAATGCCCCTTGCAACTTGGCAGACTACTCAATATAAATAGGGACCTTCATTTTCCATTTTTATTTTGTTTTGCCTGATAATTTCCACGTTAAAGCAAAAAAACGTAAGTGGAAAAATGACTTTGATGTAACACACCAGAGAAAAATTAGTAAAAAAGTCATTTTTCCACTGATTTCTTTTTTTGCTTTATTCTAACATGGAAATACCCAGGCAAAATAACATAAAAAATGAAAACGAAGGTCCCTAAGGAGGTGCTGATAAACATGCTAACCTCTTCAAGATATAGAGACCGAACAAAATACTCATACCTCTAAAATCACCATCCCAAATCAAACTACAAATTAAATGATAAAGTCTATATTTTATATCACACAAACACTGAGACTCCATTCCACATAAAAAACAATTCTATTATTTTTAAAATATGCTCACATTTGTGGAAAAATAGGAATGCTGATTAAAACACACCTTTCTCCTTTACTCAAACAACAAGAAGAAAAAAGTTCCCCTATTTTTTAAAAACTTGCTTAAAATTTCCAAGTAAAAAGTCACTTTTAAATGAACCTGTGTTGCATTTCCATTCTGGATATGCTGCACACACCTTTCAAAAATCACTTTGCTCCTCTCTTATGATTATTTCAAGTTACCTTTTACACATTACCCAAAATTAAAGGGAACACACATATGTGAACTCATCATCCCAATTTTGCAAATGTTTCATTGTCTCTCAATTTCATTTTGGATACAATACAAGCTCACAGTTACTATTCATGCCCTCATTCATAATATTCCTTCAATGTGGATTGCAGCAATACTAAATATTCATACTGGGGTGGATTTTAAAACCCCTGCACACGCCGGCGCGCCTATTTTGCATAGGCCGCCGGCGCGCGTAAAGCCCCAGGATGCGCGTAAGCCCCGGGGCTTTCAAAACAGGGAGGGAGGGGGCATGTCCGGGGGCGTTCCCGAAACGACACGGCGTTTCGGGGGCGTGCCGCGGTGTTTCGGGTGCAGGCCCTGGGGCGTGGCGCCGGCCCGGGGGCGTGGTCGAGGCCTCCGGACCATGCCCCCGGGACCGGAGAACGGAGCGGGGCTGCCGGCGATGCCAACAAAGGTAAGGGGGGGTGGGTTAGGTAGGGGAAGGGAGGGGAAGGTGGGGGAAGGGCGAAGAAAGGGCGAAGAAAAGTTCCCTCCGAGGCCGCTCCGAAATCGGAGCGGCCTCGGAGGGAACAGGCAGGCCGCGCTGGGCTCGGCGTGCGCAGGTTGCACAAATGTGCACCCCCTTGCGCGCGCCGACCCTGGATTTTATAAGATACGCGTGGCTACGCGCGTATCTTATAAAATCTGGTGTACTTTTGTTCGCGCCGATGGCGCGAACAAAAGTACCCGCGCACGTAGTGTTTGAAAATCCGCCCCACTCTGTCCAGAACTTTATGCTCTTCCAGTCAGTGCCTTCTAGTTACTCCCTCTCCTTGGACAGTCCTTCACTGACGTTGGCAGCCCTTTAAAGGGCCTCGACATGAGGCAGGCGATCATTTTGGATCGCGCTAGCAAGGTATCATTACTATTGTAGGGGATAAGACTAAGAGGGTAATGGGGTACGGATCAGGTAAATCAGACTGGACGATGAACGAAGGAGTAAGTAGCTGCTGCTAACGTTAATGGTTATCCTGCCAAATGAAGACCAATGAATGCAATCAAAATTGGAAACACCAACACTTAGATTAGGTCCCATATATTTAAGACCTTATTCTGTAAACATTAGGTTTCTCTCTGTCTCTTTTTAGTGTTCTAATGTTTTTTCAAGGTTGTGAAGAGGTTTTTGATCCATCAATTCCCAAATTACCTTAGGTAGGGGAAATTTAAGGTATGAAACATGATTTTATTACTGCTTTGCTCCAGAGCAATATTTTTCTCAATAAATGATTTCTGGGTATTTTTAGTGATAAGTCTAACAGCATTTTTGCTGTACTGCAAAACTGGAATAAAATGTTAATAATTCCCCATTAGAGTTTGTAAGGCTGTTCAATATGAAAATGTTGACTATGCCACAGTATGGAGGACTGAGAAGCCTTCATCGATGTGACTGATGATTTTTTTTATGGTCAGTTTTCTTTGCGAATATTGCTAGATGTCCTGCTTCATTTGGTGACATTGATCATTTGACATGTCTAGTCTGCTGGCAGGAGCTCATGAAGATGAATGCTACTTTTACTTTTCTATCATACTTAATCCTGAAGGATAGCTATAATTGGTTAATAAGGGCAATTTTTCATTCCACCTAAGGCATCTCGCCTACTGAGTATCATCACCCATTTATTTAACTGTGCATGTGTATCCAGAGATTTGAAAAGGCAGCATGAACTGAACTTTCATCAATATGATAATGCCAGGTTTATTTAACAAGGATATCAGAATTATTGCCTTTGGTTAAGTTTTAAATTTGTTTTATCTCAGTTGCCCAGTTCTTCTACTTGATTTTGAATTTTATCAAACAATATGGATGCAATATTCACTAAGCCAACTAGTGGCAAAGTACATGTGTACTTTTGTACCCTTATATCTTCAGCTAACTTCTAGAAAGTAATGACCTGTGTGGTTTTTTTCTTGAAACTTAACTAAAAGTATGCAGGTACAAAGTACCCATGTGCTGTGCCCCAGCTAAGTATATGACTAGGACTCTGGGAGAGAAACTCTGAATGTATAATTGAAAATTCAATTGTAGGTATGTAGTTTTATCCCCCAACCCGAATATGGCTGAGTGGCTTCTTGAAATGCAGCTAATAGTAAATATAGCCACATTGTGAAACTCTATGGCTATATTTTGCTGCTGTACCCAAGACAATTTTCAAACACCAGGATTAAAGCACTTTACTCTATGGTTAGATGCCTAGATCCTTTTTGAAATCTGGTATGTATTGAGATAATTTTTAAATGCCTGCACTAATTCTCAAAGGGAAAGTGTGAGTGTATTCTCACTTTTGAAAATTGCACAAGAAAAAGAATCTGATTTGTGTCTCATTATTTTGTGGGTACATTTTCCATTATAAACATAGAGCATAATTTTGAAAAGGAAAATCAATACACATTGCTGCCTTTCCAAACCTAAACCCATCCCTGAGCCTGTGTATTTTTCCATAGGTACAAGTATACACATTGGGGTAGATTTTCAAATAGCGCAAATTGGCCTACTTTTGCTGGCGCATCAGGCGCAAGCAAAAGTAAGCTGGATTTTAGTAGATACGCGCGGAGCCGCGCGTATCTGCTAAAAACCTGGATCGGCGCGCGCAAGGCTATTGATTTTGTATAGCCTGCGCGCGCCGAGCCGCGCAGCCTACCCCCGTTCCCTCCGAGGCCGCTCCGAAATCGGAGCAGCCTCGGAGGGAACTTCCTTTTGCCCTCCCCTCACCTTCCCCTCCCTTCCCCTACCTAACCCACCCACCCGGCCCTGTCTAAGCCCCCCCCCTTACCTTTGTCGGGGGATTTACGCCTCCCAGAGGGAGGCGTAAATCCCCGCGCGCCAGCGGGCCTCTTGCGCGCTGGGACGCGACCTGGGGGCGGGTATGGAGGGTGCAGCCACGCCCCCGGACCGCCCCGGGCCATAGCCACGCCCCCGTACCCGCCCCCAAAATGCTGCTGACACGCCCCCTAAACGCCACATCGACCGGGCCCGCCCCCGACACGCCCCCGACACGCCCCCCTCGGAGAACCCCGGGACTTACGCGAGTCCCGGGGTTCTGCGCGCGCCAGTAAGCCTATGTAAAATAGGCTCACCGGCGAGCAGGGCTCTGAAAATCCGCCCCATTGGGGCGGATTTTAAAAGGCCGGCATGCCGGCGCGCCTATTTTGCATAGGCCGCCAGCGTGCGTAAAGCCCCGGGACGCGCGTAAGTCCCGAGGCTTTCGAAAAGGGGAGGGAGGGGGTGTGTCCGGGGGCGTTCCCAAAATGACGCAGCGTTTTGGGGGCGTACCCCGGCGTTTCGGGGGCGTGGCGCCGGCCCGGGGGAGTGGTCGAGGCCTCCGGACCAGCCTCCGGGACCGGAGGATGGAGCGGGGCTGCCGGCGACGTGCGCAAAGTTAAGGGGGGGTCTAGATAGGGCCATGGGGGTGGGTTAGGGAGGGGAAGAGAGGGGAAGGTGGGGGGAGGGTGGAGAAAAGTTCCCTCGGAGGCCGCTCCGAAATTGGAGCGGCCTCGGAGGGAACATGCAGCTCGCGCTGGGCTCGGCACACGCAGGTTGCACAAATGTGCACCCCCTTGCGCGTGCCGAACCCGGATTTTATAAGATACGCGCGGCTACGCGCGTATCTTATAAAATCCAGCATACTTTTGTTCACGCCTGGTGCGTGAACAAAAGTACGTGCTCGCGTATTTTTTTAAAATCTGCCCCATTGTTGATACCCACCTGTATTTTTACCTGGGAAAGGGGAGCAATTTTCAGTCAACCAATTTACCTGGGTAAATGGATTCTAGACACTGTATTCCCTATCTTCTGGATTCTCCATTGTGTAGCACATGAATGAGGCTACTAATAGAATGAAGGATTATAGGGTTTCTATCAATAGGCATTAGTGATGTGCATCGGGTGCCCGATTGTTTGCTCTTTTGGGTTCGTATGGCCACAGGAAAATCTTGTTTTCCCACGGATCGACATTTTTTATTTTAGTAAAAAATCATTTTTCGGCTTAGTGCGCTGTTAGCGCGCACTAACAAAAAATAACAAAAATAAACTTTTTTTTCTTAGTGTGCACTAGTGGGAGTTAGCGCGCACTAACCTGAAAAATGATTTTCAGGAAAATTCGGGGGGGGGGGGGGGGAGTGTTCATTTCATGTTTTAACCGATATATAATGAATTAAGAAATATCGTATGATATTTCAATTCACTATAAAACGATTCACATCCCTAGGCATAAGATAAAGATCTAATTGCTTGGTTAGGAATAATATCTCACAGTTCATATATCTAAAAAGAGTGCAATAGGCCTTTAAGTCACTGGGATCTTGAGTTAAATTGGAATGTAATGAGCTCAGTGGTAAACAGAAGTTCTCCTTTTAACAGTCTATGCACTTAGAACCAGTTAGTGTGTTCTTATGAAAACTACAAAAGCTATAACTTTTACAGATTGCTGTGGCTGTAGTGATTACTAGGGCTGATCTCTGCTCAGCCTCTGCATACCTAGTAGTTAAAATTCAATATTTTATGTCATCCATATAACATTACATTTTAATAGTCAAACTTATTTGCACATACTTATAGCCCCAGAAACTTCACTGCTGGACTGAATCTCTGGAACTCACTTTCAAAAAAGCTAGAATACTTCAATGGGTTGTGTATTGGATCCCTTAAATTAGGGGACTTGGGTTATAGAGACATTTATTGTTACTATAACTATTTTTTCTTGTAGAATTGGTATTTACTTTTGACTCCTTTTTTGCAAATTCAAGTGTATTTCTTGAAATGCATATGGAGAAATTAAAAAAAAACAAAAAACTAGAATTAGATTTCTCACTGTCAAGCATCCAGATATGGTTTACATTTTTTTTTACCTTATTTCATACAATGTTGAAATATGTATTTTATTTATACTATATTTTATGTAATTAACTGTATTATCCAAATATAAAATGTTAATAGAGAGCTTTCAGTTAAATGTTGTAATGGTAGTATAAATATAAATAAATAAATATATAGATATATATATATCACTTTCTCTCTCTCTCTCTCTCTCTGTATATATATATATATATATATATATATATAGTATATATTATTTATAGTGCCTATCTCGGTAGAAATATCCAATAATGACCTACTCTCAGAGAAGTAGAATCTGTAGAACATAGTTAACTTATGCAGATTGGGTTTCATCCATTATCAGGATCTACGGAGAAAATAAAATAACTTTTCCACAGTTTACTCTTTGGCATTGGTCTCGATTCACCATTCTACCGCAGAATGGTGAATCCAGTGAAAATGGGGGGCGGGGGGGCGAAGGGGCTGGCAGGCCTGTGAAAGCCGACAGCCATATCACCACCGCGGTGTTATCGCTGCCGGCTTTTGCACCCGATAGCGCCACCGTGAAAGGTGGCACTATTGGGCGCGCTACTGGCAACGATAATGGTCCTTACCTTATCACCGCCAGCGAAGATACTGCCACATCCGCCTTATCGCCGCCCCGACTCCTCCCCTTGTCGCCCTGAAAGAGATCCCCCCTGGAACTCAAATCCCCACCTCTCCAAGTGACAGATCCTCTCGCTACCATATGCCCACCCCACCTCTGTGTGACAGGAATGGACTCCAAATGAGAGTGATGGCCCCCTCAATTGTAAAAAAAACAAAAAAAGCTCCCAGGCACCAGCTCACCCCCTCCCACCCTCCCCACCGAAAGAAAAAAAATGTAGCATCCTGGCCTCTACATCTCTTCCCACCCTCCCCTATCACTGTCACTTGGGAGGAGGGGATATGGCATTGGCAGTCACTGTCACTTGGGGTGGTAGGGGATAGGAGGTATGGCAACAAGGGGCCAGGGCCACATTTTATGCTTTAGCTTCAGGGAGGGGAAAGAGTTATGCCTGCATGGTTATTTTGTTTTTTTATTTACATTTTCGGGGACTCGGGACCACCTCAACTGGCAGCCCCAGATCGATATAGGTGTCAGCACTGACCTCCCTACATAAGAACATAAGATATGCCATACTCACTTTATATACCTTTATATATATACTTTATATACCTCGGTATATAAAAATGCTAAATAAATAAATAAAAATAAAATACTGGGTCAGATGAAGGGTCCATCAAGCCCAGTATCCTGTGTTCAACAGCAACCAATGAAGTTGCAAGTAGATGGCAAGTACCCAAACATTAAATGGTAGATTTTAAAAGGTGTGCATGTGCGCCCATGTGCACGCGCTTCCTGGTACACACACACATGAATGTATCGATTTTATTATGAGTTTTTGCCTCTAAGGCAAACTTATTTTCAAATTCTCTCTTAGCCTGTCTTTTCAATGTCTTACATTTAACTTGCCAGTGCTTGTAATTTATCCTAGTTTCCTCTGATGAATCCTTCTTCCAGTCTTTGAATGGCGATCTTTTGGCTAAAATAGCCTCTTTCACCTCACCTTTAACCATTTATTTATTTTATTTAAAGTTTTTCTATACCGGAATTCATGATACAATCACATCATGCTGGTTTACAATTAACAAGGGGTTTAAAATGAACTTGAATCATGGAACAAGTGAAGAGAAACAATGAAGATACAATAAAACAAGGCTGCTCAAAACTGGGGGAAGAAGAAAAAGCTAGAAAATTTAACAGAAAGAGGAGTAATTATTTACAATATTCTGAAGCGACTGTCTATAGTTGTTGTTGAATTAAGATTCAGTTAGGGTCTGGAAAAGCTGGTTTCCATGCAATCATTTGGCCTTCCTTCCACCTTTCTTAATGCGTGGAATACTTATGGACTGTTCTTCTAAAATGGTATTTTTAAACAAATTGTTCATGCCTGTTACACACCCTTTACCTATGAAGCTGCTTCTTTCAGGTTTTTTTAAAACTATTTTCCTCATTTTGTCAAAGTTTCCCTATTTGCATGATTTTTTTTCCTGCAGCTTAAAATGTGTGGCGGGTGCCTCTGGACCTGTGTTAGGGTCCCGGGCCACCCACTGCACATTTAACACATTTCAAATAGGTGTTGGTAATTTATTGAGACTGACCAACATCTCGGTCAGCCTCAATAAATTTACATCAAATTGACCAGTAATGACCTTCTTTGCATGCATTTGCATTATTCATTCATACAAATTGCATGCAAAAAAGATCATTATATTCGGCAATTTTTCTGGCCAAAGAGATGCAAAATATCATGTCTATCACATGATATATGCGATATGACACTCATTAGATCACTAATGTGCAGGGCCTGTGCTAGCTGTTTTGCTTCCCAGTGTGAACAGGGCAGGTGCTCCCCCCAACACATACACAGTTTCTGTCTCAGGCCTGCCAAATAAAGCCCATCTCCTTCCAAAGACCTAATCATTTTATAACTGTCATCCCTCTACCCTCTGGGTCTTCACCCCCTCCCCTAGAATCCATTTCTGGTGCAAGAGTATTAGAAGTCCTAGGCAAATCTTACACCCTTGCACCCTGCTTCCTGCTCTCTCCATGTACACATTTAAAAATTATGCATTTATAAAAACTGATTTTACGTGACAAAGAATAGTCAAAGTACATCTTCTTAGGTAAAAAAAAAAAAGTATTTACATGCATTTCTTTGGTACCAAACAGAAAACCCTACAAAATAAGACACTTGGAGCCCATATGGTATTAGGGCTACTGTAATGCATGTTAGGTGTGAGCTTCACCCTCAAAAAGCCATCATTAAAATACAATTAGAATATAATAAACCTACCACACCAAAACAGCACTAACTGCCAGCACTTAATAAAGTAATAACCCTATCTATGAAAAGGCAACACTGCAAATATCACACCTTTGTGCCATCTACTTGCAGGCCTGGGAATCATACACTGCATATATACTGATGACATACAACTAATTTTACCCATTGACAACACAATTTAAAAAACATTAAACCTTGCTAACATTTACCTAGACATAATTAAAAAACTACTAAACTAAATGGAACTAGTGATAAATATTGAAAAAACTGAATTCTTACACTTGGAATGAAAAAATATTGATATTATTCAAACTAATTTTGCTTAAAAATAATCAGAAAGTGGAATTAGCCGAGAAGGTACGGAACCTCGGCGTTTAATCGACACTGAACTTAGCCCTAAACAACACGTATCACTGAAAGTAAAAGAAGGATACACTAAACTAATGGTACTCAGGAAGTTAAAACCTTTATTGACACTAAAAAACTTTCGAACATCACAGCAAAACTCCCCCCCCCCCGCCTTTGATTGTGGGACTCTTAATGAGAAAAAATTACAGCTTATTGGCTCTAAGCCTAGGTTTAGTAGCTATTTAAATCATTGCAAAGCTTTTTGGTAAAACATGAGGAAAAGGGAACTGTTAGATGTTAAATTAAATAGGGGACGTGAATGTTTTTCTTTGCAGGATGGTATAGAACCAAAGACTTGGTGAAGAGAGATACCCTATAAGAAGACAATCTTCCACAATTGTAGTTGAGATATTTCTTTAGCAGTGTAGACCAGAATAAATGGGCAGAAAGTATGGGATAATTGGCCTTTATCTCCTATCATTTATTTTGATAATTTGAGTCTGTATTTGTTCTTTAGGATGGGATGAAATCATACAAACCAATTCAATCATATTAATCTATTTATTTAAAACAATTAGGGCAGAATTTTAAATGCTTTGCTTGCACTAAAAGGCCCATGTACACGAGTATGTGGGCCGCAGATGAGGAACCCAGATTTTAAAAGCTGCTAATTATGCATGTACTGTATATATGCATGCGCAACCTAAAAAAAAAGGGTCAGGAGTGGGTAGGAGATGGATGTTCCAAGGCAGTCCCAACAGTTACACGCGTAAATCCATATTTTAAAACCGGAGTCTGCAATGAGCGATGGCTTGTCAGCCACGTATATTTACTGCTGCTCCTGATAAGTTGTAAGTCTGCAGAAATTGCATTTTAGGTCTAACGTGACAGGGTGAGGGGTCCAGGTCAACTGAGGGGCATGCAGGCTGAAGAAGCACAGGGACCTGAATATCCTTGAGATAGACTGGGCATACTGGTGGACTACTTGGTAAAACTGGGAATGTCCTTTATTTGAGAATGTTTTAAAATCCACTTACCTGCGCACATTAAAGCCAGCAAAGTCCCAAGGAAGATACGAAAAGTACATTTGCTTGAGTAACAGCTTAAAATTAGGTTCACAGTTATGCATAGTAGGCATATTTTAAATCATATGTGCACAGCTGCGTGATTTAAAATTACAGCATATATCCACTTGCACGACCATACATGCATGCACAGGGTTTGTGGAACTGAGTTGTTTTTTTTCAGGTGAGTGCTGGAACTGAGGGAGTCTGTGCTGACTGGTATAGCTTGCAGGACTATCGGGGTGTGCTGGGTAAGAGGATGTAATTGTGTCAAAGTTTATGTTAGGTGAGGGGATGTAGCAGTTTGGCGCTTTCCTGGGTGAGAGAAATAGATTTCTGGGGCTATGTGGAATTGTTCTGGGTGGGTGGGGATGTAAAGTTCTTGAGCTTTTCTAGATAAGGTTGTGTAGCATGCTGGAGCTTTCCTGAGTGAGGAGCATAGCATGCTGTGTATAGAGTGCTAGAGCTGCAGGGAGCTAGACCCACTAGTTGGAGGGTAAAGTTTAAAGGATTGTAGGGGGTCTATACTATTCGGGGAAAAGAAAAACAAAAAAGAAATGGGGCCTCCCAGGACCTCCTGTACCCCCCCCCATCCCTACCATCCGGAAACATACCAGGGCCAGGATCCTCCCCAGCCCACACTTACTTAGTCTGAGGGGATCCACAGATGACATCTAGGCCCTGGCCCAAGCCAGGGCCTTGCATGCAGCCTAGGCCGAGGTTGTGGTGACCTACCGCACTCTAAGCCTACACAAGGCCGAGGCTTCATGGCCAGCTGATCCGAGGTCATGGCATTGAGACCCAGCCTCCTGCCATAATGCAGCATCTGGACTGGGTCTGGGCCCTGGCTCACTTGTTTTAAAGTTAATGTTTCTGCTTTTGCTGATCCCAATTGCTTACACTTACTGAATTACAGTGAAAAACATACAAGACAATAAATTATAGGAAAATGCAATCCATATAAAAACACACAGATTTAAATCATGTGGTCTGATCATACACAAAAAGTTAATCAGAACCAAAAGCTTGTAAAAAATAAAGTATTTTTAGCTTTCTCCAAAACGTCAGATAATTCTCTGAACGAAGCTCTACAGGAATAGAGTTCAATAATGTAGGACCAAAAACTGTAAACATTCTGGCTCATGATTCAGTGAGTCAAATAGAATTAAACAATGGGACTTTTAAATTCAATAGACTCTAAGACTGCAAGGATCGCTTGGGAAAAAGCAGGGGATGGCAGTATAGTATTACATTGTTATAGCAATAGTTCTTAACTTGGTCCTTGGGACCTACTCAGGCAGTCTGGGTTTCGGAAAACTCACAATGAATATTCATCTAATACATTTACATGAAACAGCCTCTACTGTATGCAAATATTGCTCAGACATACACTTTGAATATCCCAAAATTCAGACAAGCCTAGTGGGAACTGAGGACTAAGTTGAAAGCCACTATTCTATAGGAAAGGATTAGGATTTTTTTTTTAATTTTTCCAGCAAGTTTACAGATTGCTTAGCCAGGTGTTACCTGTGCCATCTGCCAAACCATATGCTTGCTTGCACTCTTGACCGCAGAAGGAGTGCTACATAAGTATAAATGTCATTGACAGAAGTGTACAAGCTTCTGGTGGAGCAGCAAGAACAAAAGTGAAAAATTCAGCAAACACCAAAAGTCACTACATGGAAAAGAAGAAGTGTTTGAATAACATTCAAAAGTGGAAATTAGATGTACAAACTCAATTGAAAAAATATATAAATTCATCAATATTATTGAAAAAATATATATTCTCACATATTATGTTAATAACTATGCCAAAAAAAAGCAGAAGTACTTACAATTTATTAATAGCGACATTATTAAGATATCTCTATTATTGTGATTTTGCTGGACAATTGTTTCTAATAATAACCAGTCTGTGCTTTATACAGAACTATAGGATCAATTAAGAAACATGTTCATTTTCTGATATGGTATTTGCATATTTTTTATGTACAGAGAAGCTACAAAAATATAACTGTCATAGAGGAACAAGAGAGAAGGACTTTTTGAGATTTGTATATTAAGGCATAAATAACATCAGGAATATCAGGCCATCAGTCCCCAGCTATGTGTCTAAAGAGGCAACTCACCATAGGAGAAATGGGGTGATATTCTGTAACATTGTCCTGGGGCAAGAGGCAGGCAGCATGTGATAGGGCTGGGGCCCAAAGATAATGGGAATGCATTCTTAACAGACATGAAGCGTAAAGGTGGGGAGGATCTGTGAGAAGCAGGTTG
This sequence comes from Rhinatrema bivittatum, assembly GCF_901001135.1. NCBI lineage: Eukaryota > Metazoa > Chordata > Amphibia > Gymnophiona > Rhinatrematidae > Rhinatrema > Rhinatrema bivittatum. The sequence continues at coordinate 396,953,410 of NC_042617.1, read as the reverse complement.
TAATAAATGCTAAAGTAGCCAGGTACCTTTAAGTAAAAGCCTTTAAGTAAAGAGCAGACAGAGCAGAAGATTCCAAATTACCCCTGTCAACTGATAAGTAGGTTGCTAATACAAACAAAATATATAGGCCTAGATTTATTAAAATGCTATAAATATAGGAGAAATAGCACCTGCGAAAAAAAAAAAGGGGGTATGGTTAGGCTAATTTCCCTGCATCCACATTACATAGGTAATTTCCGCAAGCTGTGCTAAATTTATCACACCATTCACAGTTAGAGGTACGAACAGCAAATTTGACATTACTGAAGATTTTCTGTCATTTGGAGTGATGAAAGGTAAAAGAGGAATTGATCTGTACAATGTAGTCTCTATCTAGTCTGATGCACTCTCTACTTAGCTTCAATCAAGCTAGATAGAGAGTACATTGTACAGATCAACTCCTCTTTTACCTTTCATCACTCCAAATGATAGAAAACATTCAGTGATCAACTTTGCTGTTTGTACCTCTGACTGTGTATGTAAAACTGCCCCCCAAATCTACCCCATCCCCAAACCCCACCCCGATTTAAAAGTGCCCCCTCTTATAATGGTATAAATAGAGCGTGGCATATGGCCACCTATGCAAAGTCTCTCTCTCTCTCTCTGTTTCTCTCTTTCTTCCCCCTTAAAATTAAGTAACATGCAAAACATCCTGTGGCCACTATTTAAAAGAGTGTGCCAATTACTGATTCCCCATGCTGTTTCAGAGAGCTTCCAGTATTTGGCATAGTTCTTAACTGCTCATTGCATTCCTTATAATGGGACCTGCTACTGAGAATGCACAATCTCTAATTTCACCCAATTAAGCCTGAGGAATCTTTGGGACTTCTAGGGGGGCTTTATTTCCTGAGTGAAACATGCAATATTGATCCTAAGCACCAATACTAATCTCAACCCTGGCATAAATGTGCAATACTGATCCAGGCCATGGTCTATATGCTGTAAAGGATTCTTGAGTAATCGAAGGAATATATTGAATAATGTGTACACTCTTCAAGAAAGAGGAAAACTTGTACATGCTGGGCAGCAAATCGAGCCCATGAAGCAGTATTTGAGGAAATGTGATGTCACGATGGGCACGTTAACACGTGATAGAAAGAACTTTCTCCTTCCCCTGAAATGAATAGGGAGGTTGCTGCATTTTTTCGAGTTTTATGTGCAAAATGAAAAACTTTTAAAAAGTGAATGGATCTTGGACCTATGATTACATGGCATCCTAATACACTATAAAGGTGAAAAGTTATTAAGCAAACTTAGTGTGGGTATATGATGGCCCTTTATTATAAAATGATTTTTTGTTTTACTAATTACAGTGTGGTGTTTAAGAAAATAACATTATACCAAGTGCTTCTTTTGGTGATTTGCCTCTAGATATCAAACAGATGAAAAGTATATATTAAATATTTGATACCTAAGGAAGAAATAGATCCAGATTTAGGTACTGAAATCCTATCCAAGGATGGGTCAAAGCAAATATTCCAGTCACCAACAATGCAGAGGGATTCAAATCTAAGAAATGCTAACTTGCTAGTGAAAGCTCGTTAGAACTCTGGTCCACATTCGGACCATATATGTTAACTAATGTCAAATTAAAAGAATTCAATAACATTCAAAAAAAGAGATATGATTCAGCCGAACCTTTTGGTTCAGACTTCGTTATCGGCCCGCCGCGGGAAATTTTGATTCCAGCGGTTCGGGCCGTTTTTTCGGCTGTACCGAACCAAAAAAAAACCAAACAAACAAAACACCCCAACCCTTCAGATTTAATTAATTACAATCCCCTACCCTCCCGACCCCCCAAAAAACTTGCCTAAAGTCTCTGGTGGTCCAGCGGGGATCCCGGGAGCGATCTCCCACTCTCAGGCCGTCAGCTGCCAGTAAACAAAATGGCACCAGTGGCCCTTTGCCCTTACCATGTGACAGGGGCTATCAATGCCATTGGCTGGCCTCTGTCACATCGTAGGAACAATGGACGGCCGGCGCCATCTTAAAAAATGGCACCGGCACCTCTGTCACATGGTAAGGGCAAAGGGCCATCAGCGCCATTTTGATTAGTAGCAGCCAATGGCCCGAGAGGGGGAGATCGTGCCTGCCCCCCCACTCCCCCACCCCCGCTGGACCACCAGGGACTTTAGGCAAGTTTTGGGGGGGTCAGGAGGGGGCACAACTTCTGGGATAAAGGTACGGAGGTTTTTTTATTCAGGCTGGGGGGCGGGACAGGTAGGGGAAGAGAGGGGAAGGTGGGGGGGGGGGGCTGAAGGAGAGTTCCCTCCAAGGCCACTTCGATTTCGGAGCGGCCTCGGAGGGAACGGGGAAAGCCATCGGGGCTCCCCTAGGGCTCAGCGCGTGCAAGGTACACTAGTGTGCACCCCCTTGCGTGCGCCAAACCCGGATTTTATAACGCGTGGCTGCGCACGCATGTTATAAAATCGGGCGTACATTTGTGCACGCTGGGTAGTACACACAAATGTAGGCCGCACGTGTAGGTTTTAAAATCTGCCCCAATGTCTGTACTTTATTTCTGTTTGCAAAATGAAGAAATCACTTCCTTCTAATAGAGGACAATATCCCTCATATATTTCAAGACACACATTTAACAGTTATACTCATATGTAAAGCAACATCTTATTATCAGACAATGTAATATATATACCAGATTTAAAACTGGCTTGCTAGGAAGACATTTGAAAGTTCCACTTAACCATAGGCTTATAGACCCCTTTACAATAGCATAAAAGTATCACTCTTATATTAGAAAAATAATTTATCCCTATATGCTGCTTAGTAGCATGCCTATTCCTCTCTAAACTTGAAATTTTAAATAGAAACCTGTATCAAACAAACAAACCCCACCAACCCACCTTATAAAAATCAGTCCATCTCTATCATTAAACCTACACCCTTTAAATGGGATCGCTATCAAACCCAAAAGGAAGGGCTACCTGAACAAGAAACCTCCATCTCCAACATGGTTTCCTAACCCTGACTCTGAATCCTGTCCTAATCCTAACCCTTAATAGGCTTGAACAGTAGTCCTGCAACCCATGATACTCCCCAACATCCCCATCCAACCTTGACACCCCTCATTCCTTGTTAGAAATAGAAATCCATTTAGCACATAACCAATCTATTGCAGCATTAATACCACAGAATAAAAATATAAAAAGAAAAGAAAAAAGAAAAAAGAACAAAACCAATGGAGGCTAAATGACAATGAGAGATGCATATCTGTCCAATTTGTTTGGTGAATAATCCAGTCATTACAACAGGTAATGGTCCCACCAAGGAAGAGAAAATACCAAAATTAACTTAGTTGAAGTATTTCCACCAACGACAGGGGAAACATAACTCCACAGATATAAACCATTTTAACAAAAAAGAAAACAAAAGTAGTCCAGCCTCTGTAGGTAATAGCAACTGTCTGATACAATACTGATTCAAAAATACTATGGATGGCTCAATGCAGGATCAGCCCCTGAACTATCACACGCACAGCTAAAGCTGCGTCTGAGATCAAATACAGAATATTGCAACTCATAACTCCAAGGGAAAGTCCAAACAAATCCAGACACTTCCCTGTATTAGACCTGGGGGATATGCCTGATTGAATTCTTGCACAATGTAGTCTCAGTGACATAAAAAATTCAAGCAATCCCTAAGAGAAATGAAAAAATAAAAAGCATTCTGCTGGGAAGCTAAGTGATAAGGGCCTAAGCAGCCTGACACCACCACTCTAAACTTCCATTCAAGTCTACCCAAAGTTCAAGGCCCCTGACTGCTGCTCCCCCCATTTTACCTCAATCTGCCAATGGATTACTCCTCAGCTATGCTGTCTCCCTGGTGCTTAAACAGCCACTTCTTACCATTGAGGAAGACACGCAGGATTTGACGATGCGTACTTTATACTGAGCCTCTGTAAGTCCATCTCTATATTTGTAAAAGCCTGCCACTTTCTCTGCAGCTTGGATTCAAAATCTTGAAAAATCATGATGTGATTCTCTTGAAAAGATAAATCCTTAAGATCTTTAGCAGTGTTTAGGATGAGAGTCTTACCTTTGAACTCGTGGAGCTTAATAATAATAATAATAATAATAATAATAATAATAATGGCTCACAGGTGACACTCCTGGAAAGGTGCTAAGGTTTGATGTGCTTTCAAGTTTCAAAAGGTCCATCAGTCATATTGCTAAGTATTCTACTGCATCACTGACTTCAGCTTTCTTGGGGACACTCGACACCCTGATATTTCTGTGGTGGGACCAATTTTCTAAGTTGCCTATGTTCTCCAGCACTGTAAGGTAATTTTTTTCCTTCTTGTCCAACTTCACACTCATTGAAGTAGTTGTCATTTCCAGGTCTATGATTTTCATGTCCTATTCTTAAAATCAAGCTGTGTTGTCCTAAACTGTGCCACTTCCTCCACAATTATACCTAGGTGGGAATCTAACGTTTTGGAGATTTTCTCAGTGAAGCTGTCTATTAGTTTATAAATACCAGCCATGCTTTCCCCCATCTTGTGAGCCTCAGCCATTGTATGATCATCTGAGGCCATTTCCTCTGCATGCAGCATTTGTTTCCCAACCAGACCTTCTTGTCTCTTTTTTTTTTATTATTATTATTTTTGCTCACATGTTCAGCCCACCCTGAGGGTATACAATGTTTCCCTATATCCTACTATGAAACATCCCAGTGTTAGTAGATCAAAATAAAAGAGAAAATATTTGAAATAGTAGGAGTAAAGCAGGAGCTCAGTCAGGCAGCTGTTTTTCCAGTCAGAGCATATCCAGAAGAACAGCACATGTTCTTTTTATGACAGGAGAAAGGGACAGGAGAAAGGCCCATGGTGGGCTGACTTAAGAACACTAAGGGGCGGATTTTAAAACCCCTGCACGCACCGGCGCGCCTATTTTGCATAGGCCGCCGGCGAGCGAAAAGCCCTGGGACGTGCGTAAGTCCCGGGGCTTTCGAAACGGGGAGGGAGGGGGCGTGTCCAGGGGCATTCCCGAACGATGCGGCGTTTCGGGGGCGTGCCGTGGCGTTTCGGGGGCGGGCCCGGGGCGTGGCGCCGGCCCGGGGGCATGGTCGAGGCCTCCAGACCACGCCCCCGGGACGGGAGGATGGAGCGGGGCTGCCGGTGACACGCGCAAAGTTACGCCTGCTGAAAGCAGGCGTAACTTTGCCAACAAAGGTAAGGGGGGGGTTTAGATAGGGCCGGGGGGTGGGTTAGGTTGGGGAAGGGAGGGGAAAGTGGGGGGAGGACGAAGGAAAGTTCCCTCCGAGGCCGCTCCGAAATCGGAGTGGCCTCGGAGGGAACAGGCAGGCCGCACTGGGCTCGGCGCGCGTAGGTTGCACAAATGTGCACCCCCTTGTGCGCGCCGACCCCGGATTTTATAAGATACGCGCGTATCTTATAAAATCTGGTGTACTTTTGTTCGCGCTGGTGGCGCAAACAAAAGTACCGGCGCGAGTATTGTTTTAAAATCCGCCTTTAAGAGATTAAATTTTGAAGTCACTGTGTGTTCTTTAACCTCCATATTTTGCACATGTAAAGTATGTGAGTTAAACAAATACTCATGCAGCACTACAGGCCATGGGATTTTCAAAGGGAAACTCAGTGGGAAAACTCCTTTCAAAATTGGCTTGCAGGTGCAGGAGTGCCAATAGGCCTGAAAGCACTGAAAATTACCTTCATAAGGCTACGCTGTAGTCAAAACAGTTTAAAACCAATGGCGCAGATTGTCAAAGGGTTACGCACGCTGGGCGTATTTTCAAAAGGACCGGCGGCGCGCGTAAAGCCCTGGGACACATGTAAGTCCTGAGGCTTGAAAAAATGGGCGGTGCGGGGCGGGACAGGGCAGGGGTGGGGCAGGGCAGTCCGGGGGCAGGGCAGGGGCATGGCAGGCGTAACGTGAGATAAAGGTACAGGTTTTATTTTTCGGGCTGGGGAGCGGGACAGGTAGGGGAAGGGAGGGGAAGGTGGGGGGGAAAGGAAAGTTCCCTCAGAGGGAACGGGGAAAGCCAGCAGGTCTCCCTGAGGGCCCGGCGCGCGCAAGGTGCACTAGTGTGCACCCCCTTGCGCAAGGGGGTGCACACTAGGGCCTTGCGTGCCGACCCCTGATTTTATAACATTGGGCGTACATTTGTGCGCGCTGGCTTGCGCACACAAATGTACGCCATGCACGTACCTTTTAAAATCTGCCCCAATGCCTGGATTAAAGTAGTTAAGACAGTTTGACTCAAAAACAAGGTTGCTTTTTTTCTTTTTTTTTAGCTGGATTTGATAAAAAGCTGACTTAATTACTGTTTCAATCTATGAATTCATGCTGAGACTGGAGTCTAACAATTCCCAAGTATAGACTTTTTAATAAAGTGAAATTGCTATGTCATCCACCATGACAGTTTGATCTAAGTCAGGCATTGGGGCTGATCTACTTACCCCCACTACCTTAGTTTTATTCAGATTAATTTTCAAAATTCTATTCTTGATTCAATTCATCACTGCAGCTAGACATTTATTTAATCTATTTATTCCCTCCCTAATATCCTCCCCCAAGAGAATATATGGTTGAATATCATATGCAAAACATTAATACTTGATGTTACATTTCTTTATGACATCCATCAAAAGTCATAATTATATATTAAAAAGAAACAACAAAAGAATTGATCCTTGTGAGACCCACTTATTAACAGTCATAGATCTGATTAAAAAATCGCATAAAACATTCAAACTTTAAATCTGTCTTCCTGAAAAGATTGAAACCAACTCAGTACTGAAGCAGCAAGCCTCATGCACCTTAAATGATCTGTCACAATTTTGTGATTTATCGTAGCAATTGATGAAGTCATGTCTAGGACAATCACTAATGAGTTCTGTCCCCTGTACATATTTCTTCTCACTTCTTTGGGAACTGCTGTTAAAACAGTGTCTGCGTTTTGAAATTGTTAAGAACATAAGAACATGCCATACTGGGTCAGACCAAGGGTCCATCAAGCCAAGCATCCTGTTTCCAACAGTGGCCAATCCAGGCCATAAGAACCTGGCAAGTACCCCAAAACTAAGTCTATTTCATGTTACCGTTGCTAGTAATAGCAGTGGCTATTTTCTAAGTCAACTTACTTAATAGCAGGTAATGGACTTCTCCTCCAAGAGCTTATCCAATCATTTTTAAAATACAGCTATACTAACTGAACTAACCACGTCCCTGGCAACAAATTCCAGAGTTTAATTGTGCATTTAGTGAAGAAGAACTTTCTCTGATTAGTTTTGAATGTGCCACATGCTAACTTCATGGAGTGCCCCCTAGTCTTTCTATTATCTGAAAGACTAAATAACCGATTCACATCTACCCATTCTAGACCTCTCATGATTTTAAACACCTCTATCATATCCCCCCTCAGCTGTCTCTTATCCAAACTGAAAAGTCCTACTCTATTTAGTCTTTCCTCTTAGAGGAGCTGTTCCATTCCCCATATCATTTTGGTCACCCTTCTCTGTACCTCCTCCATCGCAATTATATCTTTTTTGAGATGCGGCGACCAGAATTGTGCACAGTATTCAAGGTGGGGTCTCACCAAGGAGCGATACAGAGGCATTATGACATTTTCCGTTTTATTCACCATTCCCTTCCTAATAATTCCCAACATTCTGTTTGCTTTTTTGACTGCAGCAGCACACTGAACTGACAATTTCAATGTGTTATCCACCATGACGCCTAGATCTCTTTCTTGGGTGGTAGCCCCTAATATGGAACCTAACATTGTGTAACTATAGCATGGGTTATTTTTCCCTATATGCATCAACTTGCACTTATCCACATTAAATTTCATCTGCCATTTGATGCCCAATGTTCCAGTCTCACAAGTTCTTCCTGCAATTTATCACAATCTGCTTGTAATTTAACTACTCTGAACAATTTTGTATCATCTGCAAATTTGATTACCTCACTCGTTGTATTTCTTTCCAGATCATTTATAAATATATTGAAAAGCAAGGGTCCCAATACAGATCCCTGAGACACTCCAGTGCCCACTCCCTTCTACTGAGAAAATTGTCCATTTAATCCTACTCTCTGTTTCCTGTCTTTTAGCCAGTTTGCAATCCACGAAAGGAGATTGCCACCTATCCCATGACTTTTTACTTTTCCTAGAAGCCTCTCATGAGGAACTTTATAAAACGCCTTTTTCAAACGCCTTCTGAAAATCCAAATACACTACATCTACCAGTTCACCTTTATCCACATGTTTATTAACTCATTCAAAAAAGTGAAGCAGATTTGTGAGGCAAGACTTGCCTTGGGTAAAACCATGCTGACTTTGTTCCATTAAACCATGTCTTTCTATATGTTCTGTGATTTTGATGCTTAGAACACTTTTCACTATTTTTCCTGGCACTGAAGTCAGGCTAACCGGTCTGTAGTTTCCCAGATCGCCCCTGGTGCCCTTTTTAAATATTGGGATTGCATTAGCTAATTTCCAGTCTTTAGGTACAATGGATGATTTTACTGATAGGTTACAAAGTTTTATTAATAGGTCTGAAATTTCATTTTTTTAGTTCCTTTAGAACACTGGGGTGTATACCATATGGTCCAGGTGATTTACTACTCTATCAATCAGGCCTACCACATCTTCTAGGTTCACCGTGATTTGGTTCAGTCCATCTGAATCATTACCCATGAAAACCTTCTCCGGAACGGGTATCTCCCCAACATACTCTTTAGTAAACACCGAAGCAAAGAAATCATTTAATCTTTCTGTGATGGCCTTATGTACTCTAAGTGCCCCTTTAACCCCAAGATCATCTAACGGTCCAAATGACTCCCTCACAGACTTTCTGCTTTGGATATATTTTAAAATTTTTGTGAGTTTTTGCCTCTACAGCCAACTTATTTTCAAAATTCTTTCTTTGCCTGTCTTATCAATGTCTTACATTTAACTTGCCAACTTGCCAATGCATTATCCTATTTTCTTTTGTTGGATCCTTCTTCCAATTTTTGAATGAAGATCTTTTGGCTAAAATAGCTTCTTTCACCTCCCCTTTTAACCATGCCGGTAATCATTTTGCCGTCTATTCACCTTTTTTAATGTGTGGAATGCATCTGGACTGTGCTTCTAGGATGATATTTTTTAACAATGACCACGCATCTTGCACACTTTTTACCTTTATAGCTGCTCCTTTCAGTTTTTTTCTTACAATTTTTCTCATTTTATCAAAGTTTCCCTTTTGAAAGTTTAGCACGAGAGCCGTGGATTTGCTTACTGACCCCCTTCCAGTCATTAATTCATATTTGATCATATTATGATCACTATTGACAAGCGGCCCCACCACCATTACCTCTCTCACCAAATCCTGTCCTCCACTGAGAATTAGATCTAAAATTGTTCCTTCTCTTGTCAGGTCCTGGACCAATTGCTCCATAAAAATGTCATTTATTCCATTCAGGAACTTTATATCTCTAGCATGTACCGATGATACATTTACCCAGTTAATATTGGGGTAATTGAAGTCTCGCATTATTACCGCACTACCAATTTGGTTAGCTTCCCTAATTTCTCTTAGCATTTCACTGTCAGTTTCACCATCTTGACCAGGTGGACGGTAGTATACTCCTATCACTATATTCTTCCCCAACACACAAGGGATTTCTACCCATAAAGATTCAATTGTGCATTTAGTCTCATACAGGATGTTAATCCTGTTGGACTCTATGCCATCCTGGACATAAAGCGCCACACCGCCTCCCAGGTGCTCCTCTCTGTCATTGTGATATAATTTGTACCCTGGTATAGTACGGACCCATTGGTTGTCTTCCTTCCACCATGTCTCTGAGATACCAATTAAGTCTATGTTATCATTCACTGCTACATTCTAATTCTCCCATTTTACTTCTTAGACTTCTGGCATTAGCATACAAATATTTCAAAGTTTGTTTTTTGTTTGTATTTTCGTTCTGCTTTTTAATTGATAGGGATGTTAGAATTTTTTAGCTCAGCTGAGTTTTTAGTTACAGGCAGTTGGACTACTTTTCTTATAATTGGAACCTCACTGTCGGGATGCCCTAATTCTAATGCATCATTAGTATCCTTTGAAGATACCTCTCTCCGAACCATGCGCTGCTGAGCAACTGTCGGCTTTCCCCTTTGTTCTAGTTTAAAAGCTGCTCTATCTCCTTTTTAAAAGTTAGCACCAGCAGTCTGGTTCCACCCTGGTTAAGGTGGAACCCATCCCTTCAGAAGAGACTCCCCCTTCCCGAAAAGGTTCCCCAATTCCTAACAAAACTGAATCCCTCTTCTTTGCACCATCGTCTCATCCATGCATTGAGACTCCAGAGCTCTGCCTGCCTCTGGTGACCTGCGTGTGGAACAGGGAGCATTTCAGAGAATGCTTCTCTGGAGGTTCTGGATTTAAGCTTTCTACATAAGAGTCTAAATTTGGCTTCCAGAACCTCCCTCCCACATTTTCCTATGTCATTGGTGCCCACATGTACCACGACAGCCAGCTCCTCCCCAGCACTGTCTAAAATCCTATCTAGGTGATGCGTGAAAAGCATGACTGTAGAGCATCAAGGTAATCAATAGCAATTATAAATTTTTGTAGGTGTCGATTCACTACCATTTCTATCATCTTACTCAAGAATGAGATATTTGAGACAAATTACAAATTTTTTACATTATTTCATATCTAAACATGGTGCCTGTACTCAGATGCAGGGTCATACTGGGGAGTGGAATCAGGTGACTATCAAGGGTCCTACCCGCAGCAATTGATCACGAAGTCTATAAGAAGGCAATATTGAAAATATTACACTAATCCCTTGAACACGAAATCAGCTCCTACTGGGAAAACAGAATTATTACACTATTACAGATCCCAATGCAAAAATTGCATGCCAGCAGAATACATCACCTCGGTGATGTATATAATAAGGCAGCAGAAATTTAAAATGTGCAGAGAAGAACTCAAATGGAAACCCTGAAAAGTCAAACTTTTCATGCAGTGCAAAACAAGAGAAATAGAACCAGAAATACATTTCCCCCATACTGAACAAAATATAAAGATACGAGATGCATATTCCCAAAGCAGACAATCCAGACATATGTAAATCAATAATGGAAAATACATTTTTGCTACCTCTCAGTATCAATTATTTTGCATTATGGTAAGGGTCGTAGGGGGAATGTCCTAAACCACTTTTTCATGCTATCTGAACCAGATCATCACAGCAGTCTCTGACCACATTAATCGCTACATAGCATTTCCTCATGACAGGCAGGACTTCATAGACTTGAAGAGAGATTTTTATGCCTTCGCAAACTTTCCCAATGAACTGGGAGCTATCGACTGCACTCATGTGACCATTATTCTACCCCGTGATAAGGAGGATATGTATCGCAACAGAAAGCTCTTCCACTCTATCAACTTGCAAGTGGTATGTGTTGCTCGAATGTGCTTCCTAGATGTGGTGGCCAGATTCCCGGGAGCCATGCCCAATTATTTTATACTTTGGCAATCAGGCCTCCTTGAAAAATTTGAAGACAGCCTGTATGGTGACGGTTGGCTAGTAGGTAAGACAGATGCTTCTTTCTATATTCCATCTCTGGCTATGTGATTGTGGCAAACAGTATGGATAGGGGGTTGGCTGGAGTGGTGGGAAAGCATTGATGCTATAACAAGTGTTTTGTATAGTTACATCTACAGACCATTAGCTCACTCGCCCCATGCTTCAGATGCCTGGCAATGTTGTCACGACAAACAATGCAGCGGCCCTAAAGCTTGGGGTGTGAGCAGGCACTATACACTTTCAACGTCTTCATTTTCTACATGGCCCTGTTCCTATCCTACCCTTGGGAGATATTTAATCTAAATGGATAATCTCAAGCTTGAATTGTCCACACTGCTGGCACTGGACGATCACATGTGGTGGGTTAGTGAGATGTCATCCAGATTGTCAGCCACAGTTTGTCTAGAGCCTCACACACCACATTCAGAAGCAGTGTCCTGTGCATGTTGATGGCATGCCATATTTCCTGTGTCATGCATTAGAAATGGGTTTCTCTGGAGAACATACTGCCGAGCCTGCAGGGACATTCACAATCACACCATGAGGTACCGTTTTTACAGTTACCATTTTTACAGTTAATACAGGTTGCCAGCTCTTAAGTATTGCTTTACGGTTGGGAGTTTGCTACATACTAGGGATGTGAATCGTTTTTGAACGATTAAAATTATCGTCAGATAATTTCAAAATCGTCCTATATCGTTAGAGTGCATGATACAATACAAATGCCCCCTATTTATCGTCAGGGGCATTTGTATTGTATCGTTAAATAGGGCATGGGAATTATTTGGGGGAGAGCGGGAAAACCAGCACACCAAAACAACCCCTAAACCCACTCCGACCCTTTAAAACCAATTCCTTACATTCCCCCACCCTCCCGAACCCCCCCCCCCCAAAATGTTAAGTTACCTGATGGTCCAGTGGGGGGGGGTCCCGGCGCGATCTCCCGCTCTCGGGCCATCAGCGCCATTTTGGCTGCCACTAATTAAAATGGCACCGATGGCCCGATAAAAAAAAAAAACCCACCCAACCCTTTAAATCGACCCCCCACCCTCCCAACCTGACCCATCGCTAATTTTTTTTTTAGGGAGGCCCGCGCCGCTAAAAAAAAAAAAAGCCACCCGACCCTTTAAATTGACTCCCCCCCTCCCGACCCCCCCAAAACCTTTTAAAGTTACCTGGTGGTCCAGGGGGGCCTCGGGGGGCCTCGGGGAGAGACCTAGGGGGGCCTCTGGGAGAGGAGATATCCAAGGGGGCCTCGGGGAAAGATTTCCCGTTCCCAGGCATCAGCTGTTCTAAAAAAAAAATTGCACCGATGCCCCTTTGCCCTTACCATGTGACAGGGTATCCGTGCCATTGGCCGGCCCCTGTCACATGGTAGGAGCACTGGATGGCCTGGTTGTGAGGGCCTGGCATGCTATTGTTGCAATACCCAGATGCAATTTAGTATTCCTGAACAGCTGAGCTACTTTTGCCTACTGCTATCCTACACATATACTGGCCCACAACAATGTCATATGCACTTAGGATCAGCCAATCAGCCTTTAAGGCTCAGGGAAGGAACAGGCTACCTTATACAGGCTTATAGGATGCTGTGATTTTGCTAGCCAGATCTGCAAGTGACAGTGGAATGACTGCTTGCTTAAATCTCTCATTGCCACAGGAGATTCTGGGTACGGTTGCAGGCCCTGGTTTCTCACTCCCATTGCCAATCCCAACACTCTGGCAGAGACGAGGTACAATGAGATCTTATGTGCTATCCGCTGTGTCATCGAACGTACCTTCAGAGTTCTCAAAAGTTGTTTTCTCTGTTTGGATAAGATGGGTGGAGTTTTAATGTATGCACCACCCAAAGTTGCAGATAAAGTGCTGCTTTGCTATTTCTTCCATAATCTCGCTCCATGCCATGGACCTCAAATGGAGATACATCCGGATATCCCCCCGGATCCCCCAAGTGTCCCCGTATGAGCACACAAAACCACGTTAAGTGGCAGCTAGCTTCACCAAAACCTTCTACAATGCTAATTTACCTGATAACTATTAGGTTTAGTGAGTGTGTGAGCCCTGGGCCAAGGTGAGAGATGATACTGCTCACGGAGAGGAGCCCCATGAGCTTCACCATTGGGTGGCAAGGTCTCAGCTGACGTCAGACACAGTTCAAGTCTAGAGTCTTTATTAAAGAGAAAAAGCAACACTACCCACGGAGCGTGGGGTGCCAGAGAAAGTCTCACAGCACTAAGGTACCACTGGTCAGTGGAATGGGGAATACCCAAGGAGGATACCTCGGTATAGATGGTAATGGTCCGCAGAGTGGGGTACACCAGAGAGGTCCTCAGTAGGTATGGTAATGATCTGCAGAGTGGGGTACATCGGAGAAGTCCTCAGCAGATATGGTAATAGTCCACAGAGCGAGGTACACCGGAGATGTCCTCAGTAGAGAAGGTAATGGTCCGCAGAGTGGAGTACTCAAGGCAGGAGTAGCAGTGGTTCCAGAGAAGCCCCGAGGAATGGGGCAGGCAGAAGTCCAAGGCGTTAGACCCTCCGAGGAGCAGATAGCCAGAGACGAAGGACAGGCCCCCGAGGAGCGGTTACCCTGGACGTCTCAAACCATTTATTTATTTATTTATTTAAAAGGTTTTATATACCGACTACCGTTTGCACATCGTGTCGGTTTACAGATAACTTAAAAGCACGGTATAATTAGGCATAGCCTTTACAAAGAACATAGAACAGTCAAAATAACAAGCAGAAAACTGAATAAATGGTTGTTGGGTTCGGAATGGGGGTAACAAAAGTTGGGAGAGGAGGATAAGTAACAGTAACCATGGAAGTAGAAACTGGAACGCAGGGTCCTTCTGTGAGCGAAGCGGAATTAGCTAGAGGGAACTCGTTGTCAAGTCATAGGTAGGCAGGGCCAGCCGGCTTAAATGTGTAAGAGAATTGACATCATCTGGAGGGGATGCCCCGGAGGTTGAGATATGACATGCTTAAGACCAGCCCATGCACCCGCACGTGCACGCCTAAGTGATTCTGAGGGCAAGATGGTGGCCAGCGGCGTCCGTGCCACCCTGGGAGGCCAGGGAGCGGTAGGCAGGCCGGCAATGGCTGGCTGAAGCCGCAAGTCTTTCCAATGGAGTCAGGGATGTGAAGAAAGAGGTGAGCAACAGTGGTCGCAGCCATCTGTGACTGACAGGCATAACAATAACCCTCACCTACCATATCCCCTTCCAGGGAAGGGAGGCCACTAGACTGTTAGTTGCAGCTCTCCTCACTATCATCTTTCTTTCTCTCACTGCTTTTCTGTGTAGGTCAGTGTGTAACAGGTTTGAGTGACAGATTTCCCCCCCAAGACTTGCCAAAAGTCCCTGGAGGTCCAGCAGGGGTCCAGAGTGATCTCCTGCACTCGGGCCGTCGGCTGCCAGTATTCAAAATGGCACCGATAGCCTTGCCCTTACGATGTCACAGGGGCTACCGTTGCCATTGGTCAGCCCTTGTCACATAGTAGGAGCACAAGATGGCACTGGCCGTCCATTGCTCCCACCATGTGACAGGGGCTGACCAATGGCACCGGTGGCCCCTGTGACATCGTAAGGGCAAGGCTATCGGCGCCATTTTGAGTCATAGCAGGCACGACAGCCTGATGGCATGGAAGGAGAGATCGCTCGCGGGACCCCGCTGGACCACCAGGGACTTTTAGTAAGTCTTGGGGAGGGATCGGGATGGTGGGGGGGGGAGTAAGAAAGTAAAATTTAAGGGTTGGGGTGTGTTTTTTTTTCGCGATTCGTGGTTTTTTTCGCGATTTGTGGTTTTTTTTTTTAATTTGTTTTTCCGGTTTCAGGTTCGTGTTCCAGTTTCATTTTTGGCAAAAAACGATCCATGGGTAAATGAGTTTTCCCACGAAGTGCCCGAACCGAAACCCTACCCAAGCCAGAAAAACAAAGCTCATCTCTAGCTGACACCACTCTTCACCAGTTTCAGAGGCACTGCTGACTAGTTTTTTTAACAGGATACAGATTTACAGGACATTTTGATCCTGTCCTAGTCTTATTCCCTTCTACACAGGTATTGAGAGTCTTGGTTTGCTCAGAAAACCTATATGGAAATCAGATGAAATCTTAGCACATAATGGGTTCCAAACTATGACATAATCTATCTGTCCTGAAAATTGGAGCCAGTTGCCACCACTACTGAAGACATCAGAATGCTTCATGTAAGGTCATCCTTACCTACATGTATTATACAGATCACCAAGCCATCCCAATACAGGGATGGCAGTCAGTCTGTGGAAGTCTACCTGGTCCCAAGCAGTATCTGCAGATAGGCGTAGTGTCTTTTGCACATTGTCCATAAGACACTACGCCGTCACTCCTCTTCCCTAGTCACACAGCAGTTCACACTCTGTTCCAACAGTCAGCAAGTACACATCATATTAGGTTTACTGTGAAAGTGACAAAGGGCTGGTTACAGATAGCCTTTCAGTCATGACGCAAGTAAGGGGTCCCAAGATCAAATCTTATGAGATGATTACTCAAACTTCTCCTTCATACCACACAGGCTCTACATGTACACAATATACTGGGTATGGCTGCTAACTACTGCCCATTTCACATACAGGCCCACATAAGCACGAGTTACCTAAGAGTATGTAGTGTTAAGAAGGCAATAAGAGCAATATAGAAATTCCCCATTAGTGACTTTCTTCTTTACCTCTTGCTATCTTCCTTTGGAGCATACACTGAGCTTTCAGTTGTATGGCCTAGGCCATATGGTCTTGTCTGCTAGATTAGTGGCAAGTTGGAATGTACAAGGGTATTCTAGCATGGAAGGTCATGTTATAGGTTAAAGCAGCAGTAATACATGCTATTAACATGAAGGCCCAGGCAGTCCATGTTGAAAGAGTGTACTCAAGGAAGGGCTAAGGCAGCAGAGTTCATGTAAAAGGCCCAGGTAGTGCATATTGAAAGAGTACACTTAAGAGAAAAGCCTAAAGTCAAGGCAGCAGAGTTCATGTTAAAAGCCCAGACAGTCCATGTTGAAAGAGTACACTCAAGGGGACAGCCTAAGGACCAAGGTAGCAGAGTTCAGCATGGAGGCAGCAGGACCAGGAGTACAGAGTACAGCATGGAGTCAGGCGCCCCATGAGAAGACCCAGCAGCTTGGAGGCAGCAGCAGCAGGATCTGAGATGAGATGAGACCTAGCAGCATGGAGGCAGCAGCAGCAGCAGCAGAATCTGAGATGAGATGAGACCCAGCAGCATGGAGGCAGCAGTAGCAGGAGATAAGATAAGATGAAATAAGATCCAGCAGCATGGAGGCAGCAGAAGCAGGAGCTTAGCTGAGATGGCATGAGATGAGACCCAGCAGCAGGAGGAGCTGAGATGAGATACCAGCATCCAGAGTAGGAGATGAGACACGATGAGAAGAGGAAGCAACTGGACCGTAACTGGAGGCTACTCCAAGGAGGATGGAATATGGTCAGAATTGAGAAGGGCTTAACAGTAAGGGTGCTGGACCACTATATTTGACAGAGATCATCCCTTCTGCATGCTGGTACAGCAACTCTTTAGTGAGGATGGATCCAGCAGACTTTTCTTATTTAGATGGCACAGCAACTCTGTAGTGAGGACGTGCCCAGCTGACTTCTCCCATCTAGATGGCATAGCAACTCTGTAGTGAGGATGGCTTCTTCCATTTAGACCACACAGCAACTCTGTAGTAAGGATGGGCCCAGCAGACTTCTTCCATCTAGCCGGCACAGGAACTCTGTATAGAAGCTTAGTCAAGCTTGTCCTTCTTGTTATTTGGCTTTACAGGCTGGGTGTTTCAGCTGTTCATGGCCCCTTGCCATATCATGGTCTTTCACTTGGGGGAGGGGTCATATATTTTGGGGGCCTACTCCTCTTGCATCTGTCAGTCCGAGGACTGCTGCGGGGTATGGAATCCATTGATGCTGAGGAATACTCTGATGGCTCCTTGGGCATCCTTTGCAGGATCTGGGTGAGAACGTTCATCATGTTGTTTATTGCAACAGCCAGCATCCTTACATTCTGGGTATTGGCAGTAGTTTGATCATAGATAATCTGGTTTTGCCTGTTTACAACCCTCCTGAGGTGCAGTAGCTCTGCCCATATGTGCCTCAGCTGTACCCCATATCTCCTTTCGAGATGGTCCAGATGCTCATGCATGGACTTGTCTGTTGGTGGTGGGGATGTTGATGCTGGTGCTGGGCTTGGTACCGGACCTGGTGCCAGTGCAGAAATTTGGGCCTCCAAATCCTGCTGCTCCTGCCAAGGGCATGGTGCTTCTGGCTAGCATTGTGGTGTGCTAGCTCGAGGCTCCCAGTCAAGGATATGTCCCTCCATTAAACCAGAGAGGGTGAGGCACACATTGAGTGGGCTTGTTGAACCCAGGGGTTGTACCATTGCCAATGTCTACTGAGCCAGTGACTGCTGCTCCTCATTCTCCTCCTTGCTCACCTATGTCTGTGCATCCATGAGGAAAGGCCCATATAAAAGTGGTAGTGTGCTGCTTGTCCCTGGGGCTTGCTTGCTGGTCCCTGGGCTTCCTGGCTAAGACCGCAACTTTATGAGTGGGAGCTGTGGAAATAAAACATAATCAATCACAACCTGTGGCTCTCAAAACACCATCTGTATTCCAGGCACCAAATTGTAAACAATACATCAAATGTCAGTGAACCTGGTTTCTTTATTTAATTAATTTATACCAGCTAGTATCCCATCCAATGACCATATAATTTTGTAGGACCACTACTCATAGGGTCACGGTATTTTACCAGACTCTTTTTGTGGTTTGGGTCCGGTTTACTATATATATATATAATTTTTTATGTTTTTTTGTTTTTTTAGTTTTCTTTCTTTCTTTCCATCACCCTAATGAGAGCTCCAAGATGAAATTTCAAAATACAGTCAAGTTAAATGTCACTTTCTTAAATCCCAATTCAAAGTAATTCAGCAGTGATACTCATCTGCATAGCCCAACACGATCGCGTTTCGGACCCCCACTTTTAAGGTCCTGCTTCAGGGCAAACAATATCCAATCTTATTCCGTGACACTCCCAGGGCAATCGTTAAAACTCCAATAGCTGTCTCCATCAAATAATATAGATGTGGTCACACCTTGGACGGCGAGTCCAAGGTATGACCACTGACATTTGATGTATTGGAAACAAAACATAAGACATAAGTACCAATGGCAGCAAGTATCCTTTTTTCATTTGGCATCAGAGGTGCACTTTGCTTCATAGCATGGTGAGCATTATATGCCAAATGATGTGTACAACCATTGCTGCCTGCCCATTTAGAGGTGAGGTGAACTTATCAGCTGTGGATCACGCGATGTCCAGTAACTCATCCATGCCCTCAAAGACATCTGGTCCCAACCTTTGGATAAGGCACTTATACATGGGGATGATGACTATAGGACAAGGGGTTCCTCCTCAGATCTGCCGTACATACTTGTTTCTGCCTGCTACCTTGTCTTTCAGCTGTGCCTTGATGTTCTGGTACTTGTGGGCCACCTATTCCCCGCTTCTTTGCACTTCGCTGTACCTTGTAATGCCCTGGGCTAGTTTACACCAGATCTGGGCCTTGGCTACCTTGGATGTCTTGGTCACCCAGTTGCCAAACAGCATGGAATCACCATCTCATTCTCCTGAACCCAGAACTTAACAGCCCAGAGATGAATGTGTCCTGCTGTCTAGCTGCCAGAAGGGGGTACATCTTCCTCTTCTGGAGAGATGCCCTCTTTCCTCACTCTCTGTCCTGCTCCCCTCTCCCCTCCTCTCCCCTCTTCCCCCCCCCCACATTCCCCTACCTTCTCCTCTGCCCTCACTCTCTATCCCTAGCCGGGTGTCCTCTTCCCTTCATTCTCAACTGCTATCACCTTCCTCCACCACCTCCTTCTATCCTCTCCATCCTGCTTGACTCTACTCCTGTCCCTGACCCTACTCTTACTCTTCCTTTCCCTAGTACTCCTGCCCTCATCCTCCCACATCTTCTCCTCCCTTCTCCCCCTCCTCCTCCTCTCCCCATGCCTCTCCTATCCTCTCTCCCCACACCACTCATGCTCCATCCTCTCCACAACCTCCACTCACCTCCACATTCCTCCACTCATCTCATCACTCGACCACATACCTTCTCCACACACCTCCTCACTCCTCCACAAACCTCCTCCACACACACCCTCATTCCTCCACATACCTCCTCACTCCTCCACAGAAAATAACAAACTGACAAATGTGACAAACACACAGATAGACAAAAGACAAAAATGAAGGTAAACAGAAGGAAAAACAGTAAAGAACAGGACAAAGCACTCAGAAATCACAATACCAACTAAGTCCTAGTCCACTGACCACAACTCAACTCCTCTTCTCTAACCCACGCCTCGACACACCCTCAAAGAGTCAGCTTCGGGAAGCCTGTATATATAAATTGAAAAAAATAACACACCACCCACTAATTAATGTGAGCCGCATCAATTGACGTGTCACGTGCTGACGCAACTAGGATGTGCATTTGTTTTCAACTATTGTGTTATCCACAACGAATAGGTCCCTATTCGTTGGATTCAGGGGTCCACGGAACGCATGGCTATCCCCCACGAATATTAGTTTCATTCATTTGGTTCACAGTCCTTTCTTAATAGCCTTTTGAAATAGGGGAATGCCATGTGGGAGTATCCATAGCAACAACCAGCCCTTTCCTGTGAGTCATAAGTGACCTCACAGCCCTGTCATAGAGTGGGTCAGACAGGTTGGCAAGGAGACCAGAATGCCAACATATCAGGGCAAAGCATTTTTCTAATTCAGCCAATCGCTGCTCTCAGTGCTCTGCTACATTTCTACCTTAAGCAAGCATAGCTCGCAGTGCACTTTCTTCTTGGCTTCTGGTTGAGAAGGTCATTGCTTTTGAGCTTTCCGAGTGTCTCAAATATATATTCAATTGCTATTGCTACTTTGCCACAATTAATTTTCCATTGCTGAAAAGATATTTGTTCTTTTTTACTACTGTGCCTGCCAGGCAGCCAGGCTTTTTTTATTTATTGTACTCTTTTTTTATTGAACTACTTGTTGACTATTGGTCTCATGCCAGTATTTAGCCTTGGATGGAGTTTACCACCCACTTTCAGCTGCATTCACAAACAACCCGACTCCGAGAAGACCTGGTCCTGGCGCACCAGGGGCCACTACTAGTGGCCTAACACCATCTATGGGCTGAGCCTCATCTTGTCTTGTCTCCTTGTCTTTCCCCTATCAACCGCACAGTGACCTGACTACCTCAGCTCTGCCAGCCTGTCTCATACCTATCAACTCCACAGTGACCTGACTACCTCAGCTCTGCCTGCCTGTCTTACCCCTATCAAAACCAGAAGGACTAGACTACCTCTGCTCTGCCAGCATGTCTTGCCCATATCAATTTTGTGCCACTCTGCTTTGCTGTCATTCACCAGATGACTCTACTCCTTGTGGTATTCTTGCCACTATCATGGTTCCTCATTGTGTTGATGCTAGACTTTCTTTGCTGCTTGTCACCCTGACACCCTTTCTGCTTGCTATGTTCCTCCTTCATTGTGCTGTAGGATGTTGATGACACTTGTCTTGCCACTTTGCCTCTTGTGCTGCCTTGCTACTTTGCCTCTTGTGCTGCCTTCGAGGGTTCATGCAACTGTTATCGGTGCTCTCTTTTGAAGCTATGGTATGTTTTTGACACTCTCGCTGCTGCTTTGCACCTCTGTTAAAGCACTCTTGCAACTCTTGCCACTCCTGGTACCCCTTTGCCCCTTTACAGTGCCTTAGGCTATTCATGCCCCTTTCGTGTCACTTTGCTACAGTCTAAGTACCTTGGAGCTCTTTTCTCATTCTGATGATTGCTCCACAGAAGTTTCATCCGAATTAATAAGAAAACCCCAATTCTGCAGCCAAAAATAGGCTGCAAACACTTCCCCCATTAACTTTAATGGCAAACGGAAATGAATAAAACTAATAAACAAATTGGGTTTTTTCCCTACGAAACTAATGAAATGAATTTGGGTCCCCACGAAATGAAAATACGAAATGAAACAAATTTTTTCATTCTGCACATCCCTAGACGCAACATGCCATGTGTTGTCACAATGCCACAGGCGCTCAAATAACGCAAAGTATCAGGCTGCACATTACCCTAACCATGCCCCTTTTTATTGCGGCTCTATTTCCAAGATATTTATAGCATTTTGATGAATCTAGGTCTTTATTGATTAAGTACCTTATTTTTCTAATCATGTTTGTCTCAGACTGACTTTTCTGCTTTCCTCTTTTCTGTCTTCTAACTCCTTCTCAAGAGTCTCCTATTGATTTTCTGTTTGTTCTCTTACCTTTTGTCTTCCTCATTTTTTCTCCTACATATCTGACATTGATCTTTCCCATTCCCTCTTCATTTCTATATATTCTTTCTATGTACTCATAGCTAGATTTCACCTCCCTTCACCCTCTTTGTCATCTTAAAACTCTCAGTCTCCCTTTATTGCACCTCTCATCTTCCTACTAGCTTTCCATTTCTCCCTCTCATCTCATTCTCAGCACATCTCCCATCTCTCTCATTCCTTACCCAGTTTACTCTTCTCCCACTACCTAGTCCCATTTCCACTCTCTGTACTGTCCAACTCCTCTACCTCCTCAACTAATTTATTATGCCTCTATTCTTCTCAACATCTCTAGTTCCTCCCCTGTTTAAATTTGGATTTGTTTGAATTTGAGTACTGACCTTTCCAAACCCAAAGTCAAGGTGAGATACATTCAGGTACAGTTGGTATTTCTTCGCCCCAGGCCTTTTACATAGTCATAGAATAGGTGAAAAGCCTTAAAAAATAAGGCCCCAAGTTTAAACCTGATCAATGGATGGTGATTTGATTTGCCCAATCTCACAAGGTGCATCTATTCATTATCTTTCCTTTTTCAGATATATCAGAGATGGAATGGAGGCCCAAAGTGGAATAGTGAAATTGAAAAGTGACAAGGAACAATGCGGGAGAGAGATGAAGAAATGGCAGAAATATCATACATTATCAGTGCAGGGTTGACAGGAGTGGTCAATAAAATTGGCATGTTAGCCCCAAATGATACAGAAAGTGGGAGGAGAAAATTACAAATCCATCAGTTCAAAAAAGCAGAAAAGGTAACTAGGAAGAGCAGCAAACCAGGAGTATTCACGAAAACACTGGAAAAGGACTGTTGTGTTTGAGAAGACTGAAGATGGGAGTGAGGTAGACAAAACTCCATTTATAGAACAGAATGTTTGGGAAGAGCTAGAAGAACTGAATGTGGACAAGGCAATGGGTCAGATGAGATACATCCCAGGATCCTAAGAGAGCTCAGAGATGTTCTGGTGGATCCACTGAAAAACCTGTTCAATAGGTCCCTGGAAGTGAGAGTGGTGCCATATGACTGGACAAGAGCTGTGGTGGTCCTGCTATACAAGAGTAGTAGCAGAAAGGAGGCTGGAAACTACAGGCCAGTTAGCCTTAACTCAGTGGAGAGAAAATAAATAGAGACACTGCTGAAGTAAAGGATTGTGAAGTATCTACAATTTGGTAGATCTCTGGATCTGAGGCAGCAAGGATTCACAAGGGGAAGGTCCTGTCAGACAAATCTGATTGATCTTTTTGATTGGGTGACTAGAGAGTCAGACTTGGATTGAGGAAGATAGCTAGATATGATTTTGAATTTCAGCAAAGATTTTGATACAGTCCCACATAGGAGGCTGATGAACAAAATGGGAAGCTAAGTTCTCAGTGCCAAGATGGTGGAATAGACAACAAACTGGTTGACTGACATGAGACAGTGTGTAATGATAAATGGAACATATTCTGAAGAGAGACCTGTGTTAAGTGGAGTGCCACAGGGAATGGTTTGAGGACCAGTTCTCTTCAAACTGTGTGAGTGACATTGCTGAAGGGATAGAAGGTAAATTTTGTCTATTTGCTGATGATGTTAAGTTCTGCAACAGAGTGAACATGCCTGAAAGAGTAGATAGAATGAAAAGTGATTTAAGAAAGCTTGAAGAGTGGTTGAAGACTTTGCAGCTGGGATTCAATGTCAAGAAGTGCAGAGTCATGCATCTGGTGTGCGGTAATCCAAAAAAGCTATATGTGGTCGGGAGTGAAAGACTTATGTGCACAGACTGGGAGAGGGACCTTGAGGTGATAGTGTCTGATGATATGAAAGCAGAAAAGCAATGTGATAAGGTGATAGCTAAAGCCAGAAAAATGCTTAACTGCATAGTGAGAGGAATATCCAGTAGGATAAGAGGTGATAATCCCCTTGTTCAGGTTCTTGGTGAGGCATCACGTTGAGTACTGTGTTCAATTCTGGAGACCGTATCTAAAAAAGGATAGAGACAGGATAGAGGTTATCCAGAGAAGGGTGAATGCCCTTCTGGAAGAAGTGGTGAAGACAAAAGCAGTAAATGAATTAAAAAAGGCATGGGATAAACCCTGTGGATCTCTAAAGTCTAGATTTGAAAATTAAGAAAAGGGTGCATGGAAGGTAACCAGCATGGATCAGCAGCTGCTACCCCTAATAGAAGGCATGGGGATTATTACCCTTAACCAATTAGCTTACATGATTTTGAATCAACCGCAGCAGTACTTTCCACTTCCATAGCAGGAGGGGGAGAAAAGGGGACTTGGATTCAGATGACAACCAACACCGGGCCCTGACTTTTATGGTCTAGGGTAAAGGTACACAAATGTTAAGGAAAACATGCAGGACTGCTTTTATGGCCAAGACCAAAAACAAAGCATCTTCAAGCAGCAGCATTTTATGAAATATCAGGAAGGCTATACAATCTGTAAAACTGTGCTAGCAGTAATTTTGTTGTGGGTTTGGTAGTTGCTTGGTTTTGATTATTTATATTACTACCCATAACATAAGGCTTGGGGATACCCTGCATGAAGAGGTAGTTACCATCTTTAAGAAAATCATGGGATAACCTGCATGGAGTGGCAGTTACTACCATAAAAAGCTTGCTGGACAAACTAGATGAACTATTTGCTCTTTTCCTGCCATTATTACTATGTTATATTACTATGTATCTCAGAATCATGACAGGGATCTACTGGTCCCATATATTTGAAGACTATTGTTATGGATGTGTGGATACAGAAGAACGAGAAAATGAGAGGGGATAGAATTTAATATGTCTAGGTATCATAGGCTGTAAGTATGGGCATGGAAAACTAATGGGAGTGATGTTTTGAAGGGTTCTTGTGAAATTGGCTATATATAATTTGGTTTATTTTCAGTAAACTGCCAAAAAGTCTTTTGATAGGGCTGTATATCAATTCCAAAAAAACTAATAAATAAACATATACAGTACATACATATGAGTGTGTATTTAAATATGAGAGAGCCAGTCCCTCTAATTCCACATGAATAGTGGAAATATTAGTCTTAATGAAGTCCACAAACATATCACAATAAGCTTTGGAAAATTCATTGGTAGTATATTTAAAGACCAGAAGCATACATTTGACTACTGCAAATAGCTAGTTTAGCTAATTCTGGGCAGTTTTTATTGGAGATAAAATTGATGATCTCTTTGAATTTCTAATAGCCATAGTATATGCGTGATCATGTTAAGTCATCAGATTTCCCCCATCTATTTTTTCTCTCCACCTTCTCCACTACCATTATAATGCATGCCCTTTTCATTTGAATTCTCTCAAGACTTCTGAATATCAAGAGGATCTGTTAGTAAAATTATTGTATTTTGCCCTTTCCAGCACGATTTGATCAATCACTTTCTGCACTCATGAATTACAGGAAAGTAAAGAGAAAATAATTTGGTAAGTAATCAGAAATTAAAGCCAGCAAAGCAGTTTGCTAGAGATGAGACCTTTAGAAGTTTAATGAAAGTTTAAATATATTCCTGTCAAATCTATTAATACCCTTTCCTCAAGAAATGTACCAATTAACTTACTGGGTATATGAAAACTCCACTCATCCTTTTAGCTTCCATCTCAAATATCTTCCCTTGATCCAATTGGATCACAAATGTATTAATTTTTCTACTTAATTATTCATCTATATATTTATTTATTTTGATTTTTTATCCACCGTTTTGAAAAAGGAATTCAAGTATAAGATCAAATAGTTCAGTTTTAGCCCATTTCATAACATGTTCTGTTTATAGAGCTGTTAATTGTGTGAAGTCTAGTTCAACTTTTATGATCAATGACAAAAAACTATAATTTATAATTAAATTGTTTGCATATATTACAGAGAATAATGAACCTCATTCTCAATCTCCATTTTAACTCCTATGATTAGGCCTTTCTTTAAGTTATGATGAGGATCCCTAGTAATTATGAGATGATTGCTCCATTTTGTTCTGCAGAAATCCATAATGCTTATGTTTTCTCATGAATTAAAAATTATGGAATCCTATGACTCCTGGAGGTTTATAAGAAGATTGAGATGAAATAGTTACTGTGATTCTCCTTCTCCCTCACTCTCTCTCTCTCTCTTTTGTTTGTTCTTTCTATTTTTTCAAACTTATTGCTGGGTGCAAGATGATTGCCAAAGGATTCCAGATTTAAAACAGTGGGGACCAGTTTGTTTGAGCTAGAATTATTCCCCACAAAAAAAAAATCCATTTTTTTGAGATTTATATTTCATGGAAATAAATGTCAACATACAAAAAAAAATAAGGTGATTGCTTTTTATTGGACTAACTTAATACATTTCTTGACAAGCTTTTTTGAGTTTACACTCCCTTCCTGAGGTCCAAACCGAAATGTAATAAGGTAGTCCAATAAAAAGGCATCAGCTTAAGTATTTTTTTGTTTGTTGATCTTTACATTTGTGCATTCAAGTGGACTAACATAGCTACCACAGTACTTTACTGAAGATTTCTATTGCAGAAATCTGTTTTTTCTTGTTTTCTTTCACTCTTAAAATTGCAACAGATTTTTGCTCATACCTACCATGAATTGCATTCTATCTCCATTCAGTGTATTCTGCTGACATTATGCACAAGGGCAAATTATTCTTTTCAGCACAGGCAGAAGGATAGTAAAGAACTTGAATGGCGCAAAACAGTAAGAAAAGCAAGAGACCTTCTGTGTGGGTACTTTCTGCAGGGTTTAGTTTAATGTGCCCTCATTTAAACAATAACAGAAAAGTTTCAATATGTCCCAGCTTTCTTTTCTCCATAGCTTTCTTATTAGGTCTTATTCATATGTTTTTTCCCTAATTATAAGCAGTGCCAGTAGCATTGCCTATAATATATTTGCCTAAAAATTGTCACTCCCCTCCCCCACCCAGCAGTAATCAGGCAACATGGAAAGATGTGGGTTTTTTTGTAAACTGTAGTGCTTACAATTTGGGGCATATTTGTTTATGATTGTATGTCTCATATTTCTCTTTCTATATTTCATATTTGTAATATTTATTTATTGAGAAAATAGTAATGAAATCTGTCAACAAGGATTTTTACATGAAGATTTCACATACAATAATACAATTTTAGTGAATATTAGAAAGGGCAATTTACTAGAAGGGTCTTATTTTCAGTTTTTTGATGTGATTCATTATGAGGGCTTTTTTTTTTTCCATTTTGTTAAAAAATAAATAAATACATAATATTAAAATACAAATTAGGGTCCCACCAAGGGGTCTTGAACCACGGGTTGAGGGGGAATAATAGGTTAGAGTCTTCTAGGGAGATCCATGCTGGCTGTGGAGAAGTGGGGAAGCACTGTTTAAATACTATGGGCTAGATTTTCAAAGGTACGCGCGGGCGTACATGAGCACGCGCATGTTATAAAATTGGGGGTCGGCGCGCGTAAGGGGGTGCACACTAGTGCATCTTGCACGTGCCAACAACTGCGGCCTACCCCTTTCCCTCCCCCCTAATCTAACCTTCCCACCCCTTCCCCTAACCTTTCCACCCTCTAGCCCTAATCTAACCCCTCCCGACCTCTGCCTTTGGGCAGGCGCAAGTTGTGCACGCAGCAGCCTGCCAGCATGCAATCCTCCGACACTGCGGCAAATGGCTGCTGTACTGGAAGCTTCTGGCCCCGCCCTACCCCACCCCCTGACCACCCCTCCTCACCCCTTTTTTGAAGCCCAGGGACTTAGACATGTCCCGGGGCTTTATGCGCATCGCTGGGCCTTTATAAAATAGGCCCGGAGCACGTAACCCCCTCTATGAACGTAAATCCACTGGATGTACGCGCGAAGAGCTTTTAAAACCCAGCCCTATATTTAGTGTTGGGGTTTTTGCTTAAAACGTTCTACTTCCCACCACAGCAATAACCAAGCAACATAGAAAGTTGACTTTTTGTAAACTGTAGTAAAAAGGTTTACAAGTTGGATACTTTTTATTTATGCTTCTATGACTCATATTTCTTTCTTTTACTATATTTCATATTTTGATATATTTTCAATGAGACAGTTGTCATGAAAACTGTCAACAAGGAATGATACATGTAGAATGCACAGTGATAACATTTTAGTGAATATTAGATGGGTCGATTCTCTAGAAGGTTCTTTTTTCAGGTTTTTATATGTTGTGTTTGATGGGTTTTGTCAGGTATTTTTGTCAGGTATTTTTCATTTTGTGTCATGTATCTCCTATAGAAGATATGTAAAAGACTTATGTCAGTCACACTGTTGTCTCTGTTTGTGGCCATTAGTTGGTGCATGGAACTTTGTAAGTTCATTGTGCAAAGACCATATGCTCTATCACAAAACCCTGTCTCTTTGGCTTCCACACACAGGCGCAGGCAGACACACATATACGCATGCATACACACACACACACACACACACATATATATATACATATATACACATATATACACATACATATATGTACACATACACAGGCTGCCACCCACACATATAATCACAGACACATGCTCATACAGAGGCACGCACACACACACACACACACTTCCACTCACACATACACATACAAATACAAACACACACAGACTCCCCCATACACACATTCACACTGACATATAAACACATACACACACACAGGTTCCTACTAGGGATGTGAATCGTGTCCTCGATCGTCTTAACGATCGATTTCGGCTGGGAGGGGGAGGGAATCGTATTGTTGCCGTTTGGGGGGGTAAAATATCGTGAAAAATCGTGAAAAATCTAAAAATCTAAAAATCGCAAAACCGGCACATTAAAACCCCCTAAAACCCACCCCCGACCCTTTAAATTAAATCCCCCACCCTCCCGAACCCCCCCCAAATGAGTTAAATAACCTGCGGGTCCAGCGGCGGTCCGGAACGGCAGCGGTCCGGAACGGGCTCCTGCTCCTGAATCTTGTTGTCTTCAGCCGGCGCCATTTTCCAATATGGCGCCGAAAAATGGCGGCGGCCATAGACGAACACGATTGGACGGCAGGAGGTCCTTCCGGACCCCCGCTGGACTTTTGGCAAGTCTCGTGGGGGTCAGGAGGCCCCCCACAAGCTGGCCAAAAGTTCCTGGAGGTCCAGCGGGGGTCAGGGAGCGATTTCCCGCCGCGAATCGTTTTCGTACGGAAAATGGCGCCGGCAGGAGATCGACTGCAGGAGGTCGTTCAGCGAGGGTTCCGGCGCCTCGCTGAACAACCTCCTGCAGTCGATCTCCTGCCGGCGCCATTTTCCGTACGAAAACGATTCGCGGCGGGAAATCGCTCCCTGACCCCCGCTGGACCTCCAGGAACTTTTGGCCAGCTTGTGGGGGGCCTCCTGACCCCCACGAGACTTGCCAAAAGTCCAGCGGGGGTCCGGAAGGACCTCCTGCTGTCCAATCGTGTTCGTCTATGGCCGCCGCCATTTTTCGGCGCCATTTTGGAAAATGGCGCCGGCTGAAGACAACAAGATTCAGGAGCAGGAGCCCGTTCCGGACCGCTGCCGTTCCGGACCGCCGCTGGACCCGCAGGTTATTTAACTCATTTGGGGGGGGTTCGGGAGGGTGGGGGATTTAATTTAAAGGGTCGGGGGTGGGTTTTAGGGGGTTTTAGTGTGCCGGCTCACGATTCTAACGATTTATAACGATAAATCGTTAGAATCTCTATTGTATTGTGTTCCATAACGGTTTAAGACGATATTAAAATTATCGTACGATAATTTTAATTGTCCTAAAACGATTCACATCCCTAGTTCCTACACACACACACACACACACACACACACACACACACACAGAGGACCTTTTCTTCAGCCACCTCCAGACCCCTTTTTCATCTGATACAGAATGGTGTCCATGGCAGCTCCCTATTTCCTGTATATTCCACAGAAAGGATACTCCAATCTACATCTGTCAGATTAAAATCTCCGACAAGCTACACTTCTCTCTTCTTTCCAACCTTTTTTGATGTCTTTGACCAGAACTCTGGTGCTGCCATTGTGATTGAGCCTGGAGAATTTGGTGAATTTGGACCCCTGAAAAATGCAGGAGTACCGCTGAAACATGGGCCTTTATTAGGCATTATGAGTGGATAGCACTGGTTTTTCAAGTTGTGTTAAGAGAAAGATAAGTAATAGTTTTCTAGTGACTGCTTTGCGGCGGTGGATTTTTATAAATGGAAATATTTTGTAATAAACTTGAAGGAGAGAATGTTGTAAAATGTATTTGTTAGTAAAATAAACAACATGGCATGAAAAAAATAATAAATGATTTGGAAGACAACACTGGGGATGAATCCTGTTTAAAACCCATTGCAGGCAGGAGACAGGGGATTAACTTTACAGCACTTTGTTGGATTCTGATACGTTTTCTTCTTGAGTACGTATAAGGTAGAGGTTACTTTTTATTGTTTGTCTCTGGCATTTTTTATAACATTTACAGCAAAAATTATATTGCATTTAGATGCTACAAAAAAGAAATACTTTAGTAAGAAAAATGCTCCAATTAGAGCAAAAAAGGTGAATATATTTGATCCTTGGTCATTTAACTAATCACTTAAAAGGTTCAGACTTGGAAAATACCAATGATAGTTCTTGAAAGTATAATTAAGATCTGAAAAGAAATGAATTAGGAAAAGGATGAAAACTACATGTATTACTATATAGACATTATGGGGTAGATTTTCAAACAACGCAAATAAGCGTACTTTTGCTGGCGCATCAGGCGCAAGCAAAAGTACGCTGGATTTTAGTAGATACGCGCGGAGCCGCGCGTATCCACTAAAATCCTGGATCGGCGCGCGCAAGGCTATGAATTCTGTATAGCCGGCGCGCGCCGAGCCGCGCTGCCTACCCCCGTTCCCTCCAAGGCCGCTCCGAAATCGGAGCGGCCTTGGAGGGAATCCTCTAACGCCCTCCCCTCATCTTCCCCTCCCTTCCTCTATCTAACCCACCCGCCCGGCCCTGTCTAAGCCTCCCCTTACCTTTCTCCAGGGATTTACGCCTCCCGGAGGGAGAAGTAAATCCCCGCGCGCCAGCGGGCCTCTTGCGCGCCGGGCCGCGACCTGGGGGCGGGTATGGAGGGCGCGGCCACGCCCCCGGACCACCCCGGGTCGTAGCCACGCCCCCGTACCCGCCCCCAAAACGCTGCCGACACGCCCCCGAAACGCCGCAACGACCGGGCCCGCCCCCGACACGCCCCCGACACGCCCCCCTCGGAGAACCCCGGGACTTACGCGAGTCCCGGGGCTCTGCGCGCGCCGGTAGGCCTATGTAAAATAGGCTCACCGGCGCGCAGGGCCCTGCTCGCCTAAATCCGCCCGGTTTTGGGCGGATTTAGGCCCCTATATTTGTACACTGGAAGAACTATTGAAAAAGTGTTATTCACTTCAATCAAATATATACTGCAGCCTACAGAGAAAATATCTGAAAACTTTTTGAACCCAATGTTCAGTACTACTTAGCTGGCTAAGTGGTGACCACTGAATATCCAGCCTCATTCAGCAGTCCCACTTAGCTGGATATGCCACTTATCTGGCAAGGTAGTTAGACAGATATCTTGTGTGCAGGCAGTAGGTAGATCAGTGTTGCACTACATATCTGGCTAATGTACAGGGTCATTCATCAAAATGCTTTATGGCCCTAACGCATGTGTTATATTTCACATCTGCAATGTGTATGAACATTTTGTCAAATGGGAGGGGTTTAGGTGTGGTTTATGGAAATGAGGGGTGTTTAACATCAGAAATGACTACGCCTTTTTTATTTCCTGGAATTAAACTATGCAATAGGGTGAGCGTGAGAGAGAGAGAGAGGGAGAGAGAGAGAGAGAAAAAAAGAGAGAGAGAGAGACTCTTTATAAGGCTCTCATATAAGTCAACTATTTATATCACTGTAGAAGGGTCAACTAGTAACTCAAAGTGAGGTTTTGGTGGTGGTCAAGGGTTGGGGGGCCAGTTTTACAGACACAATCAGAGGTACGAACAGCACAGTACACATCAGTAAACATTTGATGTGATTTGGATCGAGGAAATGTACACAAAGATGAGATTTCTACAATGTAATCTCACCCTAGCTTGATGCACTCTCTACCTAGGTGTGTATCTCCAGGTATGTGACAAAAATGTTTTTATGAAAAAAGGGGCAGGGTGTGGACATGGTCTGGGCAGTGCATGAAAACAGCACGTAAATACTTATGCACACAGTGTATGCTAGGGTCCCCTACTGAGTAATTTTACTTTTGCTATGGATGACGAGTAAGTCCTAAAATAAAAAATGCTAGGCTAGCCAGTGGGGTTTTAATGGTAGGGGCTAACAGAATAAAAGGGAGGCTAATTAACTAGGGATGTTAGGAAGTCCTATCCTTTACCTGGGCAAACTGGGAGTGAACTGGGGAAACTGGTAATAGTGTCGGCGTGCATATCTGATAAACTCCTCCCACTTACATGGTAGAGGCAGCAGTTGCATGCACATTCATGAGTCCACATAAAATTGTGCACATATTTTCACAAGTACAACCTTTTTTGTACCATGCATGCATATTCGCACATAAGTAATATGGCTGTATCCTTTGGCGTAAGCTTGAGGTGAGGTGTAGGTATTAATGTAGGGGTTAGGGGCCACTTTGACATTCAAAGTGAGATGTACGAACAAAACAGTGTTCTCTTGTGAAGATTTGATGACCTTCGGAGTGAGGAAACTCACCCAAAGATGAGATTTGTGCAATGTTCTCTCAACCTAGCTTGATGGACTCTCTACCTGGGTAACACTCGGCCGGCGTGTACAAGTTGCTTCTGCTCCAGAGCAACAGCAACTTAAAAAACAAAAAAAAGGAAAGGAAGGTAACTTACATTTAGGAGGTGGGAATGTGAAGGGAGGTTAGGGTATGTGGTAGGGAAGTTCCCTCCCAGTCCGCTCCTTAATTGTAGTGGACTGTGAGGGAACCCGGGAAGGCTGGGATGCATTGCCGCTCAAAATTAGCAAATCTGTACCTCTTTTGCACACAGATTTCAAAATCCGGCATGCATGTGCGCGCATATTATAAAATTGGGGGTCGGCGTGCACAAGGGGGTGTACAATTGTGCAACATGTGCGCACCGACACCCATGGCCTTCCCCCATTCCCTACTCCCTAGCCTGACCTTCCTATCCCTTCCTCTAACCTTCCTGCCCCTAACACTAACCTAACCCCCCAAATTTTTATTTTACCTATTGCACCTGCCTGGAGGCAGGCACAGGTAGTACGTGCCAGCACCCTGTCTGCATGCGATCCCCCGGCACAGCGGCAAATGGAGGGCCTCTAGCCCCACCCCGCCCACTCCCCACTCCTTCCCGCCCACTCCCTGATGCCCTGGGACATATGCGCAACCTGGGGATTTATACATGTGATCGGACCTTTTAAATAGGCCCAGCGCACGTAAGGCCGGTCATGCGCGTAAATCCCGGGATTTACACGCGTAACCTTTTTAAAATCTACCCCTTAATTTATAACTGTCATATATGATATGTACATTGTTAATAAAATACACATATCTCTACCCTGCAATCTACATATGTATGTAGGCCGATGTTTTAATACATGCAATAAATTGAAAAAATGTATAACAATGCAATGAACATAAATACTTTTCATACTTATTTAAAAAATATGCATGTGTATATATTATGCATGAAAATGAAATAGGACTTACTTGCGTATACAAGTTTTATCGATTAGTCCACCATTTCACCCAGTTTTTCTCGAGGTCATTGAGCTTCAATTTCCCCAGTTCACCCAGACCTCCCACCTAGTCAGTACTATACAATAAATATGTAGAATACCATTTATGACAGATTAATTAGCAGGTGAACTTACTTTTGCAAGTAAGTTCAAAAATCTACGTGCGTGTCTTTTATAATAGCAACTTATGCATGTAAATGTTTGCCCCACCTCAAAATTTCCCTAGAACACCCCTTTTTTACACACATGTATGTGTGTGAAAATGTAAATAAGTGCATAGTTATGCAAGCATATGCTAACTTTTATACATGCAATGTTTTGAAAACTCTCCCATCTTAGTTTTTAGAATTCATGCATTTGTGTACAGACATTTCAAGGTATATTTTTTGCTTTTGTTTACAGCCTTCCTAGCTGTTGATAGGGAAAATTTGGATTCTTTTAACTCAGTCTTCTCTTTATTTAAAGTCACCTGGACTAATTTTGCCTTTATTGGTATCTCTCTATTGGGATGCTCTATCTTCCTTATTTTGTTAGTATCTTTTAAAGATACCTCCAACTGACCATGTGCTGCTGAGTGACTGTCAGCTAGTTTAAAAGCTGATCTATCTACTTTTTAAATGTTAGTGTCAGCAGCCTGGTTCCACCCTGGTCAGGTAGAGTTTATCCTTTCAGAATATGCCCCTCCTTCCACAACATGTTTCCCAGTTCCTAACAAATCAGAAGCTCTCTTCCTTGCACTATCACCTTAACCAAACATTGAGAGTCCCAAGCTTCGCCTGCCTCTTGGGTGCTGTGTGAGGAGCCGGATGTATATCTGAGAATGCTACCCTGGAGGTTCAGGATTTCAGATTTCAACTTTAAAGCCTAAATTTGGCTTCTAAGAACAACCCTCCTGCACTTTCTTATGTCATAGGTATCCACACGTTCCTTGACAGATGGATTCTCCCCAGCACTGTCTGAAATCCTATTTTGGTGAAATGTGAGATTCAGGATCTTGGCATATAGGCAATGTACCAAACCCAATTTCAAGAACTTATCCTTTGCTTTTCAAAAATGTGTTCACATTTTTCATCATATACCATACTGTTGGATTGGTTGTTGTCCCTTAAAGAGAGTACTAGTATGTCAGGCTTAGCTAACCTGACCAGTATCTGATAGATGCCTGGAGCAAAGTTGTCCCAATGCATACTTCTGCTACTGAACCCCCTTATCCACATGTTCTGCATTGCCAGTACCAAATATGTCCTAAAAGAGCTAACATTCCCCCTCATGTGTCAAAATGCTGTAAGACAGAGAGAGAGAGAGAGAGAGAGAGAGACCTGGGGCCAGAAGAAAGCACCAGGGCTGTAATCAAAGCCCCAGTATGATTACAGTGAAGGCCAAGGGGTTCTCACAGACCTGGGGCAGGGACATCATTGAGATGTTGCCTACACAGTGCCTATAGGAAAATGAAAATTTAAAAGTTAATAAAACTTACACTAAAATGATCTTACAAGCTTAAAACGGTAACATTTCAAAAGGGGAACATATAGAGAGGCTCCCACCTGAATGTCAGCACCCAGGAAGCATTCTGGTGAGCCCGGCACCGATAAATTTAATAAACTTTTGCATATTATTAAAAATTAGCATTTTGCAAGTGATGGTATGATTTAGGAGTGCTTGTGACCTGATCACATCTGGAGTCTGGGGTAAGAGATGTATATTAATTCAGCTTTACCACCCATTTTCGAAGGGGGTCCATGTGATTGAAAAGTGATTAAAACCTGTCAGAAACTGGGGTTTGGTGGTGGTGGTCACCTGGTGAGATCATATAAATATGGATTTAACCCTTGGTTTGAGGGAACATGTTTTTATGTAAGTTAAAACTATAATTAGCTGTAAAAATGTTAAAATAGCTAATATGGTTATGAAAAGACAGAGGACTACTATTACATTTATTTAGAAGCTAACCTGAAAATTTGGTATGATTTTGAACTGAGCAAGTGTAGTTTTTAATTGGTATAATTCCCCCATTCATTTTAATGGGCAATCTAAAAAGTAGTAAAACAAAGTTCCATGCAGCTTTCAGAGAAAAAAAATTAAAAATCATTGCCATCCCATAGACAATGCCATAGTAACACCAGAGTAATGCTAGCCCACCTCAGTGTCTATGCAAAGCAGCTGGGTGATCAAGTCTGCATAGCAACACCATGTTGAGGCAGAAAGCACATGGAGACTGAGGCAGAGAGAGCTATGTTGGAAACTGCAGGGAGAGCTGTGTTGCAGTCTGAGGCAAAAAGCATGTGAAGACTGAGGTAGAGAGAGCTGTGTTGAAACTGCAGGGGAGAGACTCAGTTGCAGGTTCCTGTCACAGAAGCTAAGACTAAGTGGAAGACCACCCAACCACCCTGGAAAACACTAGCTGTGTGGGAGACAGTGTGTGAAAGTAGTGATTAATGTAATTCTAATTCTTTCTGAGGTAAGGAAGTAGTTAAAATTAAGGCTACCTTTCTATAGCTGCGCCACAATATTTTTTGCCAGCTTTGATAAATAAGTGGATATAAGAATTGTGGATGACTGATTGTTAGATTCTGTGCTGATTTAATTGAAGTACATACAACCTTAGAAAGAAAATTTATCATTAAGTCCTACAGACTTCAGATTATGTACACTCCACCTGTAAATAAAGGTGCTATAGTGTTTATCACAGGACCTGTAAATAAAGGTTCATCTGTGTTGTTTCCTTAGAGGAAAAAAATATTTCAAATAATTTAGAATATAGAAGTCCTACAGCTTGTTCCTGTCTTTATTGGCAAATAAGTATGGAATGTGTGAGAGAGAGAGTGATTAAATATTTTCTTTACTTTGTGAGTTTTCTCAAAGCCCACATGTTTAGACAGGGTTGAAATAATTTTTTTATTTCTATTAGCAAGAACTCCAGTCTCATATAGATGCACATGTCAGTAACATTGCAAACTGCGGAAGATTAGCGGTGTGAGGCAGTCAGTCTTTATTATTGATTTGGTTTGAGATAGCATAGTAGGTGAACCACTGTATCCTGAGACTTCATAGTCAAGACTGGGAGATCAGGTCCAGTCTGTGCCATCAAGCAATGTGAGCTATTCCTTGATCAAAGCCACCAAATCTTCACATCATTCCTGGGTCAGCACTCTCTACCTAATGTTCACAAGCAGCTCTCTCAAAAATTATTACCAAGCAATCAAAGATAAGTGTGCACTAATGAACTGTGACACAGTTTTGGAAAATTGCACTAGTGCAACACACATAGACATATAAGAGGTCAAAGTCATTGAGTTAAAACAGGTTAAAGATAAAAGTTGTTAATACCTGGAGAATTCCAGAATGCCTGAAGAGCCTATAATAATAAGTTAACACAAAGAATCAAGTTTCTTGAATTAAAAGTTGAAATTCAACATTTGTTCTCACTAACTGAGAAAATACTTATCTGATAGTATCTTGGTAAGAAGTAATTATTGAATAGGAACTAGTTTGTATTCCAAAGTGTGTTAAGAATGAGAGAGGGAGTCAGATATGGAGAATTGTTTTTTTGCACTAGAAGAAAAATATTTCTGATTGAAATTATTGACATTATTGAAAGGTTTGTTCAGTAATTACACTTGTTGTAGAGGTGAGGAACTTATAAAATTATCCATTTGCCAGCAAAATAAAATCTTTTAATTTAATTATTAAAGTGCTTCTGAAATCATCTTCTATTTTGATTTATTTCCTGGCGAAAATGCTCTGGGTGCAAACTATCTCCATATCATCTTTAAAAGCAGAAACCCCAACAACCTTACCATCTGGCTACACTTGTGACAGTGCTCGAGATAGTTTGGTGCCCAAGGTGTTTACAAAATATTTGCAGCTAATAGGCCACCCTTCTTATCCCTGCTGTTCAAGGCCACTATCAGTTCCCCAACCCATATGACTGAATAAAATGCTTTTGAAAAGGCCACTCTAGTTACCTCAAATATTGAAGATGATACTTTTTATATGAAATGTTAGATGGTCATCAAGCACTCATAGGTAAGACATCTATGGAAATCCAGGCTCAGACAAGTTTTCCTAGCCTGTATGGCCATTATATTTTCTTCGGCAAAACCTCGGGAAGGATTTGGTCAATACAGGACTCTGGAGAAAAAGGCTAATCCCACCAAGAGCTAGAGAACCATTCTCCTGTAGACCCCTGAATGCTTAGCAAAATAGATACACTTCTCACAAGGTGGCTGGCTATCTTTAAAGATTTGCTATTAATTACACAGGTACAAAAGTATGCAGGTTTTTTTTACCCCTAAGCCATTAGTGAAAATTGTCCCTTTATTGCATTGCTATATCAGTTTATGGATGAAAACATGATTTGAGGGTTGTGATAACTTTTATTGAGATTACATAAGAATTCTCCAGAGACAATGTTGCACACGAACTTTTAAGACCACATTGATCCCTTCTTTACATGTCAGACATTTAATTATGGAAATGATGTCAACACACTGTATAGATAGCATGCTATTAGTGTTGTTACTTTTGCTACTTCTAATAGGAATGATAGTAATAATAATAAGCAGAAATATAATATATAAAATTACATGCACATGTTTTCAAATAAGCACATGCCTTTCTTTTTATTCACATAAGATTCCTTATTTCTCCTGAACTGATATCACAAGAATTTTCCTGAACCATGTCAAAAACCTTACAACCTGCAGACCATTCATTCTTCCTATTTTGGGCAACGTTTTGCTCCAGTCATTTAGGAATTATTCCTGCCCACAGCTTCTTTTGTTCAAAGTCTTCCCTGACTCGTGTTGTGCATGCGATGTGCCCTCTCTTATTCCTCCCATACTCTCACTTCTATTAAATAGATTTAATAGCAAATCACCAAATTCTATCTCAGCTGCTTTATCATTTTTCTTGGCTCACATTTGATTGAACTGATCAATAGTTTCACTTGGATTGCCCTGTTTTTCTTGTAAGGGCAGGAGGAATAGCAATAAGATGGTCCACGTATGTCTTCTCAGAGATGACATTCAGGGCTGATCATTCTCTTTTATCATCCAGTTAGAGAGAAACAGGCCATGCCATTAGAGTATTCTCCTTTTTAGCATCTGTCCTTTTCTCCTTATTTCAATACCACCCCACCCACCACTCACCCGCATACTTGTTTCTATCTCCCTTTGTGGTTTTTTTTCTGATTGTTTTTTTTTTTTCTTACCATTGCTCTATCTCTCCTCCGTTAGCCTCTGTCTCCCCTGTTTTGCTATTTATCTGCCTCCCTTCAGTTCTCTCTCTTTTTACCTATTCCCTTTTGTCATATCCTCTCATTGACTGTCCTTCTTGTTTATATTTCCTCCTGGTTTTTGTCACAAAATAGAAAAACAAAAAAAAAAGAACTGAAGCAGAATGGTATCTTTGTTTTTTCTTACTGGATTCTAGCAGCAGCCAGTGTAATGTTATTTAAATAGAAAAATAGAATACGATAAAAGATAAGGGAAAACAAGGCCCATATAGCCTAACTAATTTATTTTCCTTTTCCATAGCTGATCTGGATTTTCTTTCACTTCTTTGCAACTAATAATTTTCTGTGCTTAACATATTCTTCTTGATTTCTATTACTGTTTTTGGCTTCACCACCTCTACAAGGTGGGGTTTCTATGCCTTCACCACACTTTTCGGGTTTAAGCATTTTTTAATGCTACATTGTAACATAGATGACAGCAGTAAAAAACAAGTGTGCCAGTTATTCTTGTTACAGCATTGCTATGCAGAGAAGAGATATGCAAGGCTTGAACCTTTCGGTTCGTGCTTCGTTTTCAGCCCGCCGCGGGAAATTTCATATTTCCCGTGGTTCTGGCCTTTGAAATTCAGGGACCTGAATTTTGGGTTAGTGCGCGCTAACGTGAGTTGGCATGCACTAATGGGGAGTTAGCATGCACTATCTCCCATTAGTGCACACTAACATAAAAATCGAATTTTCCCCAAATTTCGAGAAAATTTGGTTCAGTTTTTTGGTTCCCTGAACTAGGACGAATTAGGCAATTTTGTTGAAATTGACTAATTTGTCCTAAATGATTGCACGTTTGTCCTAAATGATTGCACGTTTTGGTCAGTTTGCTCTACTATACTCCACAGTCCTGGTTACCTGAGCATGCTAAATCCTTTTTTAGTTTATACACAGCATCACTCTCCTCCCATTTCCAACTACATGGTTTCTTAATAATCCAAACAGCCATCAACAGCAACATGACGTTTGGATGAACATCTGACCTCTTAGGACACCATGGCCTTTATGGCTGCCTACCCAGTATAGCCAACCCTTCCTATAGATCCAATCAACATAAAGAATGCTTAACCTCCCACTCGGGCCTGGCTATAGGAGAGTCTTCAATTCCACTAGGACTTCTGGCGCCCAATATTGAAAGTGTGTAGGGATGGCAACTTTCAAACCAGTGAGTGATTGCACATTTGCACACATATATCAGCCCGCATCCAGGTACATGGTCATTTTATATCACATGTGCGCATGTTATAAAATAGCCTGGCTGCATGCACATGCATTTCCACTAAGACTTTAGTTTTTACTGCATCAGTAGCCTTCCAGACAGACCCAGCTGTTAATTAATTATTCCACATATTGTTTAACATTTTAGCTTCTTTTGATATTTTAAGCTTACCACATGCCTTCTTGAAGTTTGTTATCATTTAAGATTCTGAGAAGGGCATTTAAGGCATTTATCGCCCTTTAAATGAAAAATTATTTCTTGACATTGCTGAATAACCCTCCTCAGAATATCACACCATAACTCTTTGTCCTATAACTATCTTTTCACTGAAAAATGTTTGCTTCTTGTGCAATATTAATACCATTCAGGTATTTAAATGTTTTTATCATATCTTCCCTATCTTTGCTCTTTTCTAGGGTATATATATTTAGGGCTCTTATACCTGCATTCACAAAGGTGTGTTATGCTTTGATGCATGAAAATAAATGTTTTTACCACAGCACGTCTTATTGCTAATGGGGCCTATTGTGAATAGGTTATACACAGTGTCGCAAAATGTTACTGATGTAGACACTTGACACAGCCCTAAGCCAGCTCCAGGGCTCTTCCTGAGGCCTGATACTGGCACTGAGGATAAATCAGAGGCCTTGTCCTCATACCGAGGGCTGACCCTAGGCCTAATTCTGGTGCAAGTCCCCGACTCAAAACCTGCTACTGGCACTGGGGCCAGTACAAGGCCTGGTCTGAGCATGGAGACCTAGGACTGAGACCTGATCCCAGTACTGAGGCCCAACCCATGGCCTGATTCTGGTACTGAGACCAATCCTGATATCAAGGCCTGGTTTGGGCCTGGTCACATTACCAAGGCCTAGGTCTAGGCATACCGCCAAGGTCTAGCCTGGAAGATTAGAAGCAGGCCTCCCAATGTCTCCCAAATGAATTCAAATTTGGATACATAGAGGCATGTGATGTCAGGAGCCACAATGGTGCCCATTGAGAACCAGCTTCCTCGAGAACCAATGTCTCAAAGTCCGTCCTCTTTGTCCAATTCTCCACATCAATAGCATATGACTCACTCTCAACAGAGGATATACAACAACCCTTGGATATAGGCTGCATGCATGATCTTCTAGTTTTTAATTTAGCCTTATTCTCCCTTTCATTGA
This sequence comes from Rhinatrema bivittatum, assembly GCF_901001135.1. Lineage (NCBI taxonomy): Eukaryota > Metazoa > Chordata > Amphibia > Gymnophiona > Rhinatrematidae > Rhinatrema > Rhinatrema bivittatum. The sequence continues at coordinate 396,912,016 of NC_042617.1, read as the reverse complement.
CAGAGATTTCTATTTTATATTGTGGCCTCTCTTTCGAACCATCAGTGATGAATGACTCTTTTAAAACATGTGTATATTTAAAAAATGATTTTATTTATTAAAGTTGAAATTGTATTTGTCTGTGCATTCTTCCATTGTTGATAATTCCATTGTGGCTTGTAATCTCGATGGTACCTACTCAGACTTGTGTATTCTTTTGTATCTGCCTTTGAATATCTTGTTATGTACAAACTTTTCAGTCTTGAACCTAAACCTGCTCACCAGTTTCACAACTTGCCTAGGAAATAATATTTAGCCCTACAATCCTTGGCCAATGATCCATCAGTTTTATTATACTGGTTAAAAGGGGGGGGGGGGGTGCTGTTGTTTTAGATCACGCTGATTATGTAGCAGAGGTATAGAGTCAATAGTATTATATACCCCTCTGCTAGGATCCTAACCCTGCATTATTCAAATTACTTCTTTGGTTCAATTTAAACTTGAACATTATTATTTCATGATTCAAGAAGCTGACTTCCTCATTGAAAAACATGTTTTGATCCCTGTTTTCTATGTGCTTCTTAAGATCCATAAGCCATTGGTAAAGCTTCCCAGTCAACCGATTGTGACAGGTATTAGTTTGCTGCTAGAACCTTTATTTGTGGGTAAATTTTTACAATTTGTTCCCTTAAGCTGGTCCTTTGTCCACGATTCAGGACATTTGCTTACCATTTTTGATTAGTTAAAATTACCTGCTGCTCCTTTTTACCTTGCTACTTTGGACATCAAATCTTTATATTCTAACATTCCCCAGAAGGATGCTATTTCTATAGTAAAGTCCACTTTGGAACAGCGTCTCTCCCACCCTCATGTCCCTACTGAATATCTGGTTGATGTAAGCTGGAACATTTTCTGTTTTCAGGACATTTTTTACCAACAAATACAAAGCACAATGATGAGATCTACTACGGCTCCTGACATTGCACACCTCTATGCATCCAACCCTCATTTATTCAAACTTAGACTACTGCAACTCCTTTCTTCTCAGAGCACATAAAGGTCTTATAAAAAAAAAAAACTACAACTACTGTAAAATGTTGCAGCTAGGCTCTTAAGATGATCCAAGAAATTTGATCACATCTCACAATCACTGATAGCTTTACACTAGCTGCTGATACAATACCGAATCCATTACAAAATCTTAACATTAATACATTCCTCCCTCTATTCGGACAACACTGCTCTGGTTGGGGTGGCACTACAAACATAAATGTCACAGAGATCACTAAGATCTCATAATAAAGGACTACTAGCTGTGCTCTCATTACAGAATACTCTCCTAACAAAGATAAGAGACCGTATGTTCTTTATTGTAGGCCTTTCACTTTGGAACTCTCTTCCTGAGACTCTACGCCTAACTACTGAAACAAAGAAATTAAGACAGGACATCAAAACATGGTTATTTCAAAATGCCTAGAATCTCACTTAACTCTGCTGAAATCGTCACTTGCTCCTACACTGACAAACTCATGATGAACCTCCCTACAGGACCCCCTGTCACTTTCTCTCCAACCCATCACAAGTAAATTTATCTAAAAACCCCCTCTCAACCCCCTCTTTAGACCTCTTTAGCACCTTTTGTTAAATATTCTACCTCTTCCATACTACCTCCTTCCTATTTATTTCCACTCCCATGTATGTCTTAATCAATGTATGTCTATCGCTAAAAATGTATGATATTTTAACATATCAAGTGATTGTAATTGGCTACTTATAATAGTTATGTCATGATGTAAACCATTGTGATCTTCAGTTGGAACGACGGTATATAAAATGGCTAAATAAATAATAAATAAATACATACATACATACATTTTGAATCCATTTAGTTTTATGAGTCACCTTTTTAGCCACAGATTCTCTCTGGTTACAGTATATAGACAACAACTTTTTGCTGTGGCTGGGTACGGATATTCAGTTTTTTATGTTTTTTAACTATCTCAAAACTTGGAATTCAAATTTGCATTTTCAGTATTGCATTCACCATTCAGAAGTTGCCATTTTAGATGTTTTGAATTCAGACCAGGATGGGACCCTTTCCACTACTATTTTTGGGAAACCCACTGTAAGGGAGCGCATAAGAAACTCCCTCAGAACACCTTAAAGCCAGGTACAGCTATCTGTACCATTCTTCCTTAAGTCCCAACCCAGCAAGGGATTCTGGGATAGGCTGGATCACTGCAAGCAGGGATAAGAGACCAAGGCCAGTGGTATGAGGGAGGCCCAAGAGAGACAGAAGCCTTGAGAATGTGAACTGTAAGTTACCATTCTTTTGTTGAAATGCACAAACTTTTGTTTACTCTTGTGCTTCTACAGTGGGACTGCTGCTGGCACTGGAACCTGGAACTGGATCTCCTTCATGTCAGGGAACTCCCCCATTTATAGCATCTGGCTACCAATTAAGAGAAATCTTTTGAGTCACTCTGGCCATGCCTATTCTGGTTCATACTTTCTCAGTTCTGGATGCCAGGAATTCTAGGAATTATAGTCTTTTTTGGCATCTGTTTTAGCCATTTCAGTCCTATCAATAGCTTGTAATTAGAATTTAAATTCTTTTAGATTAAAAGCTGCTTTTTTGCTGCAATAAGCTTCAAAAAAGAAAAAAGCTTCTATGTAGAATGCTTGAAAACTCCTTTTCTACTATTTTAACCTGACAGGTAGCTTGATCCTGTCTACCAGCGCATTATTTACACAGAGACTATCATGAATACTACCAATCCACCATGTTTGCCTAGCACTACTGACTAACAACTCTGGACTCATATAGGTTGTCATGTATAGCTGTCTCTTTCAATATGTGGGAAAGATGACTCACATGGGAAAAACCTGGGTTTTTGAACATTGCAGCTATTTTCATCAATCTAAGATCAAGACTCCCCTTATTTAGCATTTTATTTATTTATTTAATACATTTTTATTCCACTAATAGTGGGTTAACCTAAAAGGAACTATAGCAACAGCAACATATCTTTATGTCAGGAAAATAAAAGTAAGAGTAAAAGGATATCAGCTTTGCCTTCCAAAGAAGTGACTGTAAAAGTAAGGGCACAAAGTTCAACAATCAAAAAGTACAAAGATCTCAAAAGAAGAGCACAGAAAATATCTGCTAAACTTAGAAGAAGCAAACAAGAGGTGTAGGATTACTGGACATAGGTAGCCTAGGTATAAAATGTAGACCTCTCCACTCTGTAGGGTTCATCTGGATTGTAAGAATGCGTGACAAGGGGATCCAGTCCAGTCCAGATCCTTTTTGCAAGCCCCGGGACTTACACGCGTCCCAGGGCTTTACGCGCGTCACCTGGCCTTTTTAAAATAGGCCCAGCGCGTGCAAGGCCAGTTACACGTGTAACCCTTTTAAAATCCGGCCCTAACTCTGCCAGGTTAGTGCACACTATTGGGAGTTAGTGCGCATAAGAACAGAAGAAATTGCCATGCTGGGTCAGACCAAGGGTCCATCAAGCCCAGCATCCTGTTTCCAACAGTGGCCAATCCAGGCCATAAGAACCTGGCACTAACCCAAAAATTGCCCCCCCCCCAAAAAAACAAAACCCCGAACTGCGGGAAAAATGAAATTCCCATGGGGGGGGGGGGGCGCTCGAAACGAAGCCCAACACAAAATGTTTACCCGAAGCACATCTCTATTAGAAACATACTCAGCTTACTAAAAATACACCAAAAAATATGACTAAAATTACCAATCAGACTGTACAAAAAGGAACAACAAGAATGACAGAACCATATGATAGGAAAGAGCCAGTAAAAGGCTAACATCAAACTGTAAAGGACAAAGCTAATCAACCAAGCCATGTAGGATGCTTTGTTAATCATATTCACTCAGGAATTACAAGATGAAAAACTTGTAGCAAAGTGTAAAAGTAAACAGTGAAAGAAGTACCAATGCATTAGGGGATATTTAAAAATAAACAGACCATTCAATATTCCAATTAAGCCCATTGGGAACCAGAGAGTGAAATGCGTATATCCACTACTGTTCACAATGGAACAAAAGAGGCTCGAAATCCCCAGCATGTATGTAGTGCATAATAACCTCAATGGTAGTCAATGTGCTACAAGGTTGACTGTTTTGTGTTATTGTACTGACTGTTTGTTCCTTATGTTTAGTTCATTGATGCTTTGTATTTACTGTTATTTTTATTGTGTGTGTATTGATGTTATCCACTGAAAATTGTATATTCTTTCACTCAACCACTTCTTCCCATCCTGCCATCACCTCTTTAAGATACTTGCCCATTTTAGCAAAGTTGGTATTTTGAAATCAAGCTTTGTACGACTCTGCTCTGCTTTAGCCTTTATATCAAACAATGTCAACTAGTAATTATTGGTTCACAAGATGGTTCTTTACTGGACATTTAAGATACATTCTCCACCATAAGAACCAGGTCCAATATTGCCCCTTTCCTCATGGGTTCCATTATCATTTTATCTGAGGAGAGCCCTTTCATAGGAATCTATAATATCTCTACTTCTTTCCATGTCTGCACACAGGATACTCTAATCACATCTGGCAGGTTAAAATCTCCCATCAACACTAGGTCTCCCTCTATTCCAACCTTTTGGATGGATTTGGCCAGATCCTAGCCAGTTTCTCCAGTCTATACTTGCATGCTTTAGAATGAAGACCACTAACCATGGGAACAGACTTTTGTATACCGATATCCTAACGAATATCGGTATACAAAACCTTCAAAATATATAAACACATATACCCTAGTGGAAATGTTGTTTGAGGAGATATGATAGAGACTTTTGTATACCTCAGAGTATTCAATCTCATGAAGCATGCCTCTTTCAACTGAAAGGAGGCTCTGAAATGAGAGGTCCTGGGATATGGGTGAAAGGGTGTAGACTCAGGAGTAATCTAAAGAAATATTTCTTTACAGAGAAGGTGGTGGATCCATGGAACAGCTTCCCAGTAGAGGTGGTGGAAACAAGACAGTATCTGAATTCAGGAAAACATTATATAACAAAGGGGATCTCTGAGTTAGTGTTAGGGATTGTTGTGCTGAGAAGTTGTTGTGGGAAGATAAGATAGGTCATATGGTCTTTTTCTGCCATTACATTTCTATGTTTCTTGATCTGTTGATAGAAAGGATCTACACCCCTAAACTAGTATTTTCAAACATGCCATCTAATAGTTCAGTTTGAGGTTTAATAAGTGTGAAATTCCAGCGTATGGGATATTTTGTATTTATTTGTATTTTCTTTTTCCAGTTTAGTCTTATTTTGAATCTTTTAGAATTCAAAACTATTCATGGGTTTTGCACTTAAAACATGCACATAACATTTCTTTTATCATCCTAAATTGCATTTAACTCCATCCACATATAAATAAAAAATGCTGCCCTAATAAAAATATAAATTGCTTCCATAATACAAAAATTGCTGGGTGCAAATTAAAATTAATTGATGGATTGAATGAGTTCTTTGTATTTTGCTTAGTGAAATCTATAGATGCTATAAATTAAATATGGGATGATACTCTGCAGGAGATACCTTCAATTCTTTTCAAGAGCAGGCTTAAAGGATTCCTATTAAAAAGCAGTAACTGGCAGCAATGTGCTTTTGAAAATTCTGCCATGGTAATTATATTCAGTATCTGTGCAAGAGCTTAAAAATACATTTTTAAAAGTTTAAACATATGAGGGCTGGTTTCCTAATGTTTTGGCCATTTTTGCTCCAGTTCTAGATTTAATTCAGTTTTGTGCATGTATTTTTCCCATGGAAAATAATAAGGTATTTGCATTAATAAATATGGTGCAACCTTTACACCAAAGAAAATCTAGCACAAAATAGTGGTAAATCGGCCCCCAGGTGCAGTGATAGGAATTATAGCTAAAATAACACAAGAATGCAAAACCTGTCAAAAAAAAAAAAGAAACAAGTCCCAGCTCTGATAAAAAATTTTGCAAATCATACACCATCCCTTTTATGACACTTGCGGCCCTTTAAAGGGCCTCGACATGAGGCAGGCGATCCTTTTGGATTGCACAAGCAAGAAAGATCCCCGGTCTTCCAAAAGCTCCCAAAGTTTTTCGCTTGCTCCTTTCTCTGGACACAGTAAATTTCAGTAGTATGGTTTCATATTTATTCAATCGTGTTTCTTCTCTACCTTTATTTCACCTTTCCACACCACTGGGATATTACTTAAGGGGATTATTCTTGGTTAGCCGGTTTCTGGTTTAAATAGCGGCGATTCCTGGGGTTTTTTTGCTATTATCCAGTCGGTCTCTCCTGCTTTGATCTGCAGCGTCTTTGTTTCAAAGGCTCTCCTTTCTTTACCTGAGAGAAGTGGTACACTGCTTCTGTCTGAATTTTTAAAAAAAAACTTCTATCACTCAGTTCTCCTGTTGAGTCTCCGCATGCCTTTGAACCAATACAATTTCCCCAAGGGCTCCCATCTAATTGCATTACTGCCTTGCCCTTCAGGCGCTTACAGCATCTGGTTGCCCATTCCTACTGCTACAAACTACGTACCAGTAGCAAGGTTGCCTTGCAAGTAGCTGCTCTTTCCTGGGGGGCCTACAGAGGAAGCCTGCCTTGCTTGGTTCAGGCGGCGGGCAGAAGTATAACATAAGAACATAAGAAATTGCCATGCTGGGTCAGACCAAGGGTCCATCAAGCCCAGCATCCTGTTTCCAACAGAGGCCAAAACCAGGCCACAAGAACGTCGCAATTATCCAAACACTAAGAAGATCCCATGCTACTGATGCAATTAATAGCAGTGGCTATTCCCTAAGTAAAATTGATTAATAGCCATTAATGGACTTCTCCTCCAAGAACTTATCCAAACCTTTTTTGAACACAGCTACACTAACTGCACTAACCACATCCTCTGGCAACAAATTCCAGAGCTTTATTGTGCATTGAGTGAAAAAGAATTTTCTCCGATTAGTCTTAAATGTGCTACTTGCTAACTTCATGGAGTGCCCCCTATTCCTTCTATTATTCGAAAGTGTAAATAACCGAGTCACATCTACTCATTCAAGACCTCTCATGAACTTAAAGACCTCTATCATATCCCCCCTCAGCCATCTCTTCTCCAAGCTGAACAGCCCTAACCTCTTCAGCCTTTCCTCATAGGGGAGCTGTTCTATCCCCTTTATCATTTTAGTTGCCCTTCTCTGTACCTTCTCCATCGCAACTATATCTTTTTTGAGATGTGGCAACCAGAATTGTACACAGTATTCAAGGTGCGGTCTCACCTGGAGCGATACAGAGGCATTATGACATTTTCCGTTCTATTAACCATTCCCTTCTTAATAATTCTTAACATTCTATTTGCTTTTTTGACTACTGCAGCACACTGAGCCAACAATTTTAAAGTATTATCCACTATGATACCTAGATCTTTTTCCTGGGTGGTAGCTCCTACTATGGAACCTAACATCGTGTAGCTACAGCAAGGGTTATTTTTCCCTATATGCAACACCTTGCACTTGTCCTCATTACATTTCATCTGCCATTTGGATGCCCAATCTTCCATTCTTGCAAGGTCCTCCTGTAATGTATCACAGTCTGCTTGTGATTTAACTACTCTGAATAATTTTGTATCATCTGCAAATTTGATAACCTCACTTGTCGTATTCCTTTCCAGATCATTTATACATATATTGAAAAGCACCGGTCCAAGTACAGATCCCTGAGGCACTCCACTGTTTACCCTTTTCCACTGAGAAAATTGACCATTTAATCCTACTCTCTGTTTCCTGTCTTTTAACCAGTTTGTAATCCACGAAAGGACATCGCCTCCTATACCATGACTTTTTAGTTTTCGTAGAAGCCTCTCATGAGGGACTTTGTCAAACGCCTTCTGAAAATCCAAATATACCACATCTACCGGTTCACCTTTATCCACATGTTTATTAACCCCTTCAAAAAAATGAAGCATATTTGTTAGGCAAGACTTCCCTTGGGTAAATCCATGTTGACTGTGTCCCATTAAATCATTTCTTTCTATATGCTCTATAATTTTGATCTTGAGAATATTTTCCACTATTTTTCCCGGCACTGAAGTCAGGCTCACTGTCTATAGTTACCCGGATCACCCCTGGAGCCTTTTTTAAATATTGGGGTTACATTGGCCACCCTCCAGTCTTCAGGTACAATGGATGATGTTAATGATAGGTTACAAATTTTAACTAATAGATCAGAAATTTCATTTTTGAGTTCCTTCAGAAGCCTAGGATGCATACCATCTGGTCCAGGTGATTTGCTACTCTTTAGTTTGTCAATCTGGCCTACTACATCTTCCAGGTTCACAGTGATTTCATTCAGTTCGTCTGACTCATCACCCCTGAAAACCATCTCCAGAACTGTTAACTCCCCAACATCCTCATTAGTAAACATAGAGGCAAAGAATTCATTTAGTCTTTCTGCAATGGCCTTATCTTCCCTAAGAGCCCCTTTAACCCCTCTGTCATCTAATGGTCCAACCGATTCCCTCACAGGTTTCTTGCTTTGGATATGTTTTAAAAAGTTTTTTTAATGAGTTTTTGCCTCTATGGCCAACTTCATTTCAAATTCTCTCTTTGCCTGTCTTATCAATGTTTTACCCTTACCTTGACAATGCTTATGTTTTATTCTATTTTCTTCAGATGGATCCTTCTTCCAATTTTTGAAGGATGTTTTTTGGCTAAAATAGCCTCTTTCACCTCACCTTTTAACCATGATGGTAATCGTTTTGCCTTCCTTCCACCTTTCTTAATGTGCAGAATACAAATGGCCTGGGCCTCTAGGATTGTATTTTTAAACAATGTCCAAGCCTGTTGAATACTTTTAACCTTTGAAGCTGCACCTTTCAGTTTTTTCTATTTTCCTCATTTTATCAAAGTTTCCCTTTTTAAAATTTAGTGTTAGAGCTGCAGATTTGCTTATTGTCCCCCTTCCAGTTATTAGTTTAAATTTGATCATGTTATGATCACTGTTGCCAAGTGGCCCCACCACAGTTACTTCTCTCACCAAATATTGCGTTCCACTAAGAATTAAATCTAAAATAGCTCCCTCTCTTGTTGGTTCCTGAACCAATTGTTCCATGAAGCAATCATTTATTACATCCAGGAACTTTATGTCTCTAGCAAGTCCTGATGTTACATTTACCCAGTCAATATTGGGGTAATTGAAATCTCCCATTATTATTGCACTGCCAAATTGGTTTGCTTCATTGATTTCTCTTAGCATTTCATCATCTTTCTAACCATTTTGTCCAGGTGGACAGTAGTATACTCCTATCACTATACTCTTACCCAACACACATGGGATTTCTACCCATATAGATTCTACTGAGCATTTAGTCTCTGGTATCCTTTTGGACTCTATACCCTCCCGGACATAAAGTGCCACACTTCCACCAAGTTGATCCTTCCTATCATTGCGATATAATTTGTACCCTGATATAACACTGTCCCATTGGTTCTCGTCCTTCCACCAATGATTATGTCACTCTCATCATTTGCTGCTATACACTCTAATTCTGTTGAGATGCCCTAACTCTCCTGTTTCATTAGTATCCAATACGCTGGCTCGGATATCCTACAAAGTATGTTATGTTTTGAAAATAAAAGCTGCGGCCATTTTTCCACCAAGGACAGTCTCGGTGTCATTACTATTGTAGGGGATATGACTAAGAGGGTAATGGGGTACAGATCAAGTAAATCAGACTGGACGATGAATGAAGGAGTAAGTAGCAGCTGCTAACATTAATAAATATAGAAGGAAAGAAACCGTTTAATGGATAGACCACTACAAGGTACAAAGCCTCCCTCTCTATGCATGACCCTGGTAATAACATCAGGCAAGTTGCATTTGTTTTCCTGCATTTCAGTTTATCCAATTATTGTAAAATAACAGTACTACTATTCCTTCTTATCAGAAGCATGTTAAAATAGAAAAGTTAGGTGGTTTGCCTTTATTCCGTTTAGAAGTACATAGAACACTTAATAGTGGACCAAAAATGTTTTATCATGATTTATTCATGTAAAAATATATACATTTATTATGAAAAAATATGCACTGTCTGCAAAATATTTTCATTAAAAGTGGCAGATTATCCAAGAAAGACATACATTTTAAATAATTAAGTAACAATTTTCACAGATTCTGTCATCTTTGACCTAATCCAATAAAATTTTGATGTTGCCAGAGATTCATTCATTGCTGATGATGTTTGAAACAGAGTAAGTTTTCAGGCTTACAATGAATCCAAGCAAAGATTTGTCACCATGCCTTTCTTGGAATCTCTGCCATTCTCTCTTTTGAAATAGAGAACAACTTTCATTCTAATCAAATCTGGACACGTTATCTGGTGGGAGGAAATGAGGAACACAGCTAGAGAATGAGATTTAATTTTGAGCACCCATATTAAAAAAAATGCCTAACAGTAAGAAAAAGGCTGCAGAGTCAGTTAAGGGAATTACAATACAATCCAGATGCTAAAAGATTGTTGCAACCATAGCTGTTTTCCTTAGAAAATATAACAGAGGAATATTTATTATAATAAAGAAATATATACACATACCTTACATGAGATCTTGTAAAGAATCTTTTAACCCTCAGAGCAATCAACAAAAACAGAAAATATTTTCTCAAGCTAAAGACAAAAAATAGAAATTATTACCTTCAGAGGAATTAATTTATCACTTAACAAATGATGAAATGATGGTCATTTTAACCATTGAAGATGTCCAGAGTTTTCAAATAAATTTGGATATGTATTTAGAAGAAAAGTAAGGAAATGAGTGTGATGATATAGTTAGACTTTAGAGAGAAAGAATGATCCATGAACTAATTCAGATTCCCAAATAGGATTGCCAACTATCTCCAGATTTTCAGAACAGGTTTGTCCACTTCTGGTTTTACCCCACTGTCTCTATGAACTTGTAACTCTGATCTCTCTATTTATTTCCTTAAGAAAAGCAAGGCTAGAAATAAATGCAGGCAGTTGAGTAAATCCAGGACTGAATCAGCCTGTCCTGGAAATATGGAGCCAGTTGGCAGCCCTAGCCTCAAATCGCAGACAGAATTTATTTGTACTACAACATTGGGTACAGATACTAGTTTTTCTTCTTTAATTCTTGAATCGCCCATAAAGGTCCAGATGTAATAATGGGCACTCAGCAGAGTACACAGTTTTACCTGCCATTGTGTGCATGTTTTGTATGCATGCTTAACTCATAATATATCAAGGAGATATGCACACAAAACATATGTACATGAAACTGTGTATGCTGATTCTAAGCACACAGTTTAACCATGCTCTTTTATACACCAGGTACAAAGAGAGGATTAGGTATAGGTTTTTTGATTCTATAAATAATCAAAGTGACATATACTTAAAAGGGATGTTAGGCCTAGAAGAGTGTTGGAGTTGATGCCAATATTCAGCACTATCTGGATAAATTTAGGTGGGTAAGTCTGTCTGGGTAGGGTAAATCACAGTTATCTGAGCAACCTTCAGTGGGAATCTTCACCAGCAGATTTACATGAGTAAGTCCCATTAAATATCCGGGCTACAGTTACTTGATTAACTTTACCTGGGAACTTCCCACTCACTATAGCACTCAATATGAACTTCTCATTGGAAGATAAACATATTATGAAATCTCAATTACTTCATGAATTAAAAAAGTAAGGACTAGATTCATCAAACTATCGCATGTGATAGGAAGAGAGGTGTGTTTTATGATAATTGCCTAATTATCACAATATGTGCTATCTTAGCGCTTCACATAGGTATTACCACAGCGTGCAATACATTTTTCACACTTTGTGGTAATACCATAATTATTGCAGTTCCTACCTGCAACCACCAGGAGGAGGGGGAGAGAGAGAGAGAGAGAGCTTACCTGGGTAACATCAAGCTAGGTTGAGAGAACACTGTACAAATCTCATCATTGTGAAGGACATCAAATCTTCATAAGAGTGTACTGTTCTGTTCGTATGTCTCACTCTGCATGTCAAAGTGGCCCCTAACCCCTATACTACTACCTAAACCTCAACTCGAATTACTAAGTTGGCCTCCTATAGAGATATAAATGCCTAACTACTGGAAGGGCCTTATAGCTAGTCTCTCTCTCTCTCTCTCTCCATCTCTCTCTCTCTCTCTCTCAGTGTGAAACCAGCCCACTTTTCCAAACATCCCACCCCTAACTCCTCCCCTTTTAAAAATTAGCATCGCACCATGTGTTATGGTGCTTTTTGCATACATTAAGGCATTTTTTGCATGCAAAAATGCCTTAACGCATGCGAAAATGCCATAACATGAGTTGGAAATTAACCCCCTAAGTTGAATTGATTTACCTATAAATTCTAACACAAATTATTCACAGAAAAATAGTATTTTCCTCTATTTCCTCATTTTCTTCAAAGTAATTTGCAAATATTACTTTTTATGTTTAAAAACAGAATAAAAAATATTTTATTTTCACAGTCTGGAAACTCATTATCACCCAGTTTGACTTCTGTAATAATAATATATAGAACAAAGGAAGCCTACTTTAAAATTGATGACTGATAGTTGTAATGTACTAAGAGTTTACAGGTAATGGAAGAGTTTTCTAAATCTCCATTTCAGATATATTCTAAAAAGACATGGAGTTACAAAATACATTTATAATGATCCACTGAAAACTGATCAAAGAAAATATGTGCAAAATTAAATGTCATAATTTTCCCAGTTTCCTCTACAGTTGAAATCATTCATTGGAAGTCTATATTCCAGGGCTGCCCATTGTGAAGCCTTGACTAGTATTGTGGTCACTGGGACAGGCTGAGAACACTTTCATGATTGGTAAAACATGAAAATACTTGTATGGAGAATCAGCCACTTCAAGGTGGATTACATTCAGGAACTATAGGTGTTTCCCTGTCCCCAGAGAGCTCACAATCTAACTGGGAGATGCATCAAGCTGCAGTAGTGCTCTAACATGTAGGGATGTGAATCGTTTTTTGACGATTTAAAATATCGTCCGATATATTTTAAATCGGGGGTTCCGGAGGGTTCCGGGGGGTTCCGGACCGCCGCTGAACGACCTCCTGCAGTCGATCTCCTGCCGGCGCCATTTTCCGTACGGAAAACGATTCGCGGCAAGAAATCGCTTCCTGAACCCCGCTGGACTCCCATAAACTTTTGGCCAGCTTGGGGGGGCCTCCTGACCCCCACAAGACTTGCCAAAAGTCCAGCGGGGGTCCGGAAAGACCTCCTGCGTCGAATTGTTTTTGTCTATGGCCGCCGCCATTTTGCGGCGGCCATTTTGCAAAATGGCGCCGGCTGAAGACAACAGGATTCAATTGAGGGGGCCGTTCCGGACCGCCGCCGTTCTGGACCACCGCTGGATCCCCAGGTAATTTAAAGCATTTGGGGGGGGTTCGGGAGGGTGGGGGATTTAATTTAAAGGGTCGGGGGTGGGTTTTAGGGGGTTTTAGTGTGTCGGCTCACGATTTTCACGATAGTTTACACACCCAAACGGCAACAATACGATTCCCTCCCCCTCCCAGCCGAAATCGATCGTTAAGACGATCGAGGACATGATTCACATCTCTACTAACATGCGTTAAACAGCATAATATCATGTGATGGAGCACTATCATGCTGATATCGTGCAATGTATGTGATATTTAGCATGTCCCGACCCTAGTACCCTTCCCTAATAAAATCACCTTATTTGAATGTGATTTGCATGCATGAATAATGCAAATACATGCAAATAAGTGTATTAATAGGTAATTTTACAGTTAATATTTAATTGCACCGACCAAAAAAGTGGTCAGCTGCAATAAAAGAACAACACTTATTTCAGACATGTTAAATATGAGGCAGGAGCCCCAGGACCCTAATGTGAATACTGATGCTCCTGCCTCACATTTAAATTGCTGGTCAAAAGAAAATTGCCAATGCTCAAGAAAAGGTTGAGTGGGAGTCAGGGCTGTCCCCTGGTTCAACCCAAGGCCATTACTTAATGCAGCCCCAACTGCCCCAAATTAAAAAAATAGATGAAGGTGCCCACACAGAGATTGCCCCCACAATCCCGTTCCCCCAAGTTAAAAACATTCATTAGGGTTCAGGAGTCTCCAACACCCTCCCCCTAAAGATATACAAAAAAAAATGGCTGGGCCCTGCCCTAACAGCTACAATCCTTTCTATGTTGCATTCAATTCATTGAGAGTTCAGGGGTCCAGCCACCCTACCCCCTAAAAAGGTGACATATCAATAAAGAGGTTCAGGGCCATCCATGTACCTCCACACTCCCAGGTAATCCCCCAAACCATTATAATCTAGAGCAGATCCCTATGAGGGGCCAGGGCACCGCCTTGCACCCTGCCCTGTCGATACCATTTTTCAAAATTGCGCCAACCTAACCTTGGCCCTGCCATATGACTGGGACAAGGTCCAGGGATAAGATCTTGGCCTTGTGGGCTGGGTCTGATCTCTAGACTTTGCCCCAATCACATGACTGGGGCAAGGTCAGGTCAGTGCCATTTTGAAAAATGGCACCAACCATGACAGGTGCGAGGGGGTGCCTTAGCCCCACCAAGGGACTTACTCTGGATTTTAAAGGTAGTGGATTGCTTGAGGTTCTGTGTGGGGGCCTGGAACTCCTGTTTTGGTATGTCATCACTTTGTGGGGTAGGGGGTTGGGACCTCTGAACTCCCAATGGAATGGAATGCAACATGTGTTTTTTATTTACATGCCCTTGGGGAGATGAGGGGGTTGGGGACTGCTGAATCCTAATGTATGCTTTTACCTTACAGGGAAGGAAGGGGGCTATTGCCATGTGGGCACCTTTGTCTATTTTTCACCTTTTGGGTAGTCAAGGGTGTACTCCGGTGGTGGCCCAGGGTTGAACGGGTATTCAGCCCTGACCCCAGCCCAAACGTTTCTCGAGCTGCAACAATCTTTTAGTGGCAGTCCCTTGAGGTTGGGTGCCACCATTGCATTAAAGGACCGCTATCTGTGTTCTTTTGTCCCACAGTGGTTGTCCACAAAACAAGAAAATGTGCAATAGAGCCCCACTATCGCAACTACATCCTACTCTCACAATATTGGGACATCTTCCACAAATAAACATCGCATCTTAGTGGCTCTAGGCCTAAGTTTGTACATGAAGCAATGGGGACAAAGTGAAATGCCCAAGGTCACAAGGAGTGGCAGCATGATTTGAATCTATATTTAATTACCCAGCTACCTTACTAAAATGAAAAGAAGAGGCATGCAGGGTTGGTATTTGAGATTGAAAAATGGGTAGGGAATGAAGGAATCTTACTCCCCTACTTGTCAATTTTCAGGGAACCCTTAACTCATGATTCCAGGAGCTAATCCATGTAAAATAAGGAAGGTAGATAACTGGTCCCTCATATACAAAAGGTTAACCTTAGGACTGGTTTACTAAAGTGTGCCATTGTGTTACTATGAATTCATGTGTGTTAACATGTCTATTAATGCACTTCAGTAAACAGGCCCCAAAAACTGTAATATAAGCTTCATTAAACTCAGCTGGTAACTAGCAGATGACTTTTAGCATTGCTTAGTAAAGTAGATCTATTGCTTTTTATTTGATAGCTTGCTTGCTTAATGTATAAAGCACAGACATGTTTTCAAAATAAAAATGAATACCCATAACTTCCTGGAAGATGTAGTTATTAATAAAACCCAGCATTAGTGATTCTGCATTATGTAGTATAATTGCTACCTTTAGAGCAGGCAGGCAGGCAGAGTGGAGGAGTAGCATATTGATTAAGGTAGGGGAAAGAAAGCCAAGGTTCAAAGCCCACTTCAAGAGCAGCCTAGGGAGAGTATTTTTTGAAAGAGAGAGACTTTCAGCATTCAGTCCAGCATAGGCCATGGACTACTTACCTAGGCAAAATAAGAGAGTATGGGGGTCCATATCCAGCCGCTGGGTGTTCAGATAAATTAGCCAGATACACCTATTTGGCTAACTTAACGGTGATATTCAGTGGTGTGGCAGCACTGCTGAATATACCCTCAATCTTAAAAATTAATTGGATAGCAATATCCAGCTATCTTTAGACCTGCTGCAGCGCGACCAGTGCTAGCTGATTAGGTTAACCTAACCGGCTAACTCCACTGCTCCCCATAATGCCTACTGCCCACCCCAGGAATGCCTCTGACATATCCAACTAAATTCTAGCCGGATAAAGAATTATCCTTCTAATATTTATCCAGATAAGTCACAAAATATCATGGCTGAGCCATTTAGGTGGATAACTTTTCAGTTCTCCCTCTCATTCCATCCAGGGTCTGATCCCAAAAACTCTCTGCCCCCTTTTTTCTTTTCATCTTCCAGTAAGTAAATATAATCCACTTTGAAGTGTCTGAAAAGCAGAATAAAAAGCAAATTAATATTTAATATAAATCCCTCTACATTATCCTCTATTATCACTCGTTTAAAGCTCTTCTCAGATCTTTCTAACCAATTCATCTTCATTATCCTTTCTTCTACCCTTCCATTCCTTTTCTTTGTCTCCCATCATCATCCTATTCACCCATCTCCATATCATGCCTATAATTCTCCCTTTTCCATCTATGGCCTGGATTTATCAAAATGTGATAAGTATTGCATGCAAAAGAGAGAGAGAGAGAGAGAGAGAGAGAGAGATGGAGAGAGAGAGAGAGAGAGAGACTGACTAGCTATAGTATCCTCCCCCTAGATGGGTATTTGTATCCCTACGGTAGGCCCACCTAGTAACTCGAGGTGAGGTTTAGGTATTAGTGTAGGGGTTAGGGGCCACTTTGACATTCAAAGTGAGACATACGAACAGAACAGTGGTCTCTTGTGAAGATTTGATGGCCTTCGGAGTGAGGAAACTCACCCAAAGATGAGATTTGAGCAATGTTCTCTCCAACTAGCTTGATGGACTCTCTACCTGGGTAACATCAAGCTAGGTGGAGAGAACATTGCCCAAATTTCCGAAGGCCATCAAATCTTCACAAGAGACCACGGTTCTGTTCGTATGTCTCACATTGAATGTCAAAGTGGCCCCTAACCCCTACACTATTACCTAAACCTCACCTCAAGTTACTAGGTGGGCCTCCCATAGGGATACAAATACCTATCTAGGGAGAGGATGCTATGGCTAGTCTCTCTCTCTCTCTCTCTCCCCATTACATCTACTCAAACAGGCCTTTCAGGGAACATCACAAAACGGGATAAAACCTTACTGCCCAGTTACACAGACTATCGCTCGGCTTAATGCTATTCAAAAAGGTGTAGTTAAAATCAGCATTAAGTCTGTGCAATATCCTTTTGCACACTGGCATTCCCCGCCCCTAACTCCTCCTCTTTTTCAAATTTGCATCACACCATACAATATGGTGCTATCGCATGCGTTAATGGGGCTTTTTGCATGCGATAAGCCCTTAACACATGCGAAAACGCTGTAGCGCATTTTGATAAATGACCCCTATGTTTCTTACCCATTGCTTCCACCAATTTACTATATCTTTTTCTCATCTGCCCTAGCTCTCCCCCTTTCTCCATCATCTGCCTCTCTTCCTTCTAATCCAGCTTCTGCCCCATCTTTCACTGTTTTTCTTCAGCAATTGCCTCTCTGCCTCTTCTCCTAATTTCCAAGATTTTCCAGCATATGCTCCATGCCTCCTCTCCTTTTTCAGTATCTGTTCCCCAGCCTCCCAGACTTTTCCACTATATTCCTTCCCTTTACAGTAAATGCCACTTGCCTCATCCCCTTCCCCAACATATTTTCTTGCCTCTTTTGTTAGCACTGTGGACCCTTGCACCGGGATGAGGGTTGGAACCACCACTGAGGGACAGCACCAGTGATCCTTGTCGCCGGCAGGCGGCACTGGTGGAGGAGACCTAGCTGGGGCTTCACCAATACCAGCCCTCGTTCCCCTCAGGCTGAGCCCTGTGGTGCCAGGGCCGGCAGGACTTAGGTGCGGGTCTCCTGGCAAAGTGGAGTCCAAGGAGAAGGTGAGGCAGCGTCGGGGGTCCGGGTCGAGGCTGGCAGAGTACAGGCATGGTCATGGACAGTCCAGGAGTCAAGGTTGGCAGCAAAGATGCAATACGGAGTACCAAACTGGAAGTCAGGGCAGGCAGTGGATGAGCAGAGAGGAGAAGACAAGCCAAAGGTCAGGACAGGCAGCAGATGAGCAGAACCAGGAAACCAAACCAAAGTCAGAACCAAGAGGACAATCCGAGGAGTGGGATGCAGGAAATAGGAACAAGCAGGAACTCAGGATCAGGAACAAGTAGGAACACTGTAACGCAATAACAACGCACTCCTAAGAGCAGAACCTCTTCCCAAGGCAAAGAACAGGAAGCTGAGCCAGGCTTAAGTAGTCCAAAGTCGTGATGTCATCTTCGGGGGCCAAGCCGAAGTTGGGGGCCAGGCCGAGGTTTCCCATCGTGGCCCCTTTAAATGCTGGCATGTCCCCCGTGCGCGCGCCTAGGGAGGCGCACATGAAGGGGAAGTCGGTGGTGTCCTGGGCCACATGGGAGAGGATCTACTGGCTGATTCAGTGTCGGTCCGTGCCGCGCCAAGAGAGGGGAAGCCCTGAAGTGTTGCCGACCAAGGCAGGTAGAGGGGACCAGCCGCAGGTTGCTACGGCCGGAATTCCAAATATCTTTTTTTTCCAGTATCTTGTTTTCTATCCCCTTCTTTCCCAGTATCTGCCCCTGCCTCCCAGTCTTTCCCAGCATAAGTCCCTTGCCTTTCATCCCTTTTCCAGTATTTGTCCACCAACATTTCCCCAGCATCCATCCTCTACCTTGCTCTTCCACATCAAATGCCCTGTGCCACCTCCATTTCTACAGCAAATATTCCCCTGCCTCTCCCTTTATCTAACAATTGCCCCATCCCCCTGTTTCCCAGCATCTGTCCCATACCTTCCACCTCTCAGCATATGCTCCAAACATAACCATCCTCCCCCCCCCCCCTTTTACCAGTATCTACATCCTTTCCATTTCCCCTGTTCCCATGCCATTCAAGAGTATGGCTTGCCATTTCTCAGTTTGACCAGTGGGAAAACGTTTCCTGACTGCCACCCTCTGCACTAGGCATGTTCAGCAGGAAAATATTTGTTTTGCATTAAAATTAATTTTTTGGGGAACCTAATTCTTAATTTCAAAATGAAATTCATTTTTTGTTTGATTCATATTCATTTGCCATTAAACTCAATGGGGGAAGCATTACAGGTAATTTTCAGCCTGTATTCGACTCCTGGATAAGAACTCCTAATAGAGGGGCGGATTTTCAGAGCCCTGCTCGCGTAAATCCGCCCAAAACCGGGCGGATTTACGCGAGCAGGGGCCTGCGCGCCGGGAAGCCTATTTTACATAGGCCTACCGGCGCGCGCAGAGCCCCGGGACTCGCGTAAGTCCCGGGGTTTTCGGAGGGGGCGTGTCGGGGGGCGGGCCTGAACCACGCGGCGTTTTCGGGGCATGTCGGGAGCGTTCCGGGGGTGTGGCTACGGCCCGGGGCGCCCGGGGGCGTGGCCGCGCCCTCCGGACCCGCCCCCAGGTCGCGTCCCGGCGCGCAGGAGGCCCGCTGACGCGCGGGGATTTACGCCTCCCTCTGGGAGGCGTAAATCCCCCGACAAAGGTAAGGGGGGGGTTTAGACAGGGCCGGGCGGGTGGGTTAGGTAGGGGAAGGGAGGGGAAGGTGAGGGGAGGGCAAAGGAAAGTTCCCTCCGAGGCCGCTCCGATTTCGGAGCGGCCTTGGAGGGAACGGGGGTAGGCTGCGCGGCTCGGTGCGCGCCAGCTATACAAAATCGATAGCCTTGCGCGCGCCGATCCAGGATTTTAGCGGATACGCGCGGCTCCGCGCGTATCTACTAAAATCCAGCATACTTTTGTTTGCGCCTGGAGCGCAAACAAAAGTAGGCTATTCGCGCTCGTTTTAAAATCCGCCCCTAATTGTCTTGGAAGAAATCAACAGAAAGGGAAAAGAACTCCAAGATACCTAAAAAGACTGAAGAGACTTGAAAGTGACACTAAAAGTGCCATGAAGCGTAAAGGGGCAAAGGGGTGCCAGCATTAGCAGGATTTCATCAAGTCACTGGTGGAAGAATACCCCAAAGCTCCAAAAGAGGGCACCAGCAACAGTGCTATGAACACTTGATGTCATCTCAAGTGGCAAACTGGCACCGAATGTGGCATTAGCATCCTAAGGCAGCTTGAAGTGGAAAGAAGTAGAAAAGGTAGCTGTAAAGCCTCCAAGGCAGGCACTGATAAAGGGGCCAAGAAACACATAGTGTGGCTTCAAAGTCCCAAGCCACCATAAGGTGCAAAGCAGATCCCCCAGACTAGAAAGGTGTTAGCCCTGGGGTTCAACAGCAAGGCAAGGTGGCAAAGGAAACTTCAAGGTGTAAGGCCTGGGCATGGAAGCAAGGTTGAGTGGCAGAAAGCTCCCCAAGGTGCAGAGTGGTATTTAGATTTTCTTGTAAATTGGGTTTGCCATTTGTAAAGGTTATTATAACACTTAGTACATCACATTGATTTCACTAATGATTGCAGGGTGGTTTTCCAGGAAAGTAGTGAGGGCTGCTTTACCTAGAGACTATTTCCCATATCATTGAGCTGCTCTCAGCCTATTAGCACCTTTGTCTGACACCAGTACTTTCTCCTGCAGAATGAGGGCTTTTCTGGGTGAAAAAAACTTCCCATATCATGTATCTGAATGCTGTCAAGTTGGCACTTCCTAATTTATTGGTTTTGCATGAGTTCCCTCATGCCACTTTAACCTTTTATAGTATGCAGTTCAGTAAATGGCTTCTCTTGAGCATCTTTTGTCTTGTACCAGCAGTTCTTACTCTGAATGAGGGCTTTGTTGGAGAAACTATCCCAGCTTAATCAAACATACAACAGTGCAGGAGAACAAGGCTGAGATTGTTGGAGGAAAGAAAGAACCATAGAACAAGTTTAAGGCTCTGGTAATAAAAAATGTATTTTTTTTTACTTTTTTTAAATGTTGGTTCTGGGAGAAAAAACACCCCAATATAACAAACCAAGAAGTGTGTATATGTGGAAAAAAACACACCCACAGGCTACAAAAGACAGCACCAGCAATATTCTGGAAGGTTGGTATGTGACAGCAAGTTCTTTATGGAGGTATGTGTTACATTTATGAGAGAATGTGAACCCTGGACTGAGATGAGAGGTGTCTCCGCCCACAGGAGCCCTGTGAGCCTCACCGCCAGCAAGCACAGTCTTCAGTGGCATGGGACACAGCTAGAAGTAGAGACATTATTATGAGGAAAAAGGAAAGTAATGTCCACAGAATAGTATATGAAGAAGTACAGATCTGAGCAAAGGGAATTACCCAAAGAGAACCACAGCTGAGAAGATCCGGTAATGGCCCGCGGAGCGGGGTATGCTGGGGATCCCCTCTGATGAGTGTAGGCAACTTCATGAATACAGATACGGTAGTGTCCCGTGGAGCAGTGTATGCCGAGGATGTCTGTATAGTAGATGTTGAAGAGCAAGTAGAGTTGCCAGAACCCAGATGTGGCTCCTGTAGCTGTACTGTAGATATTCTGTAGTGTAGGAAGGCTGAATGGCTTCTACTGATGAAAGACGGTAGTGGCCCGATGGGCGGGATAAACCATGTGGAATCCAAATACAGATCGAGTAGTAGAAGTCTGTAGAGGTACTCACAGTAGATGATTCCTGGAGAGAGAACAAGACCTGAGAAGCAGGTCTTAGAAGCAGTCAGGCAGGAAGGCCCTCTAAGGAGCAGATAGCCGAGAACACAGGGGAGCCCCCGAGGAGCGGGTACTCAGAGCGTCCAATTGCCAAGACCAGGTCAGGAACAGGAAGTCCTTGAGTTTGGAGAAATCAGCAAGACGGAACTCCTTGCTAACTCAAAGAAGGCAAGGGCCGGTTGGGTTAAATACTCAAGCGGGTTGACGTCATCGGGAGGGGACTCCCCCGAGGTTCCTGCCATGATGTCTTCAAAGGAGGCCCTTGTGCGCGAGTGTGCGCCTAGGTAATTCCGGGTCCAAGATGGCAGTTGGCAGTGCCCACATTTTCCTGAGAATGCCAGAGAGGTCAGCGGGGATTGGCAGAGACCGCCATTATTCCCATACTTCATGGAGCGGAGAAAAAAGAGGTGAGCATGAGAGGTCGCAGCCATCTGCGACCAACAGGCATAACAGTATGGCAAGAGAAACTTTGGATTTTTTTGTCTGTTTTTCATATTTCTCATGTATTTATTTATTTCATTTATTTATTTATATCTTTCAAATTTTTGTAATAACAAATCTCCAAAGTGATGAACATGTTTAACAACAGAAAGAGTTATTCAGACAATAAAATATATAAATATTAAAACAAATAAAATAACATTTCAAATTTCCCTCTGTAGCGACCTTGGAAGATATCTAACCTCCAGCCCCTTAGAGCTATTCCAATATTTAATTTGGATGCCCTATACATATCTATCTTGTTTTATTATTATACACCAACATCTCCAAGCCCTTAAACCTGAATAGCATTCCCAGAATTTAATTTGGGAGTTCTGTCTTCATCAGCCATGTTTTTGTTTTGGCCTGAAATTTCATCAGCTCCATTCTTTGATTTGTGAAGAAAACAGCACAATGAAAACAACAGAAATGAACAGGGTGTGAAAACCATACTGGAATCATTGCTGAGGGATTAGAAAAAATATAGAAATGTAAAAAAGATGGAGGAGAGGAACATTTTTTTTCCAAAATGTTGCACTTTTTTTTTCTGGGGAAAAGCAAACACTCAGTAAAACAAAGAAACAAGGAGAAACAAACATCATGGAAGTACCTGTCATACTGAGCAACAGGTGGTGGTGAGCCTTTAGGATACTCTCAAGTTGGCACTGCCTATTTAGTTGGAAAGCATAGAAAAGGCCTTTGCAGGTGGCAGCTGAATCACCCAAGCCAAACCAAGCCAAAGTCCTCTCTCATGGGTTGAGCCCTCAGGTTCTGGCAGCCAGCAGGATTTAAAGAATAGGTAAAGGTCCAATCCTGAAGTCAAAACCGGCTGAGAGTAAAGTGTGGTCAAGATCAGGTCCAAGGTTGAGGCAGGCTGAGGACAAGGAATGGTCAGTTTCTGTTCCCAGGTTGAGGCAGGCCAAGGGCAAGGCATGGTCAATTTCAATTTTGAGATCAAGGCAGGCTGAAAAGAAGGTGGTCAACTTCCATTCAAAGGTCGAGGCAAATTGAGAACAAGGCATGGTCAGTTTTCATTTGAGTTTGAGGCACTGTGAGGATAAGGCATGGTCGGTTTTCATTCTGAGGTTGAGGCAGGCTGAGGACAAGGCTTATTAGTTCCCATCCCTAGCTTGATACAGTCTGAGGACAAGGCATGGTCAGGTATAACAGCACCAACATACCCATACTAATACATATTAATAAACAGGCATAGCAGGTAGAAAGAACAGTAGCACCAAGACCCCCATTCTAGTATTAGGGGCATGGCAGTTAGGCGGGTTCCAATAGGACCCCCATGTTGATATTAGGGGTATGGCAGAGATATATCAGGCAGCAGATCCCCTAAACTGGTACTAGGGGCAGAGAAACAGGAGGTAGCAGGTCCCCTATGCTTTACTAGGGGGTATGGCAGAGACACATGAGCTAACCAGTTCCCTATCCTGATACTAAGGGTATGGCAGAATGACATCAAACAGCAGGTCCCCTTTGCTTCTACTAGGAGTATGGTAGAGAGACATAAAGCAGCAGGACCTTATGCTGGTACTAGGGGTATTACCGAGAGAAAAGAGGCAACATATCTCCTATGCTGGTACTTGGAGTATGGCAGAGAGACATCAGATAGCAGGTTTCCTATGCTGATGCTAGGAGTACAGTAGAGAGACATGAAGCATCAGGTTCCCCATGCTGGTACTAGGTTTTTAATGTACTAATCATACAACCTACCATATAACCATATGGACATAAAATCATTGATACTGATAGCTTGTTTCCAGTCACATGTGTATGTTTAAATGAATGTTATAAGATCTTTTGAATGAAGCACAATAAAGAGAAGTCAAGCAGGGAGATCTGGCCCGATATAAAAGGTTTGATGTTATCGGTGATTCACCACCATTCCCTGAGAAGGATTTTTATCCAAAATGGGGCTATGTTGGGTTTAGTCATTGTAGTAAGAAATATATATTTAAAAAGTTTTTGGACATTTGGATTGAACATTCATTAAAAATGAGATAATGGGGAAGCATTACATTTTGGAGTCTTGAGGTCATTTTATTAGGATATAAAAACATATCAATTTGCAAAAAGATAATTCTGGTTTTTTTTTAATGGACTGTCATAACAAAAATCCTTTTGGTGGTTGGGTGGATGTTGATGATTATAATAGTTGTCCCTAGTAATCTGGATGGTATTTAGTTTGGACATTTTATGAAAATATCATCTTACACCATACATTATAATTTATACTGACAGCCTAGTTTTTTCTCCATAAGGTTATGTGGTAGGTATATGCTTAGTATATTATTATATTGTCACTCTGTTCAGGAATGTTTTTTATTAAGTGTGGTACTAGAGGCATGGCAGAGAGTTATCAAGTACCTTATCCCCTATGCTGGTACTAGGTATAATCACAATGAAGATATACTATATTTTCCCTCAAATAAATCATAATATCCACCCACAGAGAAAATATCAATCATAAATATAGTTCAATATTATTTATTTGCTAAACAAATGTAAACATCCTAATATTGAACTATATTTATGATGTTATCTTGAATGTGTTAACTTGCAAGTTGGTGATAAAATTAACTTCAGTGCTGCAATATTTCAAGAGCACAGCTCTTTGCTTCAAGAAATGTGGAATAAATGTCCTCCATTTTTATAATTGAAACCAGATCTAAATGACAAGATTGGAAATATTATAAAATTTAAAACATGAGTATTGTAAATACTGAACTTTCACCTTTCTCACTGCTGATGAAAATTTGATACTGTTAATAAATATTTGTTATTTAATATATGTGTCAAAAATGAAGATCTAAGCTAGACCTGGAAAATATAGTATGGAAGTTGAAACTCAAACCTTGATATTGATGAGGAAACATGAACTTAGTGCAAGTACACTAAAATCTAAATTTCAAAATGAGCAAAAAGGACATTGACAATCTTCCACTAGGCTCTGACAATCAGTTGACAAACCTGAATGCTGGAACAATGGCCATTTTTAAATCTCAAAACCATACAAAAGTGTTGAAAATATTAATCAATATATCGGAACTCGTGTGGAGATTATTACAATGTATACTAATTGATGTGGTGCTTAAGACTAAGTTGCTAAAAAATATTCAAAAGTGTTCTCATTTATTGAGAGCTGAACTTAGATCACCTCCCCTTATAGATACCCATATTTGGTGTAACACTATCTATCATAAATCTGAAAAAATGTGATCATGACCAATACCATGTTTGACCATGGGAGCTTGAACTTCTCCAATGTTCAGTCTACTTTGGTGTTCAATTAACCAAGTTCTAATTTTCCTTGATGTGCACCCCACATACATTCTGGGGCACAGACTGGGTGTTATGTGCTGCTCTTCCTGAATTGCCACCTTCAGAACAACTGTGTCCAGGACATTGGATCCTGTGATATGTGTGCAACTACAATACAGGGCCAATCATGGCAGCATCCTAATACTGGTATAGTCATTCACTTTCAAAACCATACCAATTGTAACTCACATGCGGTCTCATATACCTGTCAGCAACAACAACCAGTTTTTCAGAAGTGCTTTCAGATAAGTTCCAACATCTTCTTAACCATGTTACTTCAGTGATGATTTATTTGCATATTTAAAAAAAAGACAAAAAGTGTTCATATGAACTCTTCTTTATTTACAATGACCTATGATTACACTGCTGTTGCTAATTTTGCTATCAGTCATTCAAACAAATAGATGCAGTTCTTTGGTGCTCTTATGATTATCATTCACGTATAGATGTAAACATTCCTCTTGAAGAAATCTGTTTGTGTCTGTAGAATTTAGAATGAAATCATGTTGGTTTTTGGATATATTATATTTTTCTCTTGGTTTCATTATTTTTGGTATTGATACAGGGTTATGACAGAGTGACATAAGGCAGCATGTCCCCTTTGCTGGTATTTGAGGTATGGCAGAGAGACATGAAGCAGCAGATCCCCATATGGGCACTAGGAGTATGGCAGGCAAGTAAAGAAGTAAAACCAATAAGGGCCCTGGCGTAGTATATAAGGGTCATGGCAGGTGCTGATTGTAGGCCCAGTGCCAACAAGTCTTCAAGATATTCTTAATCATCTTTCCACTTTAATGGCACAAGTAAAGAAGGTGCTTCGGGTCACATGTATTAAACTGAAATTATTGCATCCCTTGAAGCAATATCTTCCCTTGCCTGAATTTAGATTAGTCATTCAATCCATAGTTGTACACAATTGGATTATTGTAATTCATTAAATGGAGGATTACCTAAATTCCTTATGCATATCTTTCAGTTCACTAAGAATGCTGTAGTCGGATTAATTTTATTTAGTAAAATTGTGCTGGCTCTCTATAAAGCAGCAGGTAAAGTTTAAGACACTGTCTTTAGTACATAAATCTTTGTATGCTGATTCCTTCTCCTTAAAGAAATATATAATCCCATATGTACCTGCTCATCCACTCCACTGCATTCTGTTTCTCAGCATTTGTTAATAGTTCCATCTCATACATCTGTTAGGTAAACAAGCATTCAATCTGAAGTCTTTTTTTGTCTTGGGTCCTGAATTGTGGAATATCATACCAAATGAGCTTCATGTTATTACTATTATATGATGTTCCAAAAGGCACTGAAAAACTCTATTTGTTCTCTGAAGCTTTGTTTTTCTTTGCTTTATCTGATTATGCATTTTATTGTATATTTTATTGTTTTGTTTTATTGTGAATTTTGGTTGTAATCTGCATTGATGCTCTGTGAATGGCAGACTATAAATCTATGAAATAAATAAGTAAGCAAGGAAATAAAAAAAAAATAAATACAAAAGTAGATGTGAATTTTTAAAATACAAGCAAGGGGAGATTGCATTTTAGAAATACCAGCATTTCCATTAACTTTGATGTCAACCTGATATGAAAGACATGTTCATGGGAAACACTGGTTGGTAAGCATGATAGATACTGTTGTGCCACTTTGGCTAGTTCTGGCCAGATTGAGGACTTTGGGGCCCAATATCCAAGCACTTTTCTGTCAGCATGCTCTATGGGCTCTTTTAGATAGCATGTCACAGACTTTTGTGCAGAGCTCTCCTCCTTTACTTGAGGGGACTGAGATCCTTTCCAGTCAGCTGCTTTCACTTTAGCTTGTACCAGGGAAAGATGTTTCTTTGTAGGTAATTTGGCTATGGCATATTGTGGAGGGGGAAGATGAGCTAACTGTTTGGGTGCTGCTCCTGCTTACACTACTCTCTAATTATGACTACAGTTCCCTCTTGTGCTACACTCCTACTCTTCCAATGCCTCTGACGCACCTCCTCATTCACCAACTGTTCCAGCATTTGCTTCATTTGTGTGAGACATGCTGACTCCAGGGCAACATTCCCTTTCACCCAGGGACCAATCAGTGTAGCAAGCTTGAATATGTTGTTTTCCATCAGAGGAATTAGCCTCTCCTGTTCCTGATGCTGCAAGCAGTTTGCAAACTTCAATACCTCTGCTTTTATTCTTATGTCCTGCTGGTAACCCTTGTCTTTTTTATCAGACAATTAACAACTGGAGTCACATCAGCCAAAGTGGCATCTCTAGAACTCATATCCTCTGTGGTATCCTTGAAGGGTTTCAGGATATCTATTACCTGCCTCATCACTGTCCAATCATGATGCCCCAGGGGGCAAGTCACACCTATCCCTATCTCCTGAGAAAGAATATGAATGGGTGTCTGCTGCTCCATTCACCTCTCCAACATCAGGCATGTTGAGCTCCAATGGGTGCCAATATCTATAATGAGGTTCTTGAGAGGAATTCTGATTTCCTCTTGCTTCTCTTGGAGAAGATGCCCTGCCTTTACACTTCTGTGGAAGTGCCCAAAATGTTCCTGTACTAATCTAGAAGCTCTGCAAAGAATTCATTATGATAGTTGTTAGACCTCAGTTCTGGGATATCCTTCACAAGAAGATGAAGAGTGTGTGCAAAACATCATATTCCCTATAAGTTCCCATCTTGTAGTCCCTTTACAATATTAGTGCCATTCTCTGTTTCAAAGAAAACAGCATTTGAACTCATAGCTCTCATGTCTAGCTGTCAAACCTCCAGCATGGCTGACAGAATATTTGCAGAGTTATGGGACTCATGCATTGACTGAATGTGCAGCAATGGCCACCCTGTTTCTCCATTCTTTCTTGAGCTGCTGCCTGCCTCTGCTTCTGCTTCTGATGGATCCCACCAGTGTGCTGACAGAGAGAGATAAGAGTAAGTAGCATTCTTTGAGATCCAGATGTTTGTGGTGAAATGCACACTACTCCCCTCTGCCTTAGCCAGCAGTGACTGGATGTGACTATGGCACTGTCTGAAAAGGCTGCAGATGACTGCCTTACTAAAGATGATTCCAAAGTTGACTTTAAAATGTGGGAATGCCTTTGGTTGCTGCTTGTCTCCTGCCCCAGGTCATTGCTATTGAAACCCACCTCATTTCATCCATCATAGGTTGTCACTTCTGACACATGTCAGGAGGCTGCTGGCCTGTCCCCTGAGTACTGAAAGGGGCTGAGGGCATGGGATCACCTTGGGGAATACTTTTCATCTTTTCTGCCACTTTTCCATGACTGAAAGAATAGGTCCCTGAGCTACTACTACCGCTTCCACCCTCCCCAGATACCAGTACTAAGGGGTGCTGCTTCTGGAGATGATAATGCATGCCAGTGTTAGTTAAGTGCCGCAATTATTTACCACAACTTATGTCCTTTGCTCAGTGCTTGCACTTTGCAAAGCATGAGTCGTCCCTTATTTGGAAATGTCTCCAAATCAAGGAATTCTTCAGCAGTCCCTTCTTAATATCCTTATCAGAGTATGCTGGCACTAGAGCTGAGGTAGAGGATGGATTCTGAGAAACAATGCCAGAGGCATCAGTTGTGCTTTCTACCTGTGCTGCCTGCTCTTCAGTCCTATCCTCATTTTGTCTGTCTTCCCCATCAATGAACTGTATATGCTGCCCAAATCTTCCTCTTCAGGTATAGTTTCAATATCTTCTGATTCATACAAGCCAAGTAATGACTTCATCTGAACCAGTGGAGGATAATATGGTTTTCACTGCATCATCAAATCAACCTTTTCTCTCTTGTTGAAAACAGATTGCAGGGAAATGCACCCACTGTAATCTGTACTATGTAGTGGCACGTCATCATATGCCAGTTTCTTTAGCATAGAGTTAGTTCTTGCTGCCTTAGTAGTCCAGAAGAAATCCCTCTTCAGTTTTGATGCTGGACTACGTTTTGGGTTCTTGCTGACACTGCCAGTGCTAGTGCAAACCTGGCTAATTTTGGACACATTTACATTTACTTCATCTACTCTGCCTTTCCCTATCCCTGACAAGATTGTTTTTATGTCTCAAGAACATATGTCTCTGGGGATGTGAAAATTACAACAATGATTTAATATTTTGCAATGGTATGTGTGGAAAACACAGAGAAACTGCTGTAATGAGTGTCACACTGGCTGCTGTGCACTACTTCTCTGACACAGACAGACTTCACAACACATGCTGCACTCTTTGCCGTGCCCTCACTGCTCACTTATGCCCACTGCCCTCGATCACTGCCCACACTGTGCACGCTGCCAGAGAATAAATGACTAATCCCAAGTATACTTAAGGCTTCAATCATCAGAAAGAAAAAACAGAACAACTGCAAATGATGCAATACAAATCTGCTATGAGACACAGATATTGTGACACAGCACTGCCTCACTGCTATCCTCTCGTGTGATGGG
The DNA here is from genome assembly GCF_901001135.1 of Rhinatrema bivittatum. Taxonomy (NCBI): domain Eukaryota; kingdom Metazoa; phylum Chordata; class Amphibia; order Gymnophiona; family Rhinatrematidae; genus Rhinatrema; species Rhinatrema bivittatum. The sequence continues at coordinate 396,882,030 of NC_042617.1, read as the reverse complement.
CTTTTGCTCACACAGTGAGACTATAAAATATTCCTTTAGCACGAACTCAGAGAGAATGCCGAGCTATGCTTTCAGACAGATAATGGGGCAGATTTTATAAATCTGCGCACACGCGTACTTCTGTTCGCGCACCAGGCGCGAACAAGAGTATGCGGGATTTTAATAGATACCCGCATAGCCGCGCGTATCCATTAAAATCCGGGGTCGGCGCGCGCAAGGCTGCCCAAAATCAGCAGCCTGTGTGCACCGAGCCTCGCATCCTGCCTCCGTTCCCTCCACCCCCCCCCCCCGCACCTTCCCTTCCCCTACCTAACCCCCCCCCCCGGCCCTATCTAAACCCCACCCTAACTTTGCGCGTGCCGGGCCGGCTGCCGCGCTCCATGTTCCGTTCCGGGGGCTGGTCCGGAGGCCATGGCCATGCCCCCAGACCGCCCTCGGGCCGAAACCACGCCCATGGCGCCACCCCCGAAACGCCACGTCACTCGCAACACGCCCCCGAAATGGTGTGTCACTCCCGGCACGCCCCCAACACGCCCCTCCATGCAAGCCCCGGGACCTACGCGCGTCCTGGGGCTTGTGCGCGCCGCCGAGCCTATGCAAAATAGGCTCGGCACGCGCAGGGGGGGTTTGGGGTAGGTTTTCGGGGGCTACACGAGTACCCCTTTGAAAATCTACTCGAATGTCTTGAAAAGCAATGCAGAGCGACTCTGACATGCTCAGTCTTCAAGATCAGCGTCAATGTACCCAGCCCGCAGAGGAAGGTCAGATTAGCAAATTTGTTTGGTGTGATATGTCATTCCTCTTATCTCCATGACCAAAGTAGTGACTTCAGAAGAGGGGTTTGGGCATAGTGACTTTGGTCAATATTAAGTTACACAGCTGAACTTTGGATAGTATGTAATAGAGAGAGATGATTCACTGGGAGACCTGTGAGAAGCAGGTTACAGTAGTATAAGTGGGAGGTAATGAAAGAGTGGATAAGAGTTCTGGTAGTGTGTTCAAAAAGGAAGAGATGGCTTTTGATGAAGTCATAGAGAAAGAAACCACATTTTAGCAGTGTTTTGGAGGGAAGGAGGGAAGGGAATTTAATTTGACCCAAAGGTTACAGGCTAAAGGGATTGGGAGGATGACAGTGGTATCCACAGAATTAGAAAAAGTGGGAAGAGGTGAAATGGGATTTTGGAGAAAGATAATAAATTCTGTCATGGTCATCATGTTGAGTTTAAGGTTATGGTGAGACATCCAGGTAGCAATGTCAGAGAAGCAGCTGAGATTTTGGACTGGATTCCAGATTCTTTCCTTTCCTTTCCTTTTTTTTTTCCTTTCCTTTTCATGGTGATTTACATTTTTGTCATATTACAATGTTTTCTTTTAATGCATATAAAGCAATTAGCATGTGAAATCTGTATACTTATCTCAAATGAAGTGAATATTTATACCTGTACCCAACTGTTGGTTTCCAGGCCAAAACATGACCATGTTTCAGAGTGTAGCCTCTCCTGCTTCAGGGAGAATTGCCACAGCCACAGCATTGATAACACCCTGCCCCCCCCCCCCCCCAGTATTGCCAAAACCCCAGGGATCTCAAAAGATCCTGGTGGCTCCATGAGGTGGCCAAAGTAACTAAAAAAATTAAACAATTTTGAACCCCTGGAAGCAGGCCTGAACCCTTCCATTGAAGTCAAATTCTCTCCTGGAGCTCACCTAAACCCCAACCTGTCTAGTCCTTACTGAAAAGTGTTGGTAGTCCAGTTGTGGCATGGCCTGTAGGGTTTGGGGCCAGGGGTTTTCTATTTTCCAAATGATGCTGGCTGATTGAGGTTTTATCTTTGGCCCATCACATGATAGATAGGACCTTGGTCAGCCAACACCATTTTTAAAAATGGTGGTGCCAAGCCTGGAGTCCAAGAGAATGCTCCAGACTCCACTGGACCACCAGGGATTGCTTAGTATGGATGGAGAAGAACAGAAATGAATGAGCTGCAAGGGGGTCTTTGACACAAAGGAGAGGGGTTTAGGCATGGAGCAAGTTCTGCAGCCAGGGGCCTAAAATTATAAAAAAATATATTTTGCTACTTTGGCCACCTCATGGGGCAGTGAAGGGAGGTAAGGCAGGGGTTCTTTCAAGACACCCAAGATTTTGGTAATTCTGGGGGGAGATTTCTTGGGTTTCTCAGGCTATTTAAGAAGATGATGGCCCCAGGCAGTGAAACCAGTATCATAGGATCTGCACTGGGCGCTCCTAACCTGTGGTATATTTTCCTTTGGTGTTTTATCACTGGGGACAATACCATGGGATTCAATAAGCTGTATTAATGAGTAGTAAATGACTCCCTTTGTTAATTGCCTTGTAATTTAAGTTTAACATAGAAACAGTGTGATAGCAGAAAAAGACCATTCAGTCTATCTAGTCTGCCCATCAACAACTACTCATCTCTTCTGCCCTAAAACTCCCTCAGGGATCCTCTGTTCATATTCTGTGAACTTCTGATCATGTTTTCCAGATATGGCTCTATTTTTGTTTGATAAGTTTTTACCTACAAAAGTGAAGAATATTCCAGGTTTAATGGGACGAGGATGTTATGATGTTCCAAGAGTTGTTAGATTTAGACATTTAAATAACAAGTCCTCTACTTTAGTGCTGCTGCTCATCAGACACAGATACAAAAATGATTTTAGGGGAGCAACATTCCTTATGTGTTCTTAATATTGTTTTAAGTAATGCAAAATCTGTAAGAAACTTCTTTTAGAGTTGTTAGCATACTCATTTGTTGTTATTTGTATAACAGAATCTTAGCTTTCTGATATTAATGCACTTATTTTGAATCAATTGAGTTTTACTGGCTACAGCAATAAGCACCAGTCGAGGAATGACCAGAGAGCTTTAGATTATTTTTAAAGTGCTTTTCCATTGACATGGATTAATATGCTGGATGTTCAGAGGTATGACTCATTGGTATTGACTTCAGTAATGTAGTGTGTATGTTTTGTATCATCCCCTGGGCTCTTCCAATATTGACCTTTGAATTTAGTGGAAGTTTTATCCATGCTATCATTTAATCTGCTGAAGTTACTTATTGTGGGTGATTTTAATGTATATATTTATCAACTGTTATCTCTACTAGAAAAATAATCTTTAATAATATGGCTACTTTGAATTACCAACGGATAATTAGCCTTCCTAACCACACTGCAGGCCCAAGTTAAATGTAGTCTTTGTGCCATGGTCCAATTATTTGCTTATTTTATTTATAAATATATGAGGAAATCAAATTTTAAATGTTATTCAGCACTGCAAATACCAAAACTTTGTGCTACAGATCCATTGAGGTTAGTAGACTCTAGAACTGAAGACTTAGACTATCATACTGTTACTACTCAGTTTAATTCTTGAGATGCAACACTTTGAAAAGCTTTTGATGCTGCTTCCCCTTTAAATATTGCTAAATACAGAGAAGAAAAAAATAATGCTCCCTGGTTTACTTTTGAGATCTGGGAATATAAGTGGATTTATCAATTGTTGAGCATGAGATGTGAAAAATTTTTTCTAAAAAGAATGAAGAGGCAAATCTTATTCATGTAAAACTCTATAAACAAGCAATTGAAAAGCCAAAAGGAATTATTTTCCTCTGAAAAACAGTCAGTAATTATTCATCCACAAATTATGACTGTGGTAATACATTTCTGACAATTGATTATGAAGAAATTGCTAATTATGTATTTCTAAAGTTTCTAATTTATATGATTGCTTAAATTTGACAAATTCAGTTGAGTTGCCAAGTCCCGCAGATTCTGAAAAAGTTTTATGGGAAATCTTTTTGTCCAGTTGTTAAATCAGAAGTGCTGAAATTAATATCCCATATGAATACCTTGTCTATCTAATGGGTGTCCTGACTTCTGCTATTAATGGGTCTCTTACTGAAAGTCATTTTCCTTTGCCCCTTTAAAATATAATTACGTGCCACTGTTAAAAAATAATATAATTTTGAACTGGGGTGGGGCTAGGTGGGGGAGGGAGGGAGTGGGTTGGCAATTACTGATCAATTTCAAACCTTCCCTTTTAAGATAATTTGAAAGAGTGATGCTATTACAATTGCAGGAATTTCTAAACCAGGTAGTAATTAATCATTTTCAGTATGGGTTTCATAAGAATCATAGGGCCTCATTTTCAAAGCAGTTTACCGCGTGCGATAAATTCGCAAATCGTGTTAACAGCTGTTAACGCAAGTTGCGAATGCAAATTAGTAATTTGGTATTCAGGGGGCAGAGTTGGGGCGGAGCATATGCAAAGCAGGAACCAGTTTATCGTGTGCGGCGAAACAGCTGCAGTGTTAGCGCGGCTAATAACTACAACCCTCAAATTTGCGGTACGGACTGCGCTACAGGCCAGTAAAGGATTATCGCGGTCCACGATAGTCCCGGACAGCCCGTTTCAGAGAGAGAGAGAGAGAGAGAGCACCTTACTATATTGGGCTACGTTCTCTCCACCTAGCTTGTTGTTGCCCAGGTAGAGTGTCCATCAAGCTAGGTGGAGAGAATGTAGCCCAAATCTCCTCTTGGAGTGAGTTTCCTCACTCCGACGGCCAGCAAATCTTCACTAGAGACCACTGTTCTTTCCGTAGGTGTCATGTGGAATGCGAAAGTGGCCCCCAACCCCCGACGCTCATACCTAATCCCCACCCCGAGTTAGTAGGTGGCCCTCCCATAGGGGTTAAAATACCTGTCTAGGTCATAGGCACTATAGTAAGGCGCTCTCTCTCTCTCTCTCTCTCTCTCTCTCTCTCTCTCTCTCTCTCTCTCTCTCTCTCTCTCTCTCTCTCTCTCTCTCTCTCTCTCTCTCTCTCTCTGAAACGGGCTGTCTGGGACTATCGTGGACTGTGATGATTGAAGGGCAAATATCGTGCACTGCAATGAAACACCGAAAGAATCATTGCATACTGGAAAAACATCGTGTGCGGTGCTAATGTTTTCGCGAATGGCGAAAACATCGCCACACGCGATGTTTCCCCACTGCACGAAAGAAGCCTCATTTGCATTGGTAACGCCCCCTAATGCATTACCAATGCGATATTGGAAAATGAGGCCCATAGTCCTGAAACTCTTTTATTTTTTATTTTAGATGCTCTTTATCAGGGATTGGACAAAGGTAATGGTTTTATTTTGATTTTTTTGGATATTTCTTCTGCCTTTGTTGGTGTTCATCACTCTATTCTTCTTAAGCACCTCCAAGAGTTGAATATTGGCCTATCTATTGATTTACCTCTGGTGTTCCTCAAGGTTCTACTTTGTCTTCCACTTTATCAAATATTTAACCATTAGCTACAGTATTTTATTTATGCTAATAGTTTACAGTACCATATTTATGATAATATTAAGCTGTTTTTTCCTAATTCTGACACTGCTGAAGTCACAGAGGTAACTTTTATAGAAGCAGTTAACATCTGGATGGCATTAAATGGAATGGTCCTAAAAGTAAAGAAAACCTAAATTTTATGGATTAGTAAAAATTAATCTTTGCCAACATCTCTACAGTTAAAGTTTGGTGATGTTATGCTCTCCTTACATTTAAGAGCTTGGAATTTAGGATTCATTTTTTGATACTCAACTTTGAATGAAAGCACAATTTAAAGCCATAATGAAGATTACTATTTTTTAAGATGTGACTATTATGAATTCAATCCACCTTCCCCATTACCTTCATTCTTTATTTCACCTGCCATTTTGTCATCTGCACAGTCTGCTGTTCTTAAACTTCAAAGTTTTCTTCCTCTAATCCAGCCATCTCCACTATCCCTGACAGCATTTGATCCTTGTCATGAAGTTAGCATGTGGCACATTTAAAACTAATCAGAGAAAGATCTTTTTCACTCAACACACAATTAAACTCTTGAATTTGTTGCCAGAGGATGTGGTTAGTACAGTTAGTGTAGCTGTGTTTAAAAAAGGATTGGATAAGATCTTGGTGGAGAAGTCCATTACCTGCTATTAAATAAGTTGACTTTGAAAATAGCCACTGCTATTACTAGCAACAGTAGCATTGAATAGACTTAGTTTTTGGGTACTTGCCAGGTTCTTATGGCCTGAATTGGCCATTGATGGAAACAGGATGCTGGGCTTGATGGACCCTTGGTCTGACCCAAAATGGCATGTTCTTATGTTTTTATGTTCTTGTCGCTGTCATCGAACTTCTACCTCTCTTCTATGTATTGTCCTAATCCTCCTCTTTCTCTTTTCATCCAGGGATATCAGACCCAATCTTAGCCCTCCAAGGCAACTTTCATCCCATCAGTGGTTATCAAACTGTCATCCTTTGGTCTTATCACTATTCCCCCTTCTCCCTTCCTCTTCCTTTCTCATTCTCCCTGTGGAATACCCATTCTTTTCCCCAAAATATTTGCCTATATTCGTGACCTCTTTATCTCTCATTCTCATATTCTCCTTGCCTTGACTGAGGCCTGGCTTTCCCCGAGGACTCTCCTTCACTTGCTACTCTCTGTCATGGAGGTTATCTTTTCTCCCATGCACCTCACACTGTAGGCTGCAGTGGTGGTGCTGGGTTGCTGCTTTTCCACTCCGGTATGTTTCAGTCCCTTCTTTAAACTCAATCCCACTCTTTCTCTCCCTTTGAGGCCCAAATCACCCACCTATTCACCCCATTATCTCTCCAAGTGGCTGTCATTTATCAACCCCCTGATAAATCCTCTTTCTCCGTGCTCACCTAGCTTTCCTTCGTCTTTGAACCATCTTCTAGGGATGTGCAGACAAAAAGTTTGCGTTGATAAGTTGATAAGTTGAAGTTGAGGGTCGATTTTGTTCAATATGGATATATGGAAAATTCCATAAGTTGAGGGTCTGTCCATACGTTCACCGGTTCCCTAAATAAAAATTTAAACCCCTCACCCTCCTTAATCCCCCCCAAGACTTACCAAAACTCCCTGGTGGTCCAGCGGGGAGTCAGGAAGCCATCCCTGTATTCCTTTGCGAGGAGCACGTGACGTCAGCGTCACGTCGGAGTGACGCGTACGTCACGTGCTTTTCCGCGCCTCCGCTCTGGGACCCCCGTTGGACCCAACCGGAACTTTTGGCCAGCTTGGGGGGGGGGTCAGGAGGCCAGCTTGGGGGGGTCAGGAGGCCTCCTGACCCCCCCCCCAAGCTGGCGAAAAGTTCCGGTTGGGTCCAACGGGGGTCCGGGAGCGGAGGCGCGGAGAAGCACGTGACGTACGTGTCACTCCGACGTGACGCTGACGTCACGTGCTCCTCGCAAAGGAATACAGGGATGGCTTCCTGACTCCCTGCTGGACCACCAGGGAGTTTTGGTAAGTCTTGGGGGGGTCAGGAGGGTGGGGGGTTTAAGTGTTTATTTAGGTTCAACATATTCAATATAGCTATGTTGAATAAGTTGAAAATTGCGATGCGTTGCGCATCATCACTTTTTTAAGTTTAAAAAAAAAAAAAGTTGCGTTTTACATATGCGTTCAAAACGAATGCACACCCCTACCATCTTCTACTTCCTTTAATCTTGACAACTTTAACCTTTATATTGATGAATTCCTTTGATTCCTTTGCCTCATAGCTCCTTTTCTTAACCTCCTTATTTTTTTTCCAATTCTGCTGTACTACCTCTACTCAAAAGCATGTATACTACATTAACCTAGTACTTTCCTCTAACTGTTGTCTCTTAGACTTTTCCACCTCAGTTCTTTCTATCTGAATCACCTGAAACTTTCACATTAAGCCCCGCTCCCCTACAGCCTTGTCCAGTCATCACTAACACCTTCACTAATCTTCAAGCTGTCAATTTGTGTATCCTCTCTACTACTGTTTCATCTCTCCTTCTTTCACCACATTGTCTGGGTCAGTTGATGAAGCAGTTTCTTCTTACAACACTGTACACACTTCTGTTTATACACTCTTGGCCCTACCCATACCCAATCTGTAAGACACACCAAACCCCCGCTTTAGCTCACCCCTAGAATAAAATTCCTATATTCCTGTGCACAATCTGCAGAATATCTCTGGCTAAAATCCCATGCCCATGCAAACATCATACATTTCTAATGCATACTGATGTCCTTGCCCTCTACTATTGCACTTGCTAAGCAAGATAACTACATCTATCTGACAAACACTCTCATATCCAGCCTTTGCTGTCTCTGTGGCAAACTCAATTCCCTCCTCAAACTTCCTTTGCCTCCTGCCCCCCAGTTCAATCTCTGCCCAGATTATAGCTGATTACTTCCATGACAAGTCTCTAATTCTCAACCAGGTCACCTATATTTCCTTTTCCCCCACTTCTTTCTTCTGCACTACCCCTGTCCTCTACCACTCTCTCCTCCTATACTAAAGTCACAGATGTGGGCTAATTCTTTTATTTTTACACTTTGGAGGAGTTGAGGTCACCTCGAGTGGCAACCCCAGGTTGAGATGGGGGGTTGAGGCCTGACAGCCACTCAACTTTTCCATTTGGCAGCACATTTTTTGGGGGGCCAACAGTCCTTTAAGGCCAAGGTGGTCCCTTGAGGACGGGGCTGCCATCACATTAAAGGGTCACTAGGGACATTCATTTGCCCTGAGGGGTTTTGCTGTGAGATAAAAGTGTACCAAGCAGCCACAATGTTTTTTTTCGAAAGAGGGGCCCCACTATCATAGCAACAACCCCTCATAAAAGTGGGACCACTCCTGTGATAAAACATCACAGCTCAATTCATCTAGAGGAAAGTTAGCTTGATAAATATATCTGGCTAACTTTGTGGGGATATTCAGTGGCGTGAATATACTTGACTATCTTAAACATAGCCATATAACTTTATCTGACTATCTACTGCTTTATAGCACATCCATAGTTAGCTGGATACATTTTTATCCACAAAATTCCACTAGAATGCATCCAAGTTATCCACCTAAAATGTATTTGGTTTACTATTTAGCTGGATAACTCAGATACACACAGCCAGTGGGGATTTTCAAATCTCACCATTTCTCTGAATAAGACCAAATTTAACTAGATAAATGACACTGTATATTAGACTCGTATGGGTGAATTTTAAAAGTACTACATGCGCCAAAGCCGTGTGATACGTATGAATATATGCCTAGCACGCACCATACTGATTTCAAGAGGCAACCAATTATGCACTTATCTCCCAGTTCGCTAGTAAAAAATGATTTCATAAAAGGGGTGGGGCATGACCATGGTCTGGGTGGGGCATGGATGGGGCATAGGAAATATGAATGAAACTAGCACATATATTTTTACGCACACCAGCATGCACTGGGGTCCCAAGCCATGTAACTTTACTTCTGCTATGGATGGTGTGTAAATCATGAAATAAAAACAGCTAGGCTAGTCAGCAGGGTTTTAACAGTCAGGGCTAATAGGGTAAAAGGGATGCAAGTTAGCTAGGGGGTTTAGAAAGACTTCTCTTTTACTGGGGCAAACTGGGAACAAACTGAGGAAACAGGTAATTGTGTTGGCGCACATATCTACTAAAATCCTCCTCACTTATGCGATTGAGGAGGTATTTGCATACAGATGCACACATCAATGTAAAATTGTGCACACATGTGTGTGCATATAGACAATTCTATATCATGCGTGCAAATATGCACGTATATTATAAAATTGCTGCGTCCATGTGCGCGAGGCAGCAAGCGCGTATTTATGTGCTCCTGCGCAGGTTTTAAAATTCACCTTATAGATTATTGCAATTTTATAGAGCTTGGTTTTCCTGCATGTTTGTTATGTGTCCTACAGCTTGTTCAGACTGTGGCAATGTATCTTCTTACTGTTGCCAACAACATGTTCAAATTTCACCTATATCAAAGAATATCCATTGGCTTCAAATTGTTTGCTGCATTAGGTTTAAGATTGTAACTATTACTTTTAAGTTGCTGAAAGGAAATTGTTCTTATTTAAAATCATTGCTCCATCTTTATCTATGTAAGCATTCTTTGGAATCTATTGGTCAATGTAGACTAATTGCACCTTTATTTAAGATGAACCAGTTAAGTGAAACTTGAACATGTGTTTTTGCTGTTACTGGTCCTATACTTTAAAACTCTTATGCCTTAGAGCTTCATTTGTAAGAAAGTTATGTGACATTTAATATAAAGTTTAAAGTTTTTTATTTTATTCATGTTTTTAGTCTTACATGATTTGTTTCTTCTCTTGATAAGGATAATATTGGTTATACTGATTAATTGTTCTTTGAATTCTTCACATGTATATTTTTAATTTTGTTATATTTATGCCATATTCCATGATATTATTTTGTGTATTTTGATAGTTGAATATTGTTATGTGTTCATTGATTTGTAATCTACTAAGTATTATAATTTTAAGATGAATAGAATATAAGTGCTTTAAATACCTAAATAATAAAATAAATATGCCAGTTATTCAACAGAATAAGAAGCTTTTTCTTATGTGATAAAAAATCTTCAATGTTTTTTGTTATATATCTAGAATGTTTTCACAAAATATTGGACTGATGTGAGGATTCTGAAGAGTCAGGGACAAGATATTTCAGGGGACTGAGTAAGAGAGGAAGAAAGAGATAAAGAAAATAATAATGAAAAGCAAGTCTGATGTTGAAGGCCTCTCAGGCTAATCTCATGTCTTTGGAGCAAGAACCTGAAATATAAAAGTTTGTTTTTTTTAACCCACAGCTTATGATAATCATTTATGGTAATCATTTATGTTTGCTAAACATTGTTTCTTCACTTTAACCTTGAAGAAGGCAAATAAAATGTAATTCTCAATTGTAACCTTGAACTCTGTCAACTAGAGTTAATTGGACTTCAGTTAAAAATCACTTAAAAAAAAATACTGCAGTATCAGAATTTGTTATACTTACCCTGTTTTTGATTTCCTGATCAAAAGGTGATATTCAAATTACAGGAACAGTTTAAGATCATTAGTAAAAGTAAAATCCTTTTTCTACCTCTAATTTAATCAATTAAGGTCATGCTATATATTCAATCTAGTATGCAAATATTAATTCCACCAATAGATGGCATTCCTTAATTTATAGCATATTGTATCTATCTTTCCCTGCATGCTACATAAAGTTGTATGTTCTCTTACTTTATGCAAGAAACACGTGCAGGCCTTGGTTCCTGAATAAACCTCTGTTAACCATACCATTTGCCTCTCATCTTTCACTCCAGGCAATGACAAAATAATTTGATGATAAAGGTTGGTTCTATCTTTCAGTTTATGTGTATGCAGCAGGGGGGAAACTAGAAAAGTACAGGGAGAATCAACAACAACAAAAAAAAATCTCTTAAGGTAAATGGGTTGCAATCTAGGATTCAACTTGTCTTTGCCAAAAAAAAAAAAAAAACTGGGAATATTTTCATATTAACACAGTAAGATATCTTTAATTATTTTAATGGATTGATACTTCCGGATGGCAATGCTAAGCAATATTAAAGAGCCAAATTTAGCATCTTGGGACCTATGTATCAACCATCAT